>NW_027017088.1:0-324327 GCF_036013445.1 Caloenas nicobarica
GACAGAGCCCGACAGAGCCCGACAGGGCCCGACAGAGCCCGACAGGGCCCGACAGGGCCCGACAGGGCCCAGTAGAGCCCGACAGAGCCCGACAGAGCCCGACAGAGCCCAGTAGAGCCCGACAGAGCCCAGTAGAGCCCGACAGAGCCCGACAGAGCCCCACAGAGCCCGACAGAGCCCAGTAGAGTCCGACAGAGCCCGACAGGGCCGACAGGGCCCGACAGAGCCCGACAGAGCCCGACAGAGCCCGACAGGGCCCGACAGGGCCCGACAGAGCCCGACAGGGCCCGACAGGGCCCGACAGGGCCCAGTAGAGCCCGACAGAGCCCGACAGAGCCCAGTAGGACCAGTAGAGCCCGACAGGGCCCGACAGGGCCCGACAGGGCCCAGTAGAGCACGACAGAGCCCGACAGGGCCCGACAGAGCCCGACAGAGCCCGACAGAGCCCGACAGGGCCCAGTAGAGCCCGACAGAGCCCGACAGAGCCCGACAGAGCCCGACAGGGCCCGACAGAGCCCGACAGAGCCCGACAGGGCCCGACAGGGCCCGACAGAGCCCGACAGAGCCCAGTAGAGCCCGACAGAGCCCGACAGAGCCCGACAGAGCCCGACAGGGCCCAGTATAGCCCAGTAGAGCCCGACAGAGCCCAGTAGAGCCCGACAAAGCCCGACAGAGCCCGACAGAGCCCGTCAGGGCCCGACAGAGCCCGACAGGGCCCGACAGGGCCCGACAGAGCCCGACAGGGCCCGACAGAGCCCGACAGGGCCCAGTAGAGCCCGACAGAGCCCAGTAGGAGCCCGACAGAGCCCGACAGAGCCCCACAGAGCCCGACAGAGCCCAGTAGAGTCCAACAGAGCCCGACAGGGCCCGACAGGGCCCGACAGGGCCCAGTAGAGCCGACAGAGCCCGACAGGGCCCAGTAGAGCCCAGTAGAGCCCTACAGAGCCCGACAGAGCCCGACAGAGCCCGACAGGGCCCGACAGAGCCCGACAGAGCCCGACAGGGCCCGACAGGGCCCGACAGAGCCCGACAGGGCCCAGTAGAGCCCGACAGAGCCCGACAGAGCCCAGTAGAGCCCAGTAGAGCCCGACAGGGCCCGACAGGGCCCAGTGGAGCCCGACAGAGCCCGACAGGGCCCGACAGAGCCCGACAGAGCCCGACAGAGCCCGACAGAGCCCGACAGGTCCCAGTAGAGCCCGACAGAGCCCGACAGAGCCCGACAGAGCCCGACAGAGCCCAGTAGAGCCCGACAGAGCCCGACAGAGCCCGACAGGGCCCAGTAGAGCCCGACAGAGCCCGACAGAGCCCGACAGGGCCCGACAGGGCCCAGTGGAGCCCGACAGAGCCCGACAGGGCCCGACAGAGCCCGACAGAGCCTGACAGAGCCCGACAGGGCCCGACAGGGCCCGACAGAGCCCGACAGGGCCCAGTAGAGCCCGACAGAGCCCGACAGAGCCCGACAGGGCCCGACAGAGCCCGACAGAGCCCAGTAGAGCCCGACAGAGCCCGACAGAGCCCGACAGAGCCCGACAGGGCCCGACAGAGCCCGACAGGGCCCGACAGGGCCCGACAGAGCCCGACAGAGCCCAGTAGAGCCCGACAGAGCCCGACAGAGCCCGACAGAGCCCGACAGGTCCGAGGATAGCCCAGTAGAGCCCGACAGAGCCCAGTAGAGCCCGACAGAGCCCGACAGAGCCCGACAGGGCCCGACAGAGCCCGATAGGGCCCAGTAGAGCCCGACAGAGCCCGACAGAACCCGACAGAGCCCAGTAGAGCCCGACAGAGCCCAGTAGAGCCCGACAGAGCCCGACAGAGCCCCACAGAGCCCGACAGAGCCCAGTAGAGTCCAACAGAGCCCGACAGGGCCCGACAGGGCCCGACAGGGCCCAGTAGAGCCCGACAGAGCCCGACAGGGCCCAGTAGAGCCCAGTAGAGCCCGACAGAGCCCGACAGAGCCCGACAGGGCCCGACAGAGCCCGACAGAGCCCGACAGGGCCCGACAGGGCCCGACAGAGCCCGACAGGGCCCGACAGGGCCCGACAGGGCCCAGTAGAGCCCGACAGAGCCCGACAGAGCCCAGTAGAGCCCAGTAGAGCCCGACAGGGCCCGACAGGGCCCGACAGGGCCCAGTAGAGCCCGACAGAGCCCGACAGGGCCCGACAGAGCCCGACAGAGCCCGACAGAGCCCGACAGGGCCCGACAGAGCCCGACAGGACCCAGTAGAGCCCGACAGAGCCCGACAGAGCCCGATAGAGCCCGACAGAGCCCGACAGAGCCCGACAGGGCCCGACAGGGCCCGACAGAGCCCGATAGAGCCCGACAGAGCCCGACAGAGCCCGATAGAGCCCGACAGAGCCCGACAGGGCCCGACAGTGCCCGACAGGGCTCGACAGGGCCCGACAGAGCCCGACAGAGCCCGACAGAGCCCAGTAGAGCCCGACAGAGCCCGACAGAGCCCGACAGAGCACGACAGAGCCCGACAGGGCCCGACAGAACCCGACAGAGCCCGACAGGGCCCGACAGAGCCCGACAGAGCCCGACAGAGACCAGTAGAGCCCGACAGAGCCCGACAGGGCCCGACAGGGCCCGACGGAGCCCGACAGAGCCCGACAGAGCCCGACAGAGCCCGACAGGGCCCGACAGAGCCCGACAGAGCCCAGTAGAGCCCGACAGAGCCCGACAGAGCCCGACAGAGCACGACAGAGCCCGACAGGGCCCGACAGAACCCGACAGAGCCCGACAGGGCCCGACAGAGCCCGACAGAGCCCGACAGAGCCCGACAGGGCCCGACAGGGCCCGACAGAGCCCGACAGAGCCCGACAGGGCCCGACAGGGCCCAGTAGAGCCCGACAGAGCCCGACAGAGCCCGACAGAGCCCGACAGGGCCCGACAGAGCCCGACAGAGCCCGACAGAGCCCGACAGGGCCCGACAGGGCCCAGTAGAGCCCGACAGAGCCCGAGAGGGCCCGACAGAGCCCGACAGAGCCCGACAGAGCCCGACAGGGCCCGACAGAGCCCGACAGAGCCCGACAGGGCCCGACAGAGCCCGACAGAGCCTGACAGAGCCCGACAGGGCCCGACAGGGCCCGACAGAGCCCGATAGGGCCCAGTAGAGCCCGACAGAGCCCGACAGAGCCCGACAGGGCCCGACAGAGCCCGACAGAGCCCAGTAGAGCCCGACAGAGCCCGACAGAGCCCGACAGAGCCCGACAGGGCCCGACAGAGCCCGACAGGGCCCGACAGGGCCCGACAGGGCCCAGTAGAGCCCGACAGAGCCCGACAGAGCCCGACAGAGCCCAGTAGAGCCCGACAGAGCCCAGTAGAGCCCGACAGAGCCCGACAGAGCCCCACAGAGCCCGACAGAGCCCAGTAGAGTCCGACAGAGCCCGACAGGGCCCGACAGGGCCCGACAGAGCCCGACAGAGCCCGACAGGGCCCGACAGGGCCCGACAGAGCCCGACAGGGCCCGACAGGGCCCGACAGGGCCCAGTAGAGCCCGACAGAGCCCGACAGAGCCCAGTAGAGCCCAGTAGAGCCCGACAGGGCCCGACAGGGCCCGACAGGGCCCAGTAGAGCACGACAGAGCCCGACAGGGCCCGACAGAGCCCGACAGAGCCCGACAGAGCCCGACAGGGCCCAGTAGAGCCCGACAGAGCCCGACAGAGCCCGACAGAGCCCGACAGGGCCCGACAGAGCCCGACAGAGCCCGACAGGGCCCGACAGGGCCCGACAGAGCCCGACAGAGCCCAGTAGAGCCCGACAGAGCCCGACAGAGCCCGACAGAGCCCGACAGGGCCCAGTATAGCCCAGTAGAGCCCGACAGAGCCCAGTAGAGCCCGACAAAGCCCGACAGAGGCCGACAGAGCCCGTCAGGGCCCGACAGAGCCCGACAGGGCCCGACAGGGCCCGACAGAGCCCGACAGGGCCCGACAGAGCCCGACAGGGCCCAGTAGAGCCCGACAGAGACCGACAGAGACCGACAGAGCCCGACAGAGCCCAGTAGAGCCCGACAGAGCCCAGTAGAGCCCGACAGAGCCCGACAGAGCCCCACAGAGCCCGACAGAGCCCAGTAGAGTCCAACAGAGCCCGACAGGGCCCGACAGGGCCCGACAGGGCCCAGTAGAGCCCGACAGAGCCCGACAGGGCCCAGTAGAGCCCAGTAGAGCCCTACAGAGCCCGACAGAGCCCGACAGAGCCCGACAGGGCCCGACAGAGCCCGACAGAGCCCGACAGGGCCCGACAGGGCCCGACAGAGCCCGACAGGGCCCAGTAGAGCCCGACAGAGCCCGACAGAGCCCAGTAGAGCCCAGTAGAGCCCGACAGGGCCCGACAGGGCCCGACATGGCCCAGTAGAGCCCGACAGAGCCCGACAGGGCCCGACAGAGCCCGACAGAGCCCGACAGAGCCCGACAGGGCCTGACAGAGCCCGACAGGGCCCGACAGGGCCCGACAGAGCCCGACAGGGCCCAGTAGAGCCCGACAGAGCCCGACAGAGCCCGATAGAGCCCGACAGAGCCCGACAGAGCCCGACAGGGCCCGACAGGGCCCGACAGAGCCCGATAGAGCCCGACAGAGCCCGACAGATCCCGATAGAGCCCGACAGAGCCCGACAGGGCCCGACAGTGCCCGACAGGGCCCGACAGGGCCCGACAGAGCCCGACAGAGCCCGACAGAGCCCAGTAGAGCCCGACAGAGCCCGACAGAGCCCAACAGAGCACGACAGAGCCCGACAGGGCCCGACAGAACCCGACAGAGCCCGACAGGGCCCGACAGGGCCCGACAGAGCCCGACAGGGCCCGACAGAGCCCGACAGAGCCCGACAGAGCCCAGTAGAGCCCGACAGAGCCCGACAGGGCCCGACAGGGCCCGACAGAGCCCGACAGAGCCCGACAGGGCCCGACAGGGAACAGTAGAGCCCAGTAGAGCCCGACAGAGCCCGACAGAGCCCGACAGAGCCCGACAGGGCCCGACAGAGCCCGACAGGGCCCAGTAGAGCCCGACAGAGCCCGACAGAGCCCGACAGAGCCCGACAGGGCCCGACAGAGCCCGACAGAGCCCGACAGGGCCCGACAGAGCCCGACAGAGCCCGACAGAGCCCAGTAGAGCCCGACAGAGCCCGACAGGGCCCGACAGGGCCCGACAGAGCCCGACAGAGCCCGACAGGGCCCGACAGAGCCTGACAGGGCCCGACAGGGAACAGTAGAGCCCAGTAGAGCCCGACAGATCCCGACAGAGCCCGACAGAGCCCGACAGGGCCCGACAGGGCCCGACAGGGCCCAGTAGAGCCCGACAGAGCCCTACAGAGCCCGACAGAGCCCGACAGGGCCCGACAGAGCCCGATAGAGCCCGACAGAACCCGACAGAGCCCGACAGGGCCCGACAGGGCCCGACAGAGCCCGACAGGGCTCAGTAGAGCCCGACAGAGCCCGACAGAGCCCGACAGAGCCCGACAGGGCCCGACAGGGAACAGTAGAGCCCAGTAGAGCCCGACAGAGCCCGACAGAGCCCGACAGGGCCCGACAGAGCCCGACAGGGCCCGACAGGGAACAGTAGAGCCCAGTAGAGCCCGACAGAGCCCGACATAGCCCGACAGAGCCCGAGAGGGCCCGACAGAGCCCGACAGGACCCAGTAAAGCCCGACAGAGCCCGACAGGGCCCGTCAGGGCCCGACAGGGCCCAGTAGAGCCCGACAGAGCCCGACAGAGCCCGACAGGGCCCGACAGGGCCCGACAGAGCCCGACAGAGCCCGACAGGGCCCGACAGAGCCCGACAGAGCCCGACAGAGACCAGTAGAGCCCGACAGAGCCCGACAGAGCCCGACAGGGCCCGACAGAGCCCGACAGGGCCCGACAGAGCCCGACAGAGCCCGACAGAGCCCGACAGAACCCGACAGGGCCCAGTAGAGCCCGACAGAGCCCGACAGAGCCCGACAGGGCCCGACAGGGCCCGACAGAGCCCGACAGGGCCCGACAGAGCCCGACAGAGCCTGACAGAGCCCGACAGGGCCCGACAGGGCCCGACAGAGCCCGACAGGGCCCAGTAGAGCCCGACAGAGCCCGACAGAGCCCGACAGGGCCCGACAGAGCCCGACAGAGCCCAGTAGAGCCCGACAGAGCCCGACAGAGCCCGACAGAGCCCGACAGGGCCCGACAGAGCCCGACAGGGCCCGACAGGGCCCGACAGAGCCCGACAGAGCCCGACAGGGCCCGACAGGGCCCAGTAGAGCCCGACAGAGCCCGACAGAGCCCGACAGAGCCCAGTAGAGCCCGACAGAGCCCAGTAGAGCCCGACAGAGCCCGACAGAGCCCCACAGAGCCCGACAGAGCCCAGTAGAGTCCGACAGAGCCCGACAGGGCCCGACAGGGCCCGACAGAGCCCGACAGAGCCCGACAGGGCCCGACAGGGCCCGACAGAGCCCGACAGGGCCCGACAGGGCCCGACAGGGCCCAGTAGAGCCCGACAGAGCCCGACAGAGCCCAGTAGAGCCCAGTAGAGCCCGACAGGGCCCGACAGGGCCCGACAGGGCCCAGTAGAGCACGATAGAGCCCGATAGTGCCCGACAGAGCCCGACAGAGCCCGACAGAGCCCGACAGAGCCCGACAGAGCCTGACAGAGCCCGACAGGGCCCTACAGAGCCCGACAGAGCCCGACAGAGCCCGACAGGGCCCGACAGGGCCCGACAGAGCCCGACAGAGCCCAGTAGAGCCCGACAGAGCCCGACAGAGCCCGACAGAGCCCGACAGGGCCCAGTATAGCCCAGTAGAGCCCGACAGAGCCCAGTAGAGCCCGACAGAGCCCGACAGAGCCCGACAGAGCCCGACAGGGCCCGACAGAGCCCGACAGGGCCCAGGAGAGCCCGACAGAGCCCGACAGAGCCCGACAGAGCCCGACAGAGCCCAGTAGAGCCCGACAGAGCCCAGTAGAGCCCGACAGAGCCCGACAGAGCCCCACAGAGCCCGACAGAGCCCAGTAGAGTCCAACAGAGCCCGACAGGGCCCGACAGGGCCCGACAGGGCCCAGTAGAGCCCGACAGAGCCCGACACGGCCCAGTAGAGCCCAGTAGAGCCCGACAGAGCCCGACAGAGCCCGACAGAGCCCGACAGGGCCCGACAGAGCCCGACAGGGCCCGACAGGGCCCGACAGAGCCCGACAGAGCCCGACAGAGCCCGACAGGGCCCAGTAGAGCCCGACAGAGCCCGACAGAGCCCGACAGAGCCCGACAGGGCCCGACAGGGCCCGACAGAGCCCGACAGGGCCCGACAGAGCCCGACAGAGCCTGACAGAGCCCGACAGGGCCCGACAGGGCCCGACAGAGCCCGACAGGGCCCAGTAGAGCCCGACAGAGCCCGACAGAGCCCGACAGGGCCCGACAGAGCCCGACAGAGCCCAGTAGAGCCCGACAGAGCCCGACAGAGCCCGACAGAGCCCGACAGGGCCCGACAGAGCCCGACAGGGCCCGACAGGGCCCGACAGAGCCCGACAGAGCCCGACAGGGCCCGACAGGGCCCAGTAGAGCCCGACAGAGCCCGACAGGGCCCGACAGAGCCCGACAGGGCCCGACAGGGCCCGACAGAGCCCGACAGAGCCCGACAGGGCCCGACAGGGCCCGACAGAGCCCGACAGGGCCCGACAGAGCCCGACAGGGCCCAGTAGAGCCCGACAGAGACCGACAGAGACCGACAGAGCCCGACAGAGCCCAGTAGAGCCCGACAGAGCCCAGTAGAGCCCGACAGAGCCCGACAGAGCCCCACAGAGCCCGACAGAGCCCAGTAGAGTCCAACAGAGCCCGACAGGGCCCGACAGGGCCCGACAGGGCCCAGTAGAGCCCGACAGAGCCCGACAGGGCCCAGTAGAGCCCAGTAGAGCCCTACAGAGCCCGACAGAGCCCGACAGAGGCCGACAGGGCCCGACAGAGCCCGACAGAGCCCGACAGGGCCCGACAGGGCCCGACAGAGCCCGACAGGGCCCAGTAGAGCCCGACAGAGCCCGACAGAGCCCAGTAGAGCCCAGTAGAGCCCGACAGGGCCCGACAGGGCCCGACATGGCCCAGTAGAGCCCGACAGAGCCCGACAGGGCCCGACAGAGCCCGACAGAGCCCGACAGAGCCCGACAGGGCCTGACAGAGCCCGACAGGGCCCGACAGGGCCCGACAGAGCCCGACAGGGCCCAGTAGAGCCCGACAGAGCCCGACAGAGCCCGATAGAGCCCGACAGAGCCCGACAGAGCCCGACAGGGCCCGACAGGGCCCGACAGAGCCCGATAGAGCCCGACAGAGCCCGACAGATCCCGATAGAGCCCGACAGAGCCCGACAGGGCCCGACAGTGCCCGACAGGGCCCGACAGGGCCCGACAGAGCCCGACAGAGCCCGACAGAGCCCAGTAGAGCCCGACAGAGCCCGACAGAGCCCAACAGAGCACGACAGAGCCCGACAGGGCCCGACAGAACCCGACAGAGCCCGACAGGGCCCGACAGGGCCCGACAGAGCCCGACAGGGCCCGACAGAGCCCGACAGAGCCCGACAGAGCCCAGTAGAGCCCGACAGAGCCCGACAGGGCCCGACAGGGCCCGACAGAGCCCGACAGAGCCCGACAGGGCCCGACAGGGAACAGTAGAGCCCAGTAGAGCCCGACAGAGCCCGACAGAGCCCGACAGAGCCCGACAGGGCCCGACAGAGCCCGACAGGGCCCAGTAGAGCCCGACAGAGCCCGACAGAGCCCGACAGAGCCCGACAGGGCCCGACAGAGCCCGACAGAGCCCGACAGGGCCCGACAGAGCCCGACAGAGCCCGACAGAGCCCAGTAGAGCCCGACAGAGCCCGACAGGGCCCGACAGGGCCCGACAGAGCCCGACAGAGCCTGACAGGGCCCGACAGAGCCTGACAGGGCCCGACAGGGAACAGTAGAGCCCAGTAGAGCCCGACAGATCCCGACAGAGCCCGACAGAGCCCGACAGGGCCCGACAGGGCCCGACAGGGCCCAGTAGAGCCCGACAGAGCCCTACAGAGCCCGACAGAGCCCGACAGGGCCCGACAGAGCCCGACAGAGCCCGACAGAACCCGACAGAGCCCGACAGGGCCCGACAGGGCCCGACAGGGCCCGACAGAGCCCGACAGGGCTCAGTAGAGCCCGACAGAGCCCGACAGAGCCCGACAGAGCCCGACAGGGCCCGACAGGGAACAGTAGAGCCCAGTAGAGCCCGACAGAGCCCGACAGAGCCCGACAGGGCCCGACAGAGCCCGACAGGGCCCGACAGGGAACAGTAGAGCCCAGTAGAGCCCGACAGAGCCCGACATAGCCCGACAGAGCCCGAGAGGGCCCGACAGAGCCCGACAGGACCCAGTAGAGCCCGACAGAGCCCGACAGGGCCCGTCAGGGCCCGACAGGGCCCAGTAGAGCCCGACAGAGCCCGACAGAGCCCGACAGGGCCCGACAGGGCCCGACAGAGCCCGACAGAGCCCGACAGGGCCCGACAGAGCCCGACAGAGCCCGACAGAGACCAGTAGAGCCCGACAGAGCCCGACAGAGCCCGACAGGGCCCGACAGAGCCCGACAGGGCCCGACAGAGCCCGACAGAGCCCGACAGAGCCCGACAGAACCCGACAGGGCCCAGTAGAGCCCGACAGAGCCCGACAGAGCCCGACAGGGCCCGACAGGGCCCGACAGAGCCCGACAGGGCCCGACAGAGCCCGACAGAGCCTGACAGAGCCCGACAGGGCCCGACAGGGCCCGACAGAGCCCGACAGGGCCCAGTAGAGCCCGACAGAGCCCGACAGAGCCCGACAGGGCCCGACAGAGCCCGACAGAGCCCAGTAGAGCCCGACAGAGCCCGACAGAGCCCGACAGAGCCCGACAGGGCCCGACAGAGCCCGACAGGGCCCGACAGGGCCCGACAGAGCCCGACAGAGCCCGACAGAGCCCGACAGGGCCCAGTAGAGCCCGACAGAGCCCGACAGAGCCCGACAGAGCCCAGTAGAGCCCGACAGAGCCCAGTAGAGCCCGACAGAGCCCGACAGAGCCCCACAGAGCCCGACAGAGCCCAGTAGAGTCCGACAGAGCCCGACAGGGCCCGACAGGGCCCGACAGAGCCCGACAGAGCCCGACAGGGCCCGACAGGGCCCGACAGAGCCCGACAGGGCCCGACAGGGCCCGACAGGGCCCAGTAGAGCCCGACAGAGCCCGACAGAGCCCAGTAGAGCCCAGTAGAGCCCGACAGGGCCCGACAGGGCCCGACAGGGCCCAGTAGAGCACGATAGAGCCCGACAGGGCCCGACAGAGCCCGACAGAGCCCGACAGAGCCCGACAGAGCCTGACAGAGCCCGACAGGGCCCGACAGAGCCCGACAGAGCCCGACAGAGCCCGACAGGGCCCGACAGGGCCCGACAGAGCCCGACAGAGCCCAGTAGAGCCCGACAGAGCCCGACAGAGCCCGACAGAGCCCGACAGGGCCCAGTATAGCCCAGTAGAGCCCGACAGAGCCCAGTAGAGCCCGACAGAGCCCGACAGAGCCCGACAGAGCCCGACAGGGCCCGACAGAGCCCGACAGGGCCCAGTAGAGCCCGACAGAGCCCGACAGAGCCCGACAGAGCCCGACAGAGCCCAGTAGAGCCCGACAGAGCCCAGTAGAGCCCGACAGAGCCCGACAGAGCCCCACAGAGCCCGACAGAGCCCAGTAGAGTCCAACAGAGCCCGACAGGGCCCGACAGGGCCCGACAGGGCCCAGTAGAGCCCGACAGAGCCCGACACGGCCCAGTAGAGCCCAGTAGAGCCCGACAGAGCCCGACAGAGCCCGACAGAGCCCGACAGGGCCCGACAGAGCCCGACAGGGCCCGACAGGGCCCGACAGAGCCCGACAGAGCCCGACAGAGCCCGACAGGGCCCAGTAGAGCCCGACAGAGCCCGACAGAGCCCGACAGAGCCCGACAGGGCCCGACAGGGCCCGACAGAGCCCGACAGGGCCCGACAGAGCCCGACAGAGCCTGACAGAGCCCGACAGGGCCCGACAGGGCCCGACAGAGCCCGACAGGGCCCAGTAGAGCCCGACAGAGCCCGACAGAGCCCGACAGGGCCCGACAGAGCCCGACAGAGCCCAGTAGAGCCCGACAGAGCCCGACAGAGCCCGACAGAGCCCGACAGGGCCCGACAGAGCCCGACAGGGCCCGACAGGGCCCGACAGAGCCCGACAGAGCCCGACAGGGCCCAGTAGAGCCCGACAGAGCCCGACAGAGCCCGACAGAGCCCAGTAGAGCCCGACAGAGCCCAGTAGAGCCCGACAGAGCCCGACAGAGCCCCACAGAGCCCGACAGAGCCCAGTAGAGTCCGACAGAGCCCGACAGGGCCCGACAGGGCCCGACAGAGCCCGACAGAGCCCGACAGGGCCCGACAGGGCCCGACAGAGCCCGACAGGGCCCGACAGGGCCCGACAGGGCCCAGTAGAGCCCGACAGAGCCCGACAGAGCCCGATAGAGCCCGACAGAGCCCGACAGAGCCCGACAGGGCCCGACAGGGCCCGACAGAGCCCGATAGAGCCCGACAGAGCCCGACAGATCCCGATAGAGCCCGACAGAGCCCGACAGGGCCCGACAGTGCCCGACAGGGCCCGACAGGGCCCGACAGAGCCCGACAGAGCCCGACAGAGCCCAGTAGAGCCCGACAGAGCCCGACAGAGCCCAACAGAGCACGACAGAGCCCGACAGGGCCCGACAGAACCCGACAGAGCCCGACAGGGCCCGACAGGGCCCGACAGAGCCCGACAGGGCCCGACAGAGCCCGACAGAGCCCGACAGAGCCCAGTAGAGCCCGACAGAGCCCGACAGGGCCCGACAGGGCCCGACAGAGCCCGACAGAGCCCGACAGGGCCCGACAGGGAACAGTAGAGCCCAGTAGAGCCCGACAGAGCCCGACAGAGCCCGACAGAGCCCGACAGGGCCCGACAGAGCCCGACAGGGCCCAGTAGAGCCCGACAGAGCCCGACAGAGCCCGACAGAGCCCGACAGGGCCCGACAGAGCCCGACAGAGCCCGACAGGGCCCGACAGAGCCCGACAGAGCCCGACAGAGCCCAGTAGAGCCCGACAGAGCCCGACAGGGCCCGACAGGGCCCGACAGAGCCCGACAGAGCCTGACAGGGCCCGACAGAGCCTGACAGGGCCCGACAGGGAACAGTAGAGCCCAGTAGAGCCCGACAGATCCCGACAGAGCCCGACAGAGCCCGACAGGGCCCGACAGGGCCCGACAGGGCCCAGTAGAGCCCGACAGAGCCCTACAGAGCCCGACAGAGCCCGACAGGGCCCGACAGAGCCCGACAGAGCCCGACAGAACCCGACAGAGCCCGACAGGGCCCGACAGGGCCCGACAGGGCCCGACAGAGCCCGACAGGGCTCAGTAGAGCCCGACAGAGCCCGACAGAGCCCGACAGAGCCCGACAGGGCCCGACAGGGAACAGTAGAGCCCAGTAGAGCCCGACAGAGCCCGACAGAGCCCGACAGGGCCCGACAGAGCCCGACAGGGCCCGACAGGGAACAGTAGAGCCCAGTAGAGCCCGACAGAGCCCGACATAGCCCGACAGAGCCCGAGAGGGCCCGACAGAGCCCGACAGGACCCAGTAGAGCCCGACAGAGCCCGACAGGGCCCGTCAGGGCCCGACAGGGCCCAGTAGAGCCCGACAGAGCCCGACAGAGCCCGACAGGGCCCGACAGGGCCCGACAGAGCCCGACAGAGCCCGACAGGGCCCGACAGAGCCCGACAGAGCCCGACAGAGACCAGTAGAGCCCGACAGAGCCCGACAGAGCCCGACAGGGCCCGACAGAGCCCGACAGGGCCCGACAGAGCCCGACAGAGCCCGACAGAGCCCGACAGAACCCGACAGGGCCCAGTAGAGCCCGACAGAGCCCGACAGAGCCCGACAGGGCCCGACAGGGCCCGACAGAGCCCGACAGGGCCCGACAGAGCCCGACAGAGCCTGACAGAGCCCGACAGGGCCCGACAGGGCCCGACAGAGCCCGACAGGGCCCAGTAGAGCCCGACAGAGCCCGACAGAGCCCGACAGGGCCCGACAGAGCCCGACAGAGCCCAGTAGAGCCCGACAGAGCCCGACAGAGCCCGACAGAGCCCGACAGGGCCCGACAGAGCCCGACAGGGCCCGACAGGGCCCGACAGAGCCCGACAGAGCCCGACAGAGCCCGACAGGGCCCAGTAGAGCCCGACAGAGCCCGACAGAGCCCGACAGAGCCCAGTAGAGCCCGACAGAGCCCAGTAGAGCCCGACAGAGCCCGACAGAGCCCCACAGAGCCCGACAGAGCCCAGTAGAGTCCGACAGAGCCCGACAGGGCCCGACAGGGCCCGACAGAGCCCGACAGAGCCCGACAGGGCCCGACAGGGCCCGACAGAGCCCGACAGGGCCCGACAGGGCCCGACAGGGCCCAGTAGAGCCCGACAGAGCCCGACAGAGCCCAGTAGAGCCCAGTAGAGCCCGACAGGGCCCGACAGGGCCCGACAGGGCCCAGTAGAGCACGATAGAGCCCGACAGGGCCCGACAGAGCCCGACAGAGCCCGACAGAGCCCGACAGAGCCTGACAGAGCCCGACAGGGCCCGACAGAGCCCGACAGAGCCCGACAGAGCCCGACAGGGCCCGACAGGGCCCGACAGAGCCCGACAGAGCCCAGTAGAGCCCGACAGAGCCCGACAGAGCCCGACAGAGCCCGACAGGGCCCAGTATAGCCCAGTAGAGCCCGACAGAGCCCAGTAGAGCCCGACAGAGCCCGACAGAGCCCGACAGAGCCCGACAGGGCCCGACAGAGCCCGACAGGGCCCAGTAGAGCCCGACAGAGCCCGACAGAGCCCGACAGAGCCCGACAGAGCCCAGTAGAGCCCGACAGAGCCCAGTAGAGCCCGACAGAGCCCGACAGAGCCCCACAGAGCCCGACAGAGCCCAGTAGAGTCCAACAGAGCCCGACAGGGCCCGACAGGGCCCGACAGGGCCCAGTAGAGCCCGACAGAGCCCGACACGGCCCAGTAGAGCCCAGTAGAGCCCGACAGAGCCCGACAGAGCCCGACAGAGCCCGACAGGGCCCGACAGAGCCCGACAGGGCCCGACAGGGCCCGACAGAGCCCGACAGAGCCCGACAGAGCCCGACAGGGCCCAGTAGAGCCCGACAGAGCCCGACAGAGCCCGACAGAGCCCGACAGGGCCCGACAGGGCCCGACAGAGCCCGACAGGGCCCGACAGAGCCCGACAGAGCCTGACAGAGCCCGACAGGGCCCGACAGGGCCCGACAGAGCCCGACAGGGCCCAGTAGAGCCCGACAGAGCCCGACAGAGCCCGACAGGGCCCGACAGAGCCCGACAGAGCCCAGTAGAGCCCGACAGAGCCCGACAGAGCCCGACAGAGCCCGACAGGGCCCGACAGAGCCCGACAGGGCCCGACAGGGCCCGACAGAGCCCGACAGAGCCCGACAGGGCCCAGTAGAGCCCGACAGAGCCCGACAGAGCCCGACAGAGCCCAGTAGAGCCCGACAGAGCCCAGTAGAGCCCGACAGAGCCCGACAGAGCCCCACAGAGCCCGACAGAGCCCAGTAGAGTCCGACAGAGCCCGACAGGGCCCGACAGGGCCCGACAGAGCCCGACAGAGCCCGACAGGGCCCGACAGGGCCCGACAGAGCCCGACAGGGCCCGACAGGGCCCGACAGGGCCCAGTAGAGCCCGACAGAGCCCGACAGAGCCCAGTAGAGCCCAGTAGAGCCCGACAGGGCCCGACAGGGCCCGACAGGGCCCAGTAGAGCACGACAGAGCCCGACAGGGCCCGACAGAGCCCGACAGAGCCCGACAGAGCCCGACAGGGCCCAGTAGAGCCCGACAGAGCCCGACAGAGCCCGACAGAGCCCGACAGGGCCCGACAGAGTCCGACAGAGCCCGACAGGGCCCGACAGGGCCCGACAGAGCCCGACAGAGCCCAGTAGAGCCCGACAGAGCCCGACAGAGCCCGACAGAGCCCGACAGGGCCCAGTATAGCCCAGTAGAGCCCGACAGAGCCCAGTAGAGCCCGACAGAGCCCGACAGAGCCCGACAGAGCCCGACAGAGCCCGACAGGGCCCGACAGAGCCCGACAGGGCCCAGTAGAGCCCGACAGAGCCCGACAGAGCCCGACAGAGCCCGACAGAGCCCAGTAGAGCCCGACAGAGCCCAGTAGAGCCCGACAGAGCCCGACAGAGCCCTACAGAGCCCGACAGAGCCCAGTAGAGTCCAACAGAGCCCGACAGGGCCCGACAGGGCCCGACAGGGCCCAGTAGAGCCCGACAGAGCCCGACAGGGCCCAGTAGAGCCCAGTAGAGCCCGACAGAGCCCGACAGAGCCCGACAGAGCCCGACAGGGCCCGACAGAGCCCGACAGAGCCCGACAGGGCCCGACAGGGCCCGACAGAGCCCGACAGGGCCCAGTAGAGCCCGACAGAGCCCGACAGAGCCCAGTAGAGCCCAGTAGAGCCCGACAGGGCCCGACAGGGCCCGACATGGCCCAGTAGAGCCCGACAGAGCCCGAAAGAGCCCGACAGGGCCCGACAGAGCCCGACAGGGCCCGACAGGGCCCGACAGAGCCCGACAGGGCCCAGTAGAGCCCGACAGAGCCCGACAGAGCCCGATAGAGCCCGACAGAGCCCGACAGAGCCCGACAGGGCCCGACAGGGCCCGACAGAGCCCGATAGAGCCCGACAGAGCCCGACAGAGCCCGATAGAGCCCGACAGAGCCCGACAGGGCCCGACAGTGCCCGACAGGGCCCGACAGGGCCCGACAGAGCCCGACAGAGCCCGACAGAGCCCAGTAGAGCCCGACAGAGCCCAGTAGAGCCCGACAGGGCCCGACAGAACCCGACAGAGCCCGACAGGGCCCGACAGAGCCCGACAGAGCCCGACAGAGACCAGTAGAGCCCGACAGAGCCCGACAGGGCCCGACAGGGCCCGACAGAGCCCGACAGGGCCCGACAGAGCCCGACAGAGCCCGACAGAGCCCAGTAGAGCCCGACAGAGCCCGATAGGGCCCGACAGGTCCCGACAGAGCCCGACAGAGCCCGACAGGGCCCGACAGGGAACAGTAGAGCCCAGTAGAGCCCGACAGAGCCCGACAGAGCCCGACAGAGCCCGACAGGGCCCGACAGAGCCCGACAGGGCCCAGTAGAGCCCGACAGAGCCCGACAGAGCCCGACAGAGCCCGACAGGGCCCGACAGAGCCCGACAGAGCCCGACAGGGCCCGACAGAGCCCGACAGAGCCCGACAGAGCCCAGTAGAGCCCGACAGAGCCCAGTAGAGCCCGACAGAGCCCGACAGGGCCCGACAGGGCCCGACAGAGCCCGACAGAGCCCGACAGGGCCCGACAGAGCCCGACAGGGCCCGACAGGGAACAGTAGAGCCCAGTAGAGCCCGACAGATCCCGACAGAGCCCGACAGAGCCCGACAGGGCCCGACAGGGCCCGACAGGGCCCAGTAGAGCCCGACAGAGCCCGACAGAGCCCGACAGAGCCCGACAGGGCCCGACAGAGCCCGACAGAGCCCGACAGAACCCGACAGAGCCCGACAGGGCCCGACAGGGCCCGACAGAGCCCGACAGAGCCCGACAGGGCTCAGTAGAGCCCGACAGAGCCCGACAGAGCCCGACAGAGCCCGACAGGGCCCGACAGGGAACAGTAGAGCCCAGTAGAGCCCGACAGAGCCCGACAGAGCCCGACAGGGCCCGACAGAGCCCGACAGGGCCCGACAGGGAACAGTAGAGCCCAGTAGAGCCCGACAGAGCCCGACATAGCCCGACAGAGCCCGAGAGGGCCCGACAGAGCCCGACAGGGCCCAGTAGAGCCCGACAGAGCCCGACAGGGCCCGTCAGGGCCCGACAGGGCCCAGTAGAGCCCGACAGAGCCCGACAGAGCCCGACAGGGCCCGACAGGGCCCGACAGAGCCCGACAGAGCCCGACAGAGCCCGACAGGGCCCGACAGAGCCCGACAGAGCCCGACAGAGACCAGTAGAGCCCGACAGAGCCCGACAGGACCCGACAGGGCCCGACAGAGCCCGACAGAGCCCGACAGAGCCCGACAGAGCCCGACAGGGCCCAGTAGAGCCCGACAGAGCCCGACAGGGCCCGACAGGGCCCGACAGGGCCCAGTGGAGCCCGACAGAGCCCGACAGGGCCCGACAGAGCCCGACAGAGCCCGACAGAGCCCGACAGAGCCCGACAGGGCCCAGAAGAGCCCGACAGAGCCCGACAGAGCCCGACAGGGCCCGACAGGGCCCGACAGAGCCCGACAGGGCCCGACAGAGCCCGACAGAGCCTGACAGAGCCCGACAGGGACCGACAGGGCCCGACAGAGCCCGACAGGGCCCAGTAGAGCCCGACAGAGCCCGACAGAGCCCGACAGGGCCCGACAGAGCCCGACAGGGCCCGACAGGGCCCGACAGGGCCCGACAGAGCCCAGTAGAGCCCGACAGAGCCCGACAGAGCCCGACAGAGCCCGACAGGGCCCGACAGAGCCCGACAGGGCCCGACAGGGCCCGACAGAGCCCGACAGGGCCCGACAGGGCCCGACAGAGCCCAGTAGAGCCCGACAGAGCCCGATAGAGCCCGACAGGGCCCGACAGGGCCCGACAGAGCCCGACAGGGCCCAGTATAGCCCAGTAGAGCCCGACAGAGCCCAGTAGAGCCCGACAGAGCCCGACAGAGCCCGACAGAGCCCGACAGGGCCCGACAGAGCCCGACAGGGCCCAGTAGAGCCCGACAGAGCCCGACAGAGCCCGACAGAGCCCGACAGAGCCCAGTAGAGCCCGACAGAGCCCGACAGAGCCCCACAGAGCCCGACAGAGCCCAGTAGAGTCCAACAGAGCCCGACAGGGCCCGACAGGGCCCGACAGGGCCCAGTAGAGCCCGACAGAGCCCGACACGGCCCAGTAGAGCCCAGTAGAGCCCGACAGAGCCCGACAGAGCCCGACAGAGCCCGACAGGGCCCGACAGAGCCCGACAGAGCCCGACAGAGCCCGACAGAGCCCGACAGGGCCCGACAGGGCCCGACAGAGCCCGACAGGGCGCGACAGGGCCCGACAGGGCCCAGTAGAGCCCGACAGGGCCCGACAGAGCCCAGTAGAGCCCAGTAGAGCCCGACAGGGCCCGACAGGGCCCGACAGGGCCCAGTAGAGCCCGACAGAGCCCGACAGGGCCCGACAGAGCCCGACAGAGCCCGACAGAGCCCGACAGAACCCGACAGGGCCCAGTAGAGCCCGACAGAGCCCGACAGAGCCCGACAGAGCCCGACAGGGCCCAGTAGAGCCCGACAGAGCCCGACAGAGCCCGACAGGGCCCGACAGGGCCCAGTGGAGCCCGACAGAGCCCGACAGGGCCCGACAGAGCCCGACAGAGCCCGACAGAGCCCGACAGGTCCCAGTAGAGCCCGACAGAGCCCGACAGAGCCCGACAGAGCCCGACAGAGCCCAGTAGAGCCCGACAGAGCCCGACAGAGCCCGACAGGGCCCAGTAGAGCCCGACAGAGCCCGACAGAGCCCGACAGAGCCCGACAGGGCCCAGTAGAGCCCAGTAGAGCCCGACAGAGCCTGACAGAGCCCGACAGGGCCCAGTAGAGCCCAGTAGAGCCCGACAGAGCCCGACAGAGCCCGACAGAGCCCGACAGGGCCCAGTAGAGCCCAGTAGAGCCCGACAGAGCCCGACAGGGCCCGACAGAGCCCGACAGGGCCCAGTAGAGCCCGACAGAGCCCGACAGAGCCCGACAGGGCCCGACAGAGCCCGACAGAGCCCAGTAGAGCCCGACAGAGCCCGACAGAGCCCGACAGGGCCCGACAGAGCCCGACAGAGCCCGACAGGGCCCGACAGGGCCCGACAGAGCCCGACAGAGCCCGACAGGGCCCGACAGGGCCCAGTAGAGCCCGACAGAGCCCGACAGAGCCCGACAGAGCCCAGTAGAGCCCGACAGAGCCCAGTAGAGCCCGACAGAGCCCGACAGAGCCCCACAGAGCCCGACAGAGCCCAGTAGAGTCCGACAGAGCCCGACAGGGCCCGACAGGGCCCGACAGAGCCCGACAGAGCCCGACAGGGCCCGACAGGGCCCGACAGGGCCCGACAGGGCCCAGTAGAGCCCGACAGAGCCCGACAGAGCCCAGTAGAGCCCAGTAGAGCCCGACAGGGCCCGACAGGGCCCGACAGGGCCCAGTAGAGCACGACAGAGCTTGACAGGGCCCGACAGAGCCCGACAGAGCCCGACAGAGCCCGACAGGGCCCAGTAGAGCCCGACAGAGACCGAGAGAGCCCGACAGAGCCCGACAGGGCCCGACAGAGCCCGACAGAGCCCGACAGGGCCCGACAGAGCCCGACAGAGCCCAGTAGAGCCCGACAGAGCCCGACAGAGCCCGACAGAGCCCGACAGGTCCCAGGATAGCCCAGTAGAGCCCGACAGAGCCCAGTAGAGCCCGACAGAGCCCGACAGAGCCCGACAGGGCCCGACAGAGCCCGACAGGGCCCGACAGAGCCCGACAGGGCCCAGTAGAGCCCGACAGAGCTCGACAGAGCCCGACAGAGCCCGACAGAGCCCAGTAGAGCCCGACAGAGCCCAGTAGAGCCCGACAGAGCCCGACAGAGCCCCACAGAGCCCGACAGAGCCCAGTAGAGTCCAACAGAGCCCGACAGGGCCCGACAGGGCCCGACAGGGCCCAGTAGAGCCCGACAGAGCCCGACAGGGCCCAGTAGAGCCCAGTAGAGCCCGACAGAGCCCGACAGAGCCCGACAGGGCCCGACAGAGCCCGACAGAGCCCGACAGGGCCCGACAGGGCCCGACAGAGCCCGACAGGGCCCGACAGGGCCCGACAGGGCCCAGTAGAGCCCGACAGAGCCCGACAGAGCCCAGTAGAGCCCAGTAGAGCCCGACAGGGCCCGACAGGGCCCGACAGGGCCCAGTAGAGCCCGACAGAGCCCGACAGGGCCCGACAGAGCCCGACAGAGCCCGACAGAGCCCGACAGGGCCCGACAGAGCCCGACAGGGCCCGACAGGGCCCGACAGAGCCCGACAGGGCCCAGTAGAGCCCGACAGAGCCCGACAGAGCCCGATAGAGCCCGACAGAGCCCGACAGAGCCCGACAGGGCCCGACAGGGCCCGACAGAGCCCGATAGAGCCCGACAGAGCCCGACAGAGCCCGATAGAGCCCGACAGAGCCCGACAGGGCCCGACAGTGCCCGACAGGGCCCGACAGGGCCCGACAGAGCCCGACAGAGCCCGACAGAGCCCAGTAGAGCCCGACAGAGCCCGACAGAGCCCGACAGAGCACGACAGAGCCCGACAGGGCCCGACAGAACCCGACAGAGCCCGACAGGGCCCGACAGAGCCCGACAGAGCCCGACAGAGACCAGTAGAGCCCGACAGAGCCCGACAGGGCCCGACAGGGCCCGACAGAGCCCGACAGAGCCCAACAGAGCCCGACAGGGCCCGACAGAGCCCGACAGAGCCCGACAGAGCCCGACAGGGCCCAGTAGAGCCCGACAGAGCCCGAGAGGGCCCGACAGAGCCCGACAGAGCCCGACAGAGCCCGACAGGGCCCGACAGAGCCCGACAGAGCCCGACAGGGCCCGACAGAGCCCGACAGGGCCCAGTAGAGCCCGACAGAGCCTGACAGAGCCCGACAGAACCCGACAGGGCCCAGTAGAGCCCGACAGAGGCCGACAGAGCCCGACAGAGCCCGACAGGGCCCGACAGAGCCCGACAGAGCCCGACAGAGCCCGACAGGGCCCAGTAGAGCCCGACAGAGCCCGACAGAGCCCGACAGGGCCCGACAGGGCCCAGTGGAGCCCGACAGAGCCCGACAGGGCCCGACAGAGCCCGACAGAGCCCGACAGAGCCCGACAGAGCCCGACAGGGCCCAGTAGAGCCCGACAGAGCCCGACAGAGCCCGACAGAGCCCGACAGGGCCCGACAGAGCCCGACAGAGCCCGACAGGGCCCGACAGAGCCCGACAGAGCCTGACAGAGCCCGACAGGGCCCGACAGGGCCCGACAGAGCCCGACAGGGCCCAGTAGAGCCCGACAGAGCCCGACAGAGCCCGACAGGGCCCGACAGAGCCCGACAGAGCCCAGTAGAGCCCGACAGAGCCCGACAGAGCCCGACAGAGCCCGACAGGGCCCGACAGAGCCCGACACGGCCCGACAGAGCCCGACAGAGCCCGACAGGGCCCGACAGGGCCCAGTAGAGCCCGACAGAGCCCGACAGGGCCCGACAGAGCCCAGTAGAGCCCGACAGAGCCCAGTAGAGCCCGACAGAGCCCGACAGAGCCCCACAGAGCCCCACAGAGCCCAGTAGAGTCCGACAGAGCCCGACAGGGCCCGACAGGGCCCGACAGAGCCCGACAGAGCCCGACAGGGCCCGACAGGGCCCGAAAGAGCCCGACAGAGCCCAGTAGAGCCCGACAGAGCCCAGTAGAGCCCGACAGAGCCCGACAGAGCCCGACAGGGCCCGACAGGGCCCAGTAGAGCCCGACAGAGCCCGACAGAGCCCGACAGAGCCCAGTAGAGCCCGACAGAGCCCAGTAGAGCCCGACAGAGCCCGACAGATCCCCACAGAGCCCCACAGAGCCCGACAGAGCCCAGTAGAGCCCAGTAGAGCCCGACAGGGCCCGACAGGGCCCGACAGGGCCCAGTAGAGCACGACAGAGCCCGACAGGGCCCGACAGAGCCCGACAGAGCCCGACAGAGCCCGACAGGGCCCAGTAGATCCCGACAGAGCCCGACAGAGCCCGACAGAGCCCGACAGAGCCCGACAGAGCCCGACAGAGCCCGACAGGGCCCGACAGGGCCCGACAGAGCCCAGTAGAGCCCGACAGAGCCCGACAGAGCCCGACAAAGCCCGACAGAGCCCGACAGAGCCCGTCAGGGCCCGACAGGGCCCGACAGGGCCCGACAGGGCCCGACAGAGCCCGACAGGGCCCAGTAGAGCCCGACAGAGACCGACAGAGACCGACAGAGCCCGACAGAGCCCAGTAGAGCCCGACAGAGCCCAGTAGAGCCCGACAGAGCCCGACAGAGCCCCACAGAGCCCGACAGAGCCCAGTAGAGTCCAACAGAGCCAGACAGGGCCCGACAGGGCCCGACAGGGCCCAGTAGAGCCCGACAGAGCCCGACAGGGCCCGACAGAGCCCGACAGAGCCCGACAGAGCCCGACAGGGCCTGACAGAGCCCGACAGGGCCCGACAGGGCCCGACAGAGCCCGACAGGGCCCAGTAGAGCCCGACAGAGCCCGACAGAGCCTGATAGAGCCCGACAGAGCCCGACAGAGCCCGACAGGGCCCGACAGGGCCCGACAGGGCCCGATAGAGCCCGACAGAGCCCGACAGAGCCCGATAGAGCCCGACAGAGCCCGACAGGGCCCGACAGTGCCCGACAGGGCCCGACAGGGCCCGACAGAGCCCGACAGAGCCCGACAGAGCCCAGTAGAGCCCGACAGAGCCCGACAGAGCCCAACAGAGCACGACAGAGCCCGACAGGGCCCGACAGAACCCGACAGAGCCCGATAGGGCCCGACAGAGCCCGACAGAGCCCGACAGAGACCAGTAGAGCCCGACAGAGCCCGACAGGGCCCGACAGGGCCCGACAGAGCCCGACAGGGCCCGACAGAGCCCGACAGAGCCCGACAGAGCCCAGTAGAGCCCGACAGAGCCCGACAGGGCCCGACAGGGCCCGACAGAGCCCGACAGAGCCCGACAGGGCCCGACAGGGAACAGTAGAGCCCAGTAGAGCCCGACAGAGCCCGACAGAGCCCGACAGAGCCCGACAGGGCCCGACAGAGCCCGACAGGGCCCAGTAGAGCCCGACAGAGCCCGACAGAGCCCGACAGAGCCCGACAGGGCCCGACAGAGCCCGACAGAGCCCGACAGGGCCCGACAGAGCCCGACAGAGCCCGACAGAGCCCAGTAGAGCCCGACAGAGCCCGACAGGGCCCGACAGGGCCCGACAGAGCCCGACAGAGCCCGACAGGGCCCGACAGAGCCCGACAGGGCCCGACAGGGAACAGTAGAGCCCAGTAGAGCCCGACAGATCCCGAC
This sequence comes from Caloenas nicobarica, assembly GCF_036013445.1. Taxonomy (NCBI): domain Eukaryota; kingdom Metazoa; phylum Chordata; class Aves; order Columbiformes; family Columbidae; genus Caloenas; species Caloenas nicobarica. The sequence continues at coordinate 23,062 of NW_027017088.1, forward strand.
AGAGCCCGACAGAGCCCGACAGGGCCCGACAGAGCCCGACAGAGCCCGACAGAACCCGACAGAGCCCGACAGGGCCCGACAGGGCCCGACAGAGCCCGACAGAGCCCGACAGGGCTCAGTAGAGCCCGACAGAGCCCGACAGAGCCCGACAGAGCCCGACAGGGCCCGACAGGGAACAGTAGAGCCCAGTAGAGCCCGACAGAGCCCGACAGAGCCCGACAGGGCCCGACAGAGCCCGACAGGGCCCGACAGGGAACAGTAGAGCCCAGTAGAGCCCGACAGAGCCCGACATAGCCCGACAGAGCCCGAGAGGGCCCGACAGAGCCCGACAGGGCCCAGTAGAGCCCGACAGAGCCCGACAGGGCCCGTCAGGGCCCGACAGGGCCCAGTAGAGCCCGACAGAGCCCGACAGAGCCCGACAGAGCCCAGTAGAGCCCGACAGAGCCCAGTAGAGCCCGACAGAGCCCGACAGAGCCCCACAGAGCCCGACAGAGCCCAGTAGAGTCCGACAGAGCCCGACAGGGCCCGACAGGGCCCGACAGAGCCCGACAGAGCCCGACAGGGCCCGACAGGGCCCGACAGAGCCCGACAGGGCCCGACAGGGCCCGACAGGGCCCAGTAGAGCCCGACAGAGCCCGACAGAGCCCAGTAGAGCCCAGTAGAGCCCGACAGGGCCCGACATGGCCCGACAGGGCCCAGTAGAGCACGATAGAGCCCGACAGGGCCCGACAGAGCCCGACAGAGCCCGACAGAGCCCGACAGGGCCCAGTAGAGCCCGACAGAGCCCGACAGAGCCTGACAGAGCCCGACAGGGCCCGACAGAGCCCGACAGAGCCCGACAGAGCCCGACAGGGCCCGACAGGGCCCGACAGAGCCCGACAGAGCCCGACAGGGCCCAGTATAGCCCAGTAGAGCCCGACAGAGCCCAGTAGAGCCCGACAGAGCCCGACAGAGCCCGACAGAGCCCGACAGGGCCCGACAGAGCCCGATAGGGCCCGACAGAGCCCGACAGGGCCCAGTAGAGCCCGACAGAGCCCGACAGAGCCCGACAGAGCCCGACAGAGCCCAGTAGAGCCCGACAGAGCCCAGTAGAGCCCGACAGAGCCCGACAGAGCCCCACAGAGCCCGACAGAGCCCAGTAGAGTCCAACAGAGCCCGACAGGGCCCGACAGGGCCCGACAGGGCCCAGTAGAGCCCGACAGAGCCCGACACGGCCCAGTAGAGCCCAGTAGAGCCCGACAGAGCCCGACAGAGCCCGACAGAGCCCGACAGGGCCCGACAGAGCCCGACAGAGCCCGACAGGGCCCGACAGGGCCCGACAGAGCCCGACAGGGCCCGACAGAGCCCGACAGAGCCCAGTAGAGCCCGACAGAGCCCGACAGAGCCCGACAGAGCCCGACAGGGCCCGACAGAGCCCGACAGGGCCCGACACGGCCCGACAGAGCCCGACAGAGCCCGACAGGGCCCGACAGGGCCCAGTAGAGCCCGACAGAGCCCGACAGAGCCCGACAGAGCCCAGTAGAGCCCGACAGAGCCCAGTAGAGCCCGACAGAGCCCGACAGAGCCCCACAGAGCCCCACAGAGCCCAGTAGAGTCCGACAGAGCCCGACAGGGCCCGACAGGGCCCGACAGAGCCCGACAGAGCCCGACAGGGCCCGACAGGGCCCGAAAGAGCCCAACAGAGCCCAGTAGAGCCCGACAGAGCCCAGTAGAGCCCGACAGAGCCCGACAGAGCCCGACAGGGCCCGACAGGGCCCAGTAGAGCCCGACAGAGCCCGACAGAGCCCGACAGAGCCCAGTAGAGCCCGACAGAGCCCAGTAGAGCCCGACAGAGCCCGACAGATCCCCACAGAGCCCCACAGAGCCCGACAGAGCCCAGTAGAGCCCAGTAGAGCCCGACAGGGCCCGACAGGGCCCGACAGGGCCCAGTAGAGCACGACAGAGCCCGACAGGGCCCGACAGAGCCCGACAGAGCCCGACAGAGCCCGACAGGGCCCAGTAGATCCCGACAGAGCCCGACAGAGCCCGACAGAGCCCGACAGGGCCCGACAGAGCCCGACAGAGCCCGACAGGGCCCGACAGGGCCCGACAGAGCCCGACAGAGCCCAGTAGAGCCCGACAGAGCCCGACAGAGCCCGACAGAGCCCGACAGGGCCCAGTATAGCCCAGTAGAGCCCGACAGAGCCCAGTAGAGCCCGACAAAGCCCGACAGAGCCCGACAGAGCCCGTCAGGGCCCGACAGAGCCCGACAGGGCCCGACAGGGCCCGACAGAGCCCGACAGGGCCCGACAGAGCCCGACAGGGCCCAGTAGAGCCCGACAGAGACCGACAGAGACCGACAGAGCCCGACAGAGCCCAGTAGAGCCCGACAGAGCCCAGTAGAGCCCGACAGAGCCCGACAGAGCCCCACAGAGCCCGACAGAGCCCAGTAGAGTCCAACAGAGCCAGACAGGGCCCGACAGGGCCCGACAGGGCCCAGTAGAGCCCGACAGAGCCCGACAGGGCCCAGTAGAGCCCAGTAGAGCCCGACAGAGCCCGACAGAGCCCGACAGAGCCCAACAGGGCCCGACAGGGCCCGACAGGGCCCGACAGGGCCCAGTAGAGCCCGACAGAGCCCGACAGAGCCCAGTAGAGCCCAGTAGAGCCCGACAGGGCCCGACAGGGCCCGACATGGCCCAGTAGAGCCCGACAGAGCCCGACAGGGCCCGACAGAGCCCGACAGAGCCCGACAGAGCCCGACAGGGCCTGACAGAGCCCGACAGGGCCCGACAGGGCCCGACAGAGCCCGACAGGGCCCAGTAGAGCCCGACAGAGCCCGACAGAGCCTGATAGAGCCCGACAGAGCCCGACAGAGCCCGACAGGGCCCGACAGGGCCCGACAGGGCCCGATAGAGCCCGACAGAGCCCGACAGAGCCCGATAGAGCCCGACAGAGCCCGACAGGGCCCGACAGTGCCCGACAGGGCCCGACAGGGCCCGACAGAGCCCGACAGAGCCCGACAGAGCCCAGTAGAGCCCGACAGAGCCCGACAGAGCCCAACAGAGCACGACAGAGCCCGACAGGGCCCGACAGGGCCCGACAGAGCCCGACAGGGCCCGACAGGGCCCGACAGAGCCCGACAGAGCCCGACAGGGCCCGACAGGGCCCAGTAGAGCCCGACAGAGCCCGACAGAGCCCGACAGAGCCCGACAGGGCCCGACAGAGCCCGACAGGGCCCGACAGGGCCCGACAGAGCCCGACAGAGCCCGACAGGGCCCGACAGGGCCCAGTAGAGCCCGACAGAGCCCGACAGAGCCCGACAGAGCCCAGTAGAGCCCGACAGAGCCCAGTAGAGCCCGACAGAGCCCGACAGAGCCCCACAGAGCCCGACAGAGCCCAGTAGATTCCGACAGAGCCCGACAGGGCCCGACAGGGCCCGACAGGGCCCGACAGAGCCCGACAGAGCCCGACAGGGCCCGACAGGGCCCGACAGAGCCCGACAGGGCCCGACAGGGCCCAGTAGAGCCCGACAGAGCCCGACAGAGCCCAGTAGAGCCCAGTAGAGCCCGACAGGGCCCGACAGGGCCCGACAGGGCCCAGTAGAGCACGACAGAGCCCGACAGGGCCCGACAGAGCCCGACAGAGCCCGACAGAGCCCGACAGGCCCCAGTAGAGCCCGACAGAGCCCGACAGAGCCTGACAGAGCCCGACAGGGCCCGACAGAGCCCGACAGAGCCCGACAGAGCCCGACAGGGCCCGACAGGGCCCGACAGAGCCCGACAGAGCCCGACAGAGCACAGTAGAGCCCGACAGAGCCCGACAGAGCCCAGTAGAGCCCGACAGAGCCCGACAGGGCCCAGTATAGCCCAGTAGAGCCCGACAGAGCCCAGTAGAGCCCGACAGAGCCCGACAGAGCCCGACAGAGCCCGACAGGGCCCGACAGAGCCCGACAGGGCCCAGTAGAGCCCGACAGAGCCCGACAGAGCCCGACAGAGCCCAGTAGAGCCCGACAGAGCCCAGTAGAGCCCGACAGAGCCCGACAGAGCCCCACAGAGCCCGACAGAGCCCAGTAGAGTCCAACAGAGCCCGACAGGGCCCGACACGGCCCAGTAGAGCCCAGTAGAGCCCGACAGAGCCCGACAGAGCCCGACAGAGCCCGACAGGGCCCGACAGTGCCCGACAGGGCCCGACAGGGCCCGACAGAGCCCGACAGAGCCCGACAGAGCCCAGTAGAGCCCGACAGAGCCCGACAGAGCCCGACAGAGCACGACAGAGCCCGACAGGGCCCGACAAAACCCGACAGAGCCCGACAGGGCCCGACAGAGCCCGACAGAGCCCGACAGAGACCAGTAGAGCCCGACAGAGCCCGACAGGGCCCGACAGGGCCCGACAGAGCCCGACAGAGCCCAACAGAGCCCGACAGGGCCCGACAGAGCCCGACAGAGCCCGACAGAGCCCGACAGAGCCCGACAGGGCCCAGTAGAGCCCGACAGAGCCCGAGAGGGCCCGACAGAGCCCGACAGAGCCCGACAGAGCCCGACAGGGCCCGACAGAGCCCGACAGAGCCCGACAGGGCCCGACAGAGCCCGACAGGGCCCAGTAGAGCCCGACAGAGCCTGACAGAGCCCGACAGAACCCGACAGGGCCCAGTAGAGCCCGACAGAGGCCGACAGAGCCCGACAGAGCCCGACAGGGCCCGACAGAGCCCGACAGAGCCCGACAGAGCCCGACAGGGCCCAGTAGAGCCCGACAGAGCCCGACAGAGCCCGACAGGGCCCGACAGGGCCCAGTGGAGCCCGACAGAGCCCGACAGGGCCCGACAGAGCCCGACAGAGCCCGACAGAGCCCGACAGAGCCCGACAGGGCCCAGTAGAGCCCGACAGAGCCCGACAGGGCCTGACAGAGCCCGACAGGGCCCGACAGAGCCCGACAGAGCCCGACAGGGCCCGACAGAGCCCGACAGAGCCTGACAGAGCCCGACAGGGCCCGACAGGGCCCGACAGAGCCCGACAGGGCCCAGTAGAGCCCGACAGAGCCCGACAGAGCCCGACAGGGCCCGACAGAGCCCGACAGAGCCCAGTAGAGCCCGACAGAGCCCGACAGAGCCCGACAGAGCCCGACAGGGCCCGACAGGGCCCGACAGAGCCCGACAGAGCCCGACAGGGCCCGACAGGGCCCAGTAGAGCCCGACAGAGCCCGACAGAGCCCGACAGAGCCCAGTAGAGCCCGACAGAGCCCAGTAGAGCCCGACAGAGCCCGACAGAGCCCCACAGAGCCCCACAGAGCCCAGTAGAGTCCGACAGAGCCCGACAGGGCCCGACAGGGCCCGACAGAGCCCGACAGAGCCCGACAGGGCCCGACAGGGCCCGAAAGAGCCCGACAGGGCCCGACAGGGCCCGACAGGGCCCAGTAGAGCCCGACAGAGCCCGACAGAGCCCAGTAGAGCCCAGTAGAGCCCGACAGGGCCCGACAGGGCCCGACAGGGCCCAGTAGAGCACGACAGAGCCCGACAGGGCCCGACAGAGCCCGACAGAGCCCGACAGAGCCCGACAGGGCCCAGTAGAGCCCGACAGAGCCCGACAGAGCCCGACAGAGCCCGACAGGGCCCGACAGAGCCCGACAGAGCCCGACAGGGCCCGACAGGGCCCGACAGAGCCCGACAGAGCCCAGTAGAGCCCGACAGAGCCCGACAGAGCCCGACAGAGCCCGACAGGGCCCAGTATAGCCCAGTAGAGCCCGACAGAGCCCAGTAGAGCCCGACAAAGCCCGACAGAGCCCGACAGAGCCCGTCAGGGCCCGACAGAGCCCGACAGGGCCCGACAGGGCCCGACAGAGCCCGACAGGGCCCGACAGAGCCCGACAGGGCCCAGTAGAGCCCGACAGAGACCGACAGAGACCGACAGAGCCCAGTAGAGCCCGACAGAGCCCAGTAGAGCCCGACAGAGCCCGACAGAGCCCCACAGAGCCCGACAGAGCCCAGTAGAGTCCAACAGAGCCCGACAGGGCCCGACAGGGCCCGACAGGGCCCAGTAGAGCCCGACAGAGCCCGACAGGGCCCAGTAGAGCCCAGTAGAGCCCGACAGAGCCCGACAGAGCCCGACAGAGCCCGACAGGGCCCGACAGGGCCCGACAGGGCCCGACAGGGCCCAGTAGAGCCCGACAGAGCCCGACAGAGCCCAGTAGAGCCCAGTAGAGCCCGACAGGGCCCGACAGGGCCCGACATGGCCCAGTAGAGCCCGACAGAGCCCGACAGGGCCCGACAGAGCCCGACAGAGCCCGACAGAGCCCGACAGGGCCTGACAGAGCCCGACAGGGCCCGACAGGGCCCGACAGAGCCCGACAGGGCCCAGTAGAGCCCGACAGAGCCCGACAGAGCCCGATAGAGCCCGACAGAGCCCGACAGAGCCCGACAGGGCCCGACAGGGCCCGATAGAGCCCGACAGAGCCCGACAGAGCCCGATAGAGCCCGACAGAGCCCGACAGGGCCCGACAGTGCCCGACAGGGCCCGACAGGGCCCGACAGAGCCCGACAGAGCCCGACAGAGCCCAGTAGAGCCCGACAGAGCCCGACAGAGCCCAACAGAGCACGACAGAGCCCGACAGGGCCCGACAGAACCCGACAGAGCCCGATAGGGCCCGACAGAGCCCGACAGAGCCCGACAGAGACCAGTAGAGCCCGACAGAGCCCGACAGGGCCCGACAGGGCCCGACAGAGCCCGACAGGGCCCGACAGAGCCCGACAGAGCCCGACAGAGCCCAGTAGAGCCCGACAGAGCCCGACAGGGCCCGACAGGGCCCGACAGAGCCCGACAGAGCCCGACAGGGCCCGACAGGGAACAGTAGAGCCCAGTAGAGCCCGACAGAGCCCGACAGAGCCCGACAGAGCCCGACAGGGCCCGACAGAGCCCGACAGGGCCCAGTAGAGCCCGACAGAGCCCGACAGAGCCCGACAGAGCCCGACAGGGCCCGACAGAGCCCGACAGAGCCCGACAGGGCCCGACAGAGCCCGACAGAGCCCGACAGAGCCCAGTAGAGCCCGACAGAGCCCGACAGGGCCCGACAGGGCCCGACAGAGCCCGACAGAGCCCGACAGGGCCCGACAGAGCCCGACAGGGCCCGACAGGGAACAGTAGAGCCCAGTAGAGCCCGACAGATCCCGACAGAGCCCGACAGAGCCCGACAGGGCCCGACAGGGCCCGACAGGGCCCAGTAGAGCCCGACAGAGCCCGACAGAGCCCGACAGAGCCCGACAGGGCCCGACAGAGCCCGACAGAGCCCGACAGAACCCGACAGAGCCCGACAGGGCCCGACAGGGCCCGACAGAGCCCGACAGAGCCCGACAGGGCTCAGTAGAGCCCGACAGAGCCCGACAGAGCCCGACAGAGCCCGACAGGGCCCGACAGGGAACAGTAGAGCCCAGTAGAGCCCGACAGAGCCCGACAGAGCCCGACAGGGCCCGACAGAGCCCGACAGGGCCCGACAGGGAACAGTAGAGCCCAGTAGAGCCCGACAGAGCCCGACATAGCCCGACAGAGCCCGAGAGGGCCCGACAGAGCCCGACAGGGCCCAGTAGAGCCCGACAGAGCCCGACAGGGCCCGTCAGGGCCCGACAGGGCCCAGTAGAGCCCGACAGAGCCCGACAGAGCCCGACAGGGCCCGACAGGGCCCGACAGAGCCCGACAGAGCCCGACAGGGACCGACAGAGCCCGACAGAGCCCGACAGAGACCAGTAGAGCCCGACAGAGCCCGACAGAGCCCGACAGGGCCCGACAGAGCCCGACAGGGCCCGACAGAGCCCGACAGAGCCCGACAGAGCCCGACAGAACCCGACAGAGCCCAGTAGAGCCCGACAGAGCCCGACAGAGCCCGACAGGGCCCGACAGGGCCCGACAGAGCCCGACAGGGCCCGACAGAGCCCGACAGAGCCTGACAGAGCCCGACAGGGCCCGACAGGGCCCGACAGAGCCCGACAGGGCCCAGTAGAGCCCGACAGAGCCCAACAGAGCCCGACAGGGCCCGACAGAGCCCGACAGAGCCCAGTAGAGCCCGACAGAGCCCGACAGAGCCCGACAGAGCCCGACAGGGCCCGACAGAGCCCGACAGGGCCCGACAGGGCCCGACAGAGCCCGACAGAGCCCGACAGGGCCCGACAGGGCCCAGTAGAGCCCGACAGAGCCCGACAGAGCCCGACAGAGCCCAGTAGAGCCCGACAGAGCCCAGTAGAGCCCGACAGAGCCCGACAGAGCCCCACAGAGCCCGACAGAGCCCAGTAGAGTCCGACAGAGCCCGACAGGGCCCGACAGGGCCCGACAGAGCCCGACAGAGCCCGACAGGGCCCGACAGGGCCCGACAGAGCCCGACAGGGCCCGACAGGGCCCGACAGGGCCCAGTAGAGCCCGACAGAGCCCGACAGAGCCCAGTAGAGCCCAGTAGAGCCCGACAGGGCCCGACATGGCCCGACAGGGCCCAGTAGAGCACGATAGAGCCCGACAGGGCCCGACAGAGCCCGACAGAGCCCGACAGAGCCCGACAGGGCCCAGTAGAGCCCGACAGAGCCCGACAGAGCCTGACAGAGCCCGACAGGGCCCGACAGAGCCCGACAGAGCCCGACAGAGGCCGACAGGGCCCAGTATAGCCCAGTAGAGCCCGACAGAGCCCAGTAGAGCCCGACAGAGCCCGACAGAGCCCGACAGAGCCCGACAGGGCCCGACAGAGCCCGATAGGGCCCGACAGAGCCCGACAGGGCCCAGTAGAGCCCGACAGAGCCCGACAGAGCCCGACAGAGCCCGACAGAGCCCAGTAGAGCCCGACAGAGCCCAGTAGAGCCCGACAGAGCCCGACAGAGCCCCACAGAGCCCGACAGAGCCCAGTAGAGTCCAACAGAGCCCGACAGGGCCCGACAGGGCCCGACAGGGCCCAGTAGAGCCCGACAGAGCCCGACACGGCCCAGTAGAGCCCAGTAGAGCCCGACAGAGCCCGACAGAGCCCGACAGAGCCCGACAGGGCCCGACAGAGCCCGACAGAGCCCGACAGGGCCCGACAGGGCCCGACAGAGCCCGACAGGGCCCGACAGGGCCCGACAGAGCCCAGTAGAGCCCGACAGAGCCCGACAGAGCCCAGTAGAGCCCAGTAGAGCCCGACAGGGCCCGACAGGGCCCGACAGGGCCCAGTAGAGCCCGACAGAGCCCGACAGGGCCCGACAGAGCCCGACAGAGCCCGACAGAGCCCGACAGGGCCCGACAGAGCCCGACAGGGCCCGACAGGGCCCGACAGAGCCCGACAGGGCCCAGTAGAGCCCGACAGAGCCCGACAGAGCCCGATAGAGCCCGACAGAGCCCGACAGAGCCCGACAGGGCCCGACAGGGCCCGACAGAGCCCGATAGAGCCCGACAGAGCCCGACAGAGCCCGATAGAGCCCAACAGAGCCCGACAGGGCCCGACAGTGCCCAACAGGGCCCGACAGTGCCCGACAGAGCCCGACAGAGCCCAGTAGAGCCCGACAGAGCCCGACAGAGCCCGACAGAGCACGACAGAGCCCGACAGGGCCCGACAGAGCCCGACAGGGCCCGACAGGGCCCGACAGAGCCCGACAGAGCCCGACAGGGCCCGACAGGGCCCAGTAGAGCCCGACAGAGCCCGACAGAGCCCGACAGAGCCCGACAGGGCCCGACAGAGCCCGACAGGGCCCGACAGGGCCCGACAGGGCCCAGTAGAGCCCGACAGAGCCCGACAGAGCCCGACAGGGCCCGACAGGGCCCAGTAGAGCCCGACAGAGCCCGACAGAGCCCGACAGAGCCCAGTAGAGCCCGACAGAGCCCAGTAGAGCCCGACAGAGCCCGACAGAGCCCCACAGAGCCCGACAGAGCCCAGTAGAGTCCGACAGAGCCCGACAGGGCCCGACAGGGCCCGACAGAGCCCGACAGGGCCCGACAGGGCCCGACAGGGCCCGACAGAGCCCGACAGGGCCCGACAGGGCCCGACAGGGCCCAGTAGAGCCCGACAGAGCCCGACAGAGCCCAGTAGAGCCCAGTAGAGCCCGACAGGGCCCGACAGGGCCCGACAGGGCCCAGTAGAGCACGACAGAGCCCGACAGGGCCCGACAGAGCCCGACAGAGCCCGACAGAGCCCGACAGGGCCCAGTAGAGCCCGACAGAGCCCGACAGAGCCTGACAGAGCCCGACAGGGCCCGACAGAGCCCGACAGAGCCCGACAGAGCCCGACAGGGCCCGACAGAGCCCGACAGAGCCCGACAGAGCCCGACAGAGCCCAGTAGAGCCCGACAGAGCCCGACAGAGCCCAGTAGAGCCCGACAGAGCCCGACAGGGCCCAGTATAGCCCAGTAGAGCCCGACAGAGCCCAGTAGAGCCCGACAGAGCCCGACAGAGCCCGACAGAGCCCGACAGGGCCCGACAGAGCCCGACAGGGCCCAGTAGAGCCCGACAGAGCCCGACAGAGCCCGACAGAGCCCGACAGAGCCCAGTAGAGCCCGACAGAGCCCAGTACAGCCCGACAGAGCCCGACAGAGCCCCACAGAGCCCGACAGAGCCCAGTAGAGTCCAACAGAGCCCGACAGGGCCCGACACGGCCCAGTAGAGCCCAGTAGAGCCCGACAGAGCCCGACAGAGCCCGACAGGGCCCGACAGGGCCCGACAGAGCCCGACAGAGCCCGACAGGGCCCGACAGGGCCCGACAGAGCCCGACAGGGCCCGACAGGGCCCGACAGGGCCCAGTAGAGCCCGACAGAGCCCGACAGAGCCCAGTAGAGCCCAGTAGAGCCCGACAGGGCCCGACAGGGCCCGACAGGTCCCAGTAGAGCCCGACAGAGCCCGACAGAGCCCGACAGAGCCCGACAGGGCCCGACAGAGCCCGACAGGGCCCGACAGGGCCCGACAGAGCCCGACAGGGCCCAGTAGATCCCGACAGAGCCCGACAGAGCCCGATAGAGCCCGACAGAGCCCGACAGAGCCCGACAGGGCCCGACAGGGCCCGACAGGGCCCGATAGAGCCCGACAGAGCCCGACAAAGCCCGATAGAGCCCGACAGAGCCCGACAGGGCCCGACAGTGCCCGACAGGGCCCGACAGGGCCCGACAGGGCCCGACAGAGCCCGACAGAGCCCAGTAGAGCCCGACAGAGCCCGACAGAGCCCGACAGAGCACGACAGAGCCCGACAGGGCCCGACAGAACCCGACAGAGCCCGACAGGGCCCGACAGAGCCCGACAGAGCCGGACAGAGACCAGTAGAGCCCGACAGAGCCCGACAGAGCCCGACAGGGCCCGACAGAGCCCGACAGGGCCCGACAGAGCCCGACAGAGCCCGACAGAGCCCAGTAGAGCCCGACAGAGCCCGACAGGGCCCGACAGGGCCCGACAGAGCCCGACAGAGCCCGACAGGGCCCGACAGGGAACAGTAGAGCCCAGTAGAGCCCGACAGAGCCCGACAGAGCCCGACAGAGCCCGACAGGGCCCGACAGAGCCCGACAGGGCCCAGTAGAGCCCGACAGAGCCCGACAGAGCCCGACAGAGCCCGACAGGGCCCGACAGAGCCCGACAGAGCCCGACAGAGCCCAGTAGAGCCCGACAGGGCCCGACAGGGCCCGACAGGGCCCGACAGAGCCCGACAGAGCCCGACAGGGCCCGAAAGAGCCCGACAGGGCCCGACAGGGAACAGTAGAGCCCACTATAGCCCGACAGATCCCGACAGAGCCCGACAGAGCCCGACAGGGCCCGACAGGGACCGACAGGGCCCAGTAGAGCCCGACAGAGCCCGACAGAGCCCGACAGAGCCCGACAGGGCCCGACAGAGCCCGACAGAGCCCGACAGAACCCGACAGAGCCCGACAGGGCCCGACAGGGCCCGACAGAGCCCGACAGAGCCCGACAGGGCCCGACAGGGAACAGTAGAGCCCAGTAGAGCCCGACAGCGCCCGACAGAGCCCGACAGGGCCCGACAGAGCCCGACAGGGAACAGTAGAGCCCAGTAGAGCCCGACAGAGCCCGACAGAGCCCGACAGAGCCCGACAGGGCTCGACAGAGCCCGACAGGGCCCAGTAGAGCCCGACAGAGCCCGACAGGGCCCGTCAGGGCCCGACAGGGCCAAGTAGAGCCCGACAGAGCCCGACAGAGCCCGACAGGGCCCGACAGGGCCCGACAGAGCCCGACAGGGCCCGACAGAGCCCGACAGAGCCCGAGAGGGCCCGACAGAGCCCGACAGAGCCCGACAGGGCCCGACAGGGCCCGACAGGGAACAGTAGAGCCCAGTAGAGCCCGACAGAGCCCGACAGAGCCCGACAGGGCCCGACAGAGCCCGACAGGGCCCGACAGGGAACAGTAGAGCCCAGTAGAGCCCGACAGAGCCCGACAGAGCCCGACAGGGCCCGACAGAGCCCGACAGGGCCCAGTAGAGCCCGACAGAGCCCGACAGAGCCCGACAGGGCCCGACAGAGCCCGACAGAGCCCAGTAGAGCCCGACAGAGCCCGACAGAGCCCGACAGAGCCCGACAGGGCCCGACAGAGCCCGACAGGGCCCGACAGGGCCCGACAGAGCCCGACAGAGCCCGACAGGGCCCGACAGGGCCCAGTAGAGCCCGACAGAGCCCGACAGAGCCCGACAGAGCCCAGTAGAGCCCGACAGAGCCCGACAGAGCCCCACAGAGCCCGACAGAGCCCAGTAGAGTCCGACAGAGCCCGACAGGGCCCGACAGGGCCCGACAGAGCCCGACAGAGCCCGACAGGGCCCGACAGGGCCCGACAGAGCCCGACAGGGCCCGACAGGGCCCGACAGGGCCCAGTAGAGCCCGACAGAGCCCGACAGAGCCCAGTAGAGCCCAGTAGAGCCCGACAGGGCCCGACAGGGCCCGACAGGGCCCAGTAGAGCACGACAGAGCCCGACCGGGCCCGACAGAGCCCGACAGAGCCCGACAGAGCCCGACAGGGCCCAGTAGAGCCCGACAGAGCCCGACAGAGCCCGACAGAGCCCGACAGGGCCCGACAGAGCCCGACAGAGCCCGACAGGGCCCGACAGGGCCCGACAGAGCCCGACAGAGCCCAGTAGAGCCCGACAGAGCCCGACAGAGCCCGACAGAGCCCGACAGGGCCCAGTATAGCCCAGTAGAGCCCGACAGAGCCCAGTAGAGCCCGACAGAGCCCGACAGAGCCCGACAGAGCCCGACAGGGCGCGACAGAGCCCGACAGGGCCCGACAGGGCCCGACAGAGCCCGACAGGGCCCGACAGAGCCCGACAGGGCCCAGTAGAGCCCGACAGAGCCCGACAGAGCCCGACAGAGCCCGACAGAGCCCAGTAGAGCCCGACAGAGCCCAGTAGAGCCCGACAGAGCCCGACAGAGCCCCACAGAGCCCGACAGAGCCCAGTAGAGTCCAACAGAGCCCGACAGGGCCCGACAGGGCCCGACAGGGCCCAGTAGAGCCCGACAGAGCCCGACAGGGCCCAGCAGAGCCCAGTAGAGCCCGACAGAGCCCGACAGAGCCCGACAGAGCCCGACAGGGCCCGACAGAGCCCGACAGAGCCCGACAGGGCCCGACAGGGCCCGACAGAGCCCGACAGGGCCCAGTAGAGCCCGACAGAGCCCGACAGAGCCCAGTAGAGCCCAGTAGAGCCCGACAGGGCCCGACAGAGCCCGACAGAGCCTGACAGAGCCCGACAGGGCCCGACAGAGCCCGACAGGGCCCGACAGGGCCCGACAGAGCCCGACAGGGCCCAGTAGAGCCCGACAGACCCGACAGAGCCCGATAGAGCCCGACAGAGCCCGACAGAGCCCGACAGGGCCCGACAGGGCCCGACAGAGCCCGATAGAGCCCGACAGAGCCCGACAGAGCCCGATAGAGCCCGACAGAGCCCGACAGGGCCCGACAGATCCCGACAGAGCCCGACAGGGCCCGACAGAGCCCGACAGAGCCCGACAGAGCCCAGTAGAGCCCGACAGAGCCCGACAGAGCCCAACAGAGCACGACAGAGCCCGACAGGGCCCGACAGAACCCGACAGAGCCCGACAGGGCCCGACAGAGCCCGACAGAGCCCGACAGAGACCAGTAGAGCCCGACAGAGCCCGACAGGGCCCGACAGGGCCCGAGAGAGCCCGACAGGGCCCGACAGAGCCCGACAGAGCCCGACAGAGCCCAGTAGAGCCCGACAGAGCCCGACAGGGCCCGACAGGGCCCGACAGAGCCCGACAGAGCCCGACAGAGCCCAGTAGAGCCCGACAGAGCCCGACAGGGAACAGTAGAGCCCAGTAGAGCCCGACAGAGCCCGACAGAGCCCGACAGAGCCCGACAGGGCCCGACAGAGCCCGACAGGGCCCAGTAGAGCCCGACAGAGCCCGACAGAGCCCGACAGAGCCCGACAGGGCCCGACAGAGCCCGACAGAGCCCGACAGGGCCCGACAGAGCCCGACAGAGCCCGGCAGAGCCCAGTAGAGCCCGACAGAGCCCGACAGGGCCCGACAGGGCCCGACAGAGCCCGACAGAGCCCGACAGGGCCCGACAGAGCCCGACAGGGCCCGACAGGGAACAGTAGAGCCCAGTAGAGCCCGACAGATCCCGACAGAGCCCGACAGAGCCCGACAGGGCCCGACAGGGCCCAGTAGAGCCCGACAGAGCCCGACAGAGCCCGACAGAGCCCGACAGGGCCCGACAGAACCCGACAGAGCCCGACAGAACCCGACAGAGCCCGACAGGGCCCGACAGGGCCCGACAGAGCCCGACAGAGCCCGACAGGGCTCAGTAGAGCCCGACAGAGCCCGACAGAGCCCGACAGAGCCCGACAGGGCCCGACAGGGAACAGTAGAGCCCAGTAGAGCCCGACAGAGCCCGACAGAGCCCGACAGGGCCCGACAGAGCCCGACAGGGCCCGACAGGTAACAGTAGAGCCCAGTAGAGCCCGACAGAGCCCGACATAGCCCGACAGAGCCCGAGAGGGCCCGACAGAGCCCGACAGGGCCCAGTAGAGCCCGACAGAGCCCGACAGGGCCCGTCAGGGCCCGACAGGGCCCAGTAGAGCCCGACAGATCCCGACAGAGCCCGACAGGGCCCGACAGGGCCCGACAGAGCCCGACAGAGCCCGACAGAGCCCGACAGGGCCCGACAGAGCCCGACAGAGCCCGACAGAGACCAGTAGAGCCCGACAGAGCCCGACAGGGCCCGACAGGGCCCGACAGAGCCCGACAGGGCCCGACAGAGCCCGACAGAGCCCGACAGAGCCCAGTAGAGCCCGACAGAGCCCGACAGGGCCCAGTAGAGCCCGACAGAGCCCGACAGATCCCGACAGGGCCCGACAGGGACCAGTGGAGCCCGACAGAGCCCGACAGGGCCCGACAGGGCCCGACAGGGCCCAGTAGAGCCCGACAGAGCCCGACAGAGCCCGACAGAGCCCGACAGGGCCCGGCAGGGCCCGACAGAGCCCGACAGGGCCCGACAGAGCCCGACAGAGCCTGACAGAGCCCGACAGGGCCCGACAGGGCCCGACAGAGCCCGACAGGGCCCAGTAGAGCCCGACAGAGCCCGACAGAGCCCGACAGGGCCCGACAGAGCCCGACAGAGCCCGACAGGGCCCGACAGGGCCCAGTAGAGCCCGACAGAGCCCGACAGAGCCCAGTAGAGCCCGACAGAGCCCAGTAGAGCCCGACAGAGCCCGACAGAGCCCCACAGAGCCCGACAGAGCCCAGTAGAGTCCGACAGAGCCCGACAGGGCCCGACAGGGCCCGACAGAGCCCGACAGAGCCCGACAGGGCCCGACAGGGCCCGACAGAGCCCGACAGGGCCCGACAGGGCCCGACAGGGCCCAGTAGAGCCCGACAGAGCCCGACAGAGCCCAGTAGAGCCCAGTAGAGCCCGACAGGGCCCGACAGAGCCCGACAGAGCCCGACAGAGCCCGACAGGGCCCGACAGGGCCCGACAGAGCCCGACAGAGCCCGACAGGGCCCAGTATAGCCCAGTAGAGCCCGACAGAGCCCAGTAGAGCCCGACAGAGCCCGACAGAGCCCGACAGAGCCCGACAGGGCCCGACAGAGCCCGACAGGGCCCAGTAGAGCCCGACAGAGCCCAGTAGAGCCCGACAGAGCCCGACAGAGCCCCACAGAGCCCGACAGAGCCCAGTAGAGCCCGACAGAGCCCAGTAGAGCCCGACAGAGCCCGACAGAGCCCCACAGAGCCCGACAGAGCCCAGTAGAGTCCAACAGAGCCCGACAGGGCCCGACAGGGCCCGACAGGGCCCAGTAGAGCCCGACAGAGCCCGACACGGCCCAGTAGAGCCCAGTAGAGCCCGAAAGAGCCCGACAGAGCCCGACAGAGCCCGACAGGGCCCGACAGAGCCCGACAGAGCCCGACAGAGCCCAGTAGAGCCCAGTAGAGCCCGACAGGGCCCGACAGGGCCCGACAGGGCCCAGTAGAGCCCGACAGAGCCCGACAGGGCCCGACAGAGCCCGACAGAGCCCGACAGAGCCCGACAGGGCCCGACAGAGCCCGACAGGGCCCGACAGGGCCCGACAGAGCCCGACAGGGCCCAGTAGATCCCGACAGAGCCCGACAGAGCCCGATAGAGCCCGACAGAGCCCGACAGAGCCCGAGAGGGCCCGACAGGGCCCGACAGAGCCCGATAGAGCCCGACAGAGCCCGACAGAGCCCGATAGAGCCCGACAGAGCCCGACAGAGCCCGACAGTGCCCGACAGGGCCCGACAGGGCCCGACAGAGCCCGACAGAGCCCGACAGAGCCCAGTAGAGCCCGACAGAGCCCGACAGAGCCCGACAGAGCACGACAGAGCCCGACAGGGCCCGACAGAACCCGACAGAGCCCGACAGGGCCCAACAGAGCCCGACAGAGCCCGACAGAGACCAGTAGAGCCCGACAGAGCCCGACAGGGCCCGACAGGGCCCGACAGAGCCCGACAGGGCCCGACAGGGAACAGTAGAGCCCAGTAGAGCCCGACAGAGCCCGACAGAGCCCGACAGAGCCCGACAGGGCCCGACAGAGCCCGACAGGGCCCAGTAGAGCCCGACAGAGCCCGACAGAGCCCGACAGAGCCCGACAGGGCCCGACAGAGCCCGACAGAGCCCGACAGAGCCCAGTAGAGCCCGACAGAGCCCGACAGGGCCCGACAGGGCCCGACAGAGCCCGACAGAGCCCGACAGGGCCCGACAGAGCTCGACAGGGCCCGACAGGGAACAGTAGAGCCCAGTAGAGCCCGACAGATCCCGACAGAGCCCGACAGAGCCCGACAGGGCCCGACAGGGCCCGACAGGGCCCAGTAGAGCCCGACAGAGCCCGACAGAGCCCGACAGAGCCCGACAGGGCCCGACAGAGCCCGACAGAGCCCGACAGGGCCCGACAGGGCCCGACAGAGCCCGACAGAGCCCGACAGGGCTCAGTAGAGCCCGACAGAGCCCGACAGGGCCCAGTAGAGCCCGACAGAGCCCGACAGAGCCCGACAGGGCCCGACAGGGCCCGACAGAGCCCGACAGAGCCCGACAGAGCCCGACAGGGCTCAGTAGAGCCCGACAGAGCCCGACAGGGCCCAGTAGAGCCCGACAGAGCCCGACAGAGCCCGACAGGGCCCGACAGAGCCCGACAGGGCCCGACAGGGAACAGTAGAGCCCAGTAGAGCCCGACAGAGCCCGACAGAGCCCGACAGAGCCCGACAGGGCCCGACAGAGCCCGACAGGGCCCAGTAGAGCCCGACAGAGCCCGACAGGGCCCGTCAGGGCCCGACAGGGCCAAGCAGAGCCCGACAGAGCCCGACAGAGCCCGACAGGGCCCGACAGGGCCCGACAGGGCCCGACAGGGCCCGACAGAGCCCGACAGAGCCCGACAGGGCCCGACAGAGCCCGACAGAGCCCGACAGGGCGCGACAGAGCCCGACAGAGCCCGACAGAGACCAGTAGAGCCCGACAGAGCCCGACAGGGCCCGACAGGGAACAGTAGAGCCCAGTAGAGCGCGACAGAGCCCGACAGAGCCCGACAGGGCCCGACAGAGCCCGACAGGGCCCAGTAGAGCCCGACAGAGCCCGACAGAGCCCGACAGAGCCCGACAGAGCCCGACAGGGTCCGACAGAGCCCGACAGAGCCCAGTAGAGCCCGACAGAGCCCGACAGGGCCCGACAGAGCCCGACAGGGCCCGACAGGGAACAGTAGAGCCCAGTAGAGCCCGACAGAGCCCGACAGAGCCCGACAGAGCCCGACAGGGCCCGACAGAGCCCGACAGGGCCCAGTAGAGCCCGACAGAGCCCGACAGGGCCCGTCAGGGCCCGACAGGGCCAAGCAGAGCCCGACAGAGCCCGACAGAGCCCGACAGGGCCCGACAGGGCCCGACAGAGCCCGACAGAGCCCGACAGGGCCCGACAGAGCCCGACAGGGCCCGACAGAGCCCGACAGGGCCCAGTAGAGCCCGACAGAGCCCAGTAGAGCCCGACAGAGCCCGACAGAGCCCCACAGAGCCCGACAGAGCCCAGTAGAGCCCGACAGAGCCCAGTAGAGCCCGACAGAGCCCGACAGAGCCCCACAGAGCCCGACAGAGCCCAGTAGAGTCCAACAGAGCCCGACAGGGCCCGACAGGGCCCGACAGGGCCCAGTAGAGCCCGACAGAGCCCGACACGGCCCAGTAGAGCCCAGTAGAGCCCGAAAGAGCCCGACAGAGCCCGACAGAGCCCGACAGGGCCCGACAGAGCCCGACAGAGCCCGACAGAGCCCAGTAGAGCCCAGTAGAGCCCGACAGGGCCCGACAGGGCCCGACAGGGCCCAGTAGAGCCCGACAGAGCCCGACAGGGCCCGACAGAGCCCGACAGAGCCCGACAGAGCCCGACAGGGCCCGACAGAGCCCGACAGGGCCCGACAGGGCCCGACAGAGCCCGACAGGGCCCAGTAGATCCCGACAGAGCCCGACAGAGCCCGATAGAGCCCGACAGAGCCCGACAGAGCCCGAGAGGGCCCGACAGGGCCCGACAGAGCCCGATAGAGCCCGACAGAGCCCGACAGAGCCCGATAGAGCCCGACAGAGCCCGACAGAGCCCGACAGTGCCCGACAGGGCCCGACAGGGCCCGACAGAGCCCGACAGAGCCCGACAGAGCCCAGTAGAGCCCGACAGAGCCCGACAGAGCCCGACAGAGCACGACAGAGCCCGACAGGGCCCGACAGAACCCGACAGAGCCCGACAGGGCCCAACAGAGCCCGACAGAGCCCGACAGAGACCAGTAGAGCCCGACAGAGCCCGACAGGGCCCGACAGGGCCCGACAGAGCCCGACAGGGCCCGACAGGGAACAGTAGAGCCCAGTAGAGCCCGACAGAGCCCGACAGAGCCCGACAGAGCCCGACAGGGCCCGACAGAGCCCGACAGGGCCCAGTAGAGCCCGACAGAGCCCGACAGAGCCCGACAGAGCCCGACAGGGCCCGACAGAGCCCGACAGAGCCCGACAGAGCCCAGTAGAGCCCGACAGAGCCCGACAGGGCCCGACAGGGCCCGACAGAGCCCGACAGAGCCCGACAGGGCCCGACAGAGCTCGACAGGGCCCGACAGGGAACAGTAGAGCCCAGTAGAGCCCGACAGATCCCGACAGAGCCCGACAGAGCCCGACAGGGCCCGACAGGGCCCGACAGGGCCCAGTAGAGCCCGACAGAGCCCGACAGAGCCCGACAGAGCCCGACAGGGCCCGACAGAGCCCGACAGAGCCCGACAGCGCCCGACAGGGCCCGACAGAGCCCGACAGAGCCCGACAGGGCTCAGTAGAGCCCGACAGAGCCCGACAGGGCCCAGTAGAGCCCGACAGAGCCCGACAGAGCCCGACAGGGCCCGACAGGGCCCGACAGAGCCCGACAGAGCCCGACAGAGCCCGACAGGGCTCAGTAGAGCCCGACAGAGCCCGACAGGGCCCAGTAGAGCCCGACAGAGCCCGACAGAGCCCGACAGGGCCCGACAGAGCCCGACAGGGCCCGACAGGGAACAGTAGAGCCCAGTAGAGCCCGACAGAGCCCGACAGAGCCCGACAGAGCCCGACAGGGCCCGACAGAGCCCGACAGGGCCCAGTAGAGCCCGACAGAGCCCGACAGGGCCCGTCAGGGCCCGACAGGGCCAAGCAGAGCCCGACAGAGTCCGACAGAGCCCGACAGGGCCCGACAGGGCCCGACAGAGCCCGACAGGGCCCGACAGAGCCCGACAGAGCCCGACAGGGCCCGACAGAGCCCGACAGAGCCCGACAGAGACCAGTAGAGCCCGACAGAGCCCGACAGGGCCCGACAGGGAACAGTAGAGCCCAGTAGAGCGCGACAGAGCCCGACAGAGCCCGACAGGGCCCGACAGAGCCCGACAGGGCCCAGTAGAGCCCGACAGAGCCCGACAGAGCCCGACAGAGCCCGACAGGGTCCGACAGAGCCCGACAGAGCCCAGTAGAGCCCGACAGAGCCCGACAGGGCACGACAGGGCCCGACAGAGCCCGACAGAGCCCGACAGGGCCCGACAGAGCCCGACAGGGCCCGACAGGGAACAGTAGAGCCCAGTAGAGCCCGACAGAGCCCGACAGAGCCCGACAGAGCCCGACAGGGCCCGACAGGGCCCGACAGGGCCCAGTAGAGCCCGACAGAGCCCGACAGAGCCCGACAGAGCCCGACAGGGCCCGACAGAGCCCGACAGAGCCCGACAGAACCCGACAGAGCCCGACAGGGCCCGACAGGGCCCGACAGAGCCCGACAGAGCCCGACAGACTCAGTAGAGCCCGACAGAGCCCGACAGAGCCCGACAGAGCCCGACAGGGCCCGACAGGGCCCGACAGGGCCCGACAGGGAACAGTAGAGCCCAGTAGAGCCCGACAGAGCCCGACAGGGCCCGACAGAGCCCGACAGGGCCCAGTAGAGCCCGACAGAGCCCGACAGGGCCCGACAGGGCCCGACAGGGCCCAGTAGTGCCCGACAGAGCCCGACAGAGCCTGACAGGGCCCGACAGGGCCCGACAGAGCCCGACAGGGCCCGACAGAGCCCGACAGAGCCCGACAGGGCCCGACAGAGCCCGACAGAGCCTGACAGAGCCCGACAGGGCCCAGTAGAGCCCGACAGAGCCCGACAGAGCCCGACAGAGCCCGACAAAGCCCGACAGGGCCCGAAAGGGCCCAGTAGAGCCCGACAGGGCCCGACAGAGCCTGACAGAGCCCGACAGAGCCCGACAGAGCCCGACAGGGCCCGACAGAGCCCGACAGAGCCCAGTAGAGCCCGACAGAGCCCGACAGGGCCCGACAGAGCCCGACAGAGACCGAGAGAGCCCAGTAGAGCTCGACAGAGCCCGACAGAGCCCGACAGGGCCCGACAGTGCCCAGTAGAGCCCGACAGAGCCCGACAGGGCCCGACAGGGCCCGACAGAGCCCAGTAGAGCCCGACAGAGCCCGACAGGACCCGACAGAGCCCGACAGAGCCCGACAGGGCCCGACAGGGCCCGACAGGGCCCGACAGAGCCCAGTAGAGCCCGACAGAGCCCGACAGGACCCGACAGAGCCCGACAGAGCCCGACAGGGCCCGACAGAGCCCGACAGAGCCCAGTAGAGCCCGACAGAGCCCGACAGAGCCCGACAGAGCCCGACAGAGCCCGAGAGGGCCCGACAGGGCCCGTCAGGGCCCAGTAGAGCCTGACAGAGCCCGACAGAGCCCGCAAGGGCCCGACAGGGCCCGACAGAGCCCGACAGAGCCCAGTAGAGCCCGACAGAGCCCGACAGAGCCCGACAGAGCCCGACAGAGCCCAGTAGAGCCCGACAGAGCCCGACAGAGCCCGACAGGGCCCGACAGGGCCCGACAGGGCCCAGTAGAGCCCGAGAGAGCCCGACAGAGCCCGACAGAGCCCGACAGGGCCTGACAGGTCCCAGTAGAGCCCGACAGAGCCCGACAGAGCCCGACAGAGCCCGACAGGGCCCGACAGGGAACAGTAGAGCCCAGTAGAGCCCGACAGAGCCCGACAGAGCCCGACAGAGCCCGACAGGGCCCGACAGAGCCCGACAGAACCCAACAGAGCCCGACAGAGCCCGACAGGGCCCGACACGGCCCGACAGAGCCCGACAGAGCCCGACAGAACCCGACAGAGCCCGACAGAGCCCGACAGAGCCCGACAGGGCCCGACAGGGCCCGACAGAGCCCGACAGAGCCCAGTAGAGCCCGACAGAGCCCGACAGAGCCCGACAGAGCCCAGTAGAGCCCGACAGAGCCCGACAGAGCCCGACAGGGCCCGACAGGGCCCGACAGGGCCCAGTAGAGCCCGACAGAGCCCGACAGAGCCCGACAGAGCCCGACAGGGCCTGACAGGTCCCAGTAGAGCCCGACAGAGCCCGACAGAGCCCGACAGAGCCCGACAGAGCCTGACAGGGCCCAGTTTAGCCCAGTAGAGCCCGACAGAGCCCGACAGAGCCCGACAGAGCCCAACAGAGCCCGACAGAGCCCGACAGAGCCCGACAGGGCCCGACAGAGCCCAGTAGAGCTCGACAGAGCCCGACAGAGCCCGACAGGGCCCGAAAGGGCCCGACAGAGTCCGACAGGGCCCGACAGGGCCCGACAGGGCCCAGTAGAGCCCAACAGAGCCCCACAGGGCCCGATAGAGCCCGACAGAGCCCGACAGAGCCCGACAGGGCCCGACAGGGCCCGATAGAGCCCGACAGAGCCCGACAGGGCCCAGTAGAGCCCGACAGAGCCCGACAGAGCCCGACAGAGCCCGACAGAGCCCGACAGGGCCCGACAGTGCCCGACAGGGCCCGACAGGGCCCGACAGAGCCCGACAGAGCCCGACAGAGCCCAGTAGAGCCCGACAGAGCCCGACAGAGCCCGACAGAGCACGACAGAGCCCGACAGGGCCCGACAGAACCCGACAGGGCCCGACAGAACCCGACAGGGCCCGACAGGGCCCGACAGAGCCCGACAGAGCCCGACAGAGCCCGACAGAGCCCGACAGGGCCCGACAGAGCCCGACAGAGCCCGACAGGGCCCGACAAGGCCCGACAGAGCCCGACAGAGCCCAGTAGAGCCCGACAGAGCCCGACAGAGCCCGACAGAGCCCGACAGGGCCCGACAGGGCCCGACAGGGCTCAGTAGAGCCCGACAGAGCCCGACAGAGCCCGACAGAGCCCGACAGGGCCCGACAGGGAACAGTAGAGCCCAGTAGAGCCCGACAGAGCCCGACAGAGCCCGACAGAGCCCGACAGGGCCCGACAGAGCCCGACAGAACCCAACAGAGCCCGACAGAGCCCGACAGGGCCCGACACGGCCCGACAGAGCCCGACAGAGCCCGACAGAACCCGACAGAGCCCGACAGAGCCCAGTAGAGCCCGACAGAGCCCGACAGAGCCCGACAGAGCCCGACAGGGCCCGACAGGGCCCGACAGAGCCCGACAGAGCCCAGTAGAGCCCGACAGAGCCCGACAGAGCCCGACAGAGCCCAGTAGAGCCCGACAGAGCCCGACAGGGCCCGACAGGGCCCGACAGGGCCCAGTAGAGCCCGACAGAGCCCGACAGAGCCCGACAGAGCCCGACAGGGCCTGACAGGTCCCAGTAGAGCCCGACAGAGCCCGACAGAGCCCGACAGAGCCCGACAGAGCCTGACAGGGCCCAGTTTAGCCCAGTAGAGCCCGACAGAGCCCGACAGAGCCCGACAGAGCCCAACAGAGCCCGACAGAGCCCGACAGGGCCCGACAGAGCCCAGTAGAGCTCGACAGAGCCCGAGAGAGCCCGACAGGGCCTGAAAGGGCCCGACAGAGTCCGACAGGGCCCGACAGGGCCCGACAGGGCCCAGTAGAGCCCAACAGAGCCCCACAGGGCCCGATAGAGCCCGACAGAGCCCGACAGAGCCCGACAGGGCCCGACAGGGCCCGATAGAGCCCGTCAGAGCCCGACAGGGCCCAGTAGAGCCCGACAGAGCCCGACAGAGCCCGACAGGGCCCGACAGGGCCTGACAGAGCCCGACAGGGCCCGACAGAGCCCGACAGAGCCCGATAGAGCCCGACAGGGCCCGACAGGGCCCAGTAGAGCCCGACAGAGCCCGACAGAGCCCGACAGAGCCCGACAGAGCCCGACAGGGCCCGACAGTGCCCGACAGGGCCCGACAGGGCCCGACAGAGCCCGACAGAGCCCGACAGAGCCCAGTAGAGCCCGACAGAGCCCGACAGAGCCCGACAGAGCCCGACAGAGCACGACAGAGCCCGACAGGGCCCGACAGAACCCGACAGGGCCCGACAGGGCCCGACAGAGCCCGACAGAGCCCGACAGAGCCCGACAGAACCCGACAGAGCCCGACAGAGCCCGACAGAGCCCGACAGGGCCCGACAGAGCCCGACAGAGCCCGACAGAGCCCGACAGGGCCCGACAGGGCCCGACAGAGCCCGACAGAGCCCAGTAGAGCCCGACAGAGCCCGACAGAGCCCGACAGAGCCCGACAGGGCCCGACAGGGCCCGACAGAGCCCGACAGGGGCCGACAGAGCCCGACAGGGCCTGACAGGGAACAGTAGAGCCCAGTAGAGCCCGACAGAGACCGACAGAGCCCGACAGAGCCCGACAGGGCCCGACAGAGCCCGACAGGGCCCGACAGAGCCCGACAGAGCCCGACAGAGCCCGACAGGGCCCGACAGGGTTCGACAGAGCCCGACAGAGCCCGACAGAGCTCGACAGGGCTCAGTAGAGCCCGACAGAGCCCGACAGAGCCCGACAGAGCCCGACAGGGCCCGACAGGGAACAGTAGAGCCCAGTAGAGCCCGACAGAGCCCGACAGAGCCCGACAGAGCCCGACAGGGCCCGACAGAGCCCGACAGGGCCCGACAGGGCTCAGTAGAGCCCGACAGAGCCCGACAGAGCCCGACAGAGCCTGACAGGGCTCAGTAGAGCCCGACAGAGCCCGACAGAACCCGACAGAGCCCGACAGAGCCCGACAGGGCCCGACAGAGCCCGACAGAGACCGATAGGGCCCGACAGGGCCCGACAGAGCCCGACAGAGCCCGACAGAGCCCGACAGAGCCCGACAGGGCTCAGTAGAGCCCGACAGAGCCCGACAGAGCCCGACAGAGCCCGACAGGGCCCGACAGGGAACAGTAGAGCCCAGTAGAGCCCGACAGAGCCCGACAGAGCCCGACAGAGCCCGACAGGGCCCGACAGAGCCCGACAGAACCCGACAGAGCCCGACAGAGCCCGACAGGGCCCGACACGGCCCGACAGAGCCCGACAGAGCCCGACAGAACCCGACAGAGCCCGACAGAGCCCAGTAGAGCCCGACAGAGCCCGACAGGGCCCGACAGGGCCCGACAGGGCCCGACAGGGCCCAGTAGAGCCCGACAGAGCCCGACAGAGCCCGACAGAGCCCGACAGGGCCCGACAGAGCCCGACAGAGCCCGACAGAGCCCGACAGGGCCCGACAGAGCCTGACAGTACCCGACAGGGCCCGACAGGGCCCGACAGGGCCCAGTAGAGCCCGACAGAGCCCGACAGGGCCCGACAGGGCCCGACAGGGCCCAGTAGAGCCCGACAGAGCCCAGTAGAGCCCGACAGAGCCCGACAGAGCCCGACAGGGCCCGACAGGGCCCGACAGAGCCTGACAGGGCCCGACAGAGCCCGACAGAGCCCGACAGGGCCCAGTAGAGCCCGACAAAGCCCGACAGGGCCCGACAGGGCCCGACAGAGCCCGACAGGGCCCGACAGAGCCCGACAGAGCCCGACAGAGCCGGACAGGGCCCGACAGAGACCAACAGAGCCCGACAGAGCCCGACAGGGCCCAGTAGAGCCCGACAGAGCCCGACAGAGCCCGACAGAGCCCGACAGGGCCCGACAGAGCCCGACAGGGCCCGATAGAGCCCGACAGAGCCCAGTAGAGCTCGACAGAGCCCGACAGAGCCCGACAGGGCCCGACAGGGCCCAGTAGAGCCCGACAGGGCCCGACAGAGCCCGACAGAGCCCAGTACAGCCTGACAGAGCCCGACAGAGCCCGACAGGGCCCGACAGGGCCTGACAGAGCCCGTCAGAGACCAGTAGAGCCCGACAGAGCCCGACAGAGCCCGACAGAGCCCGACAGAGCCCGACAGGGCCCGACCGAGCCCGACAGAGCACAGTAGAGCCCGACAGAGCCCGACAGAGCCCGACAGAGCCCGACAGAGCCCGACAGGGCCCAGTAGAGCCCAGTAGACCCGACAGAGCCCAGTAGAGCCCGACAGAGCCCGACAGAGCCCGACAGAGCCCGACAGGGCCCGACAGAGCCCGACAGGGCCCGACAGGGCCCGACAGAGATCGACAGAGCCCGACAGAGCCCAGTATAGCCTAACAGAGCCCGACAGAGCCCGACAGAGCTCGACAGGGCCCGACAGGGCCCGACAGAGCCCGACAGAGCCCGACAGAGCCCGACAGGGCCCGACAGGGCCCGAGAGAGCCCAGTAGAGCCCGACAGAGCCCGACAGAGCCCGACAGAGCCCGACAGGGCCCAGTAGAGCCCGACAGAGCCCGACAGAGACCGACAGAGCCCGACAGGGCCCGACAGAGCCCGACAGAGCCCGACAGGGCCCAGTAGAGCCTCACAGAGCCCGACAGAGCTCGACAGAGCCCGACAAAGCCCGACAGGGCCCGACATGGCCCGAGAGAGCCCGACAGGGCCCGAAAGAGTCCGACAGTGCCCGATAGAGCCCGACAGGGCCCAGTAGAGCCTGACAGAGCCCGACAGAGCCCGACAGAGTCCGACAGGGCCCGACAGAGCCCGACAGGGCCCGACAGAGCTCGACAGAGCCCAGTAGTGCCCGACAGAGCCCGACAGATCCCGACAGGGCCCGACAGGACCCGACAGAGCCCGACAGGGCCCGACAGAGCCCGACAGAGCCCGACAGAACCCGACAGGGCCCGACAGGGCCCGACAGAGCCCAGTAGAGCCCGACAGAGCCCGACAGAGCCCGACAGATCCCGACAGAGCCCGACAGAGCCCGACAGGGCCCGACAGAGCCCGACAGAGCCCGACAGAGCCCAGTAGAGCCCGACAGAGCCCGACAGGGCCCGACAGAGCCCGACAGGGCTCGACAGAGCCCGACAGAGCCCAGTAGAGCCCGACAGGGCCCGACAGAGCCCGACAGAGCCCGACAGAGCCCAGTAGAGCCCGAGAGAGCCCGACAGAGCCCGACAGGGCCCGACATGCTCAGTAGAGCCCGACAGAGCCCGACAGAGCCCGACAGGGCCCTACAGGGCCCGACAGAGCCCGACAGAGCCCAGTAGAGCCCGACAGAGCCCGACACAGCCCGACAGAGCCCGACAGGGCCCGACAGAGCCCGACAGAGCCCAGTAGACCCGACAGGGCCCGACAGAGCCCTACAGAGCCCGACAGAGCCCGAGAGAGCCCGACAGAGCCCGACAGGGCCCGACAGAGCCCGACAGAGCACAGTAGAGCCCGACAGAGCCCAACAGAGCCCGACAGAGCCCGACAGAGCCCGACAGGTCCCGACCGAGCCCGACAGAGCCCAGTAGAGCCCGACAGAGCCCGACAGAGCCCGACAGAGCCCGACAGGGCCCAGTAGAGCCCAGTAGAACCCGACAGAGCCCAGTAGAGCCCGACAGAGCCCGACAGTGCCCGACAGAGCCCGACAGGGCCCGAAAGGGCCCGACAGAGGCCGACAGAGCCCGACAGAACCCGACAGAGCCCGACAAAGCCCAGTAGAACCTGACAGAGCCCGACAGAGCCCGACAGAGCTCGACAGGGCCCGACAGGGCCCGACAGAGCCCGACAGAGCCCGACAGAGCCCGACAGGGCCCGATAGAGCCCGACAGGGCCCAGTAGAGCCCGACAGAGCCCGACAGAGCCCGACAGAGCCCGACAGGGCCCGACAGGGCCCGACAGAGCCCGACAGAGCCCGACAGGGCCCGACAGGGCCCGACAGAGCCCGACAGAGCCCGACAGGGCTCAGTAGAGCCCGACAGAGCCCGACAGAGCCCGACAGAGCTCGACAGAGCCCGACAGGGCCCAGTAGAGCCCAGTAGAACCCGACAGAGCCCAGTAGAGCCCGACAGAGCCCGACAGAGCCCGACAGAGCCCGACAGGGCCCGACAGAGCCCGACAGGGCCCGACAGGGCCCGACAGAGCCCGACAGAGCCCGACAGAACCCGACAGAGCCCGACAGAGCCCAGTAGAGCCTGACAGAGCCCGACAGAGCCCGACAGAGCTCGACAGGGCCCGACAGGGCCCGACAGAGCCCGACAGAGCCCGACAGAGCCTGACAGGGCCCGACAGAGCCCGACAGGGCCCAGTAGAGCCCGACAGAGCCCGACAGAGCCCGACAGAGCCCGACAGGGCCCGACAGAGCCCGACAGAGCCCGACAGAACCCGACAGAGCCCGACAGGGCCCGACAGGGCCCGACAGAGCCCGACAGAGCCCGACAGAGCCCGACAGAGCCCGACAGGGCTCAGTAGAGCCCGACAGAGCCCGACAGAGCCCGACAGAGCCCGACAGGGCCCGACAGGGAACAGTAGAGCCCAGTAGAGCCCGACAGAGCCCGACAGAGCCCGACAGAGCCCGACAGAGCCCGACAGAACCCGACAGAGCCCGACAGAGCCCGACAGGGCCCGACACGGCCCGACAGAGCCCGACAGAGCCCGACAGAACCCGACAGAGCCCGACAGAGCCCAGTAGAGCCCGACAGAGCCCGACAGAGCCCGACAGAGCCCGACAGGGCCCGACAGGGCCCGACAGAGCCCGACAGAGCCCGACAGGGCCCGACAGAGCCCGACAGGGCCCGACAGGGAACAGTAGAGCCCAGTAGAGCCCGACAGAGCCCAACAGAGCCCGACAGAGCCCGACAGGGCCCGACATAGCCCGACAGGGACCAGTAGAGCCCGACAGAGCCCGACAGGGCCCGACAGGGCCCGACAGGGCCCAGTAGAGCCCGACAGAGCCCAGTAGAGCCCGACAGAGCCCGACAGAGCCCGACAGGGCCCGACAGAGCCCGACAGAGCCCGACAGGGCCCAGTAGAGCCCGACAGAGCCCGACAGGGCCCGACAGGGCCCGACAGAGCCCGACAGAGCCCGACAGGGCCTGACAGAGCCCGACAGGGCCCGACAGGGAACAGTAGAGCCCAGTAGAGCCCGACAGAGCCCGACAGAGCCCGACAGAGCCCAACAGGGCCCGACAGAGCCCGACAGGGCCCAGTAGAGCTCGACAGAGCCCGACAGAGCCCGACAGAGCCCGACAGGGCCCGACAGGGAACAGTAGAGCCCAGTAGAGCCCGACAGAGCCCGACAGAGCCCGACAGAGCCCGACAGGGCCCGACAGGGCCCGACAGAACCCGACAGAGCCCGACAGAACCCGACAGAGCCCGACACGGCCCGACAGAGCCCGACAGAGCCCGACAGAACCCGACAGAGCCCGACAGAGCCCAGTAGAGCCCGACAGAGCCCGACAGAGCCCGACAGAGCCCGACAGGGCCCGACAGGGCCCGACAGAGCCCGACAGAGCCCGACAGGGCCCGACAGAGCCCGACAGGGCCCGACAGGGAACAGTAGAGCCCAGTAGAGCCCGACAGAGCCCGACAGAGCCCGACAGGGCCCGACAGAGCCCGACAGGGCCCAGTAGAGCCCGACAGAGCCCGACAGGGCCCGACAGGGCCCGACAGGGCCCAGTAGAGCCCGACAGAGCCCAGTAGAGCCCGACAGGGCCCGACAGAGCCCGACAGGGCCCAGTAGAGCCCGTCAAAGCCCGACAGGGCCCGACAGAGCCCGACAGGGCCCGACAGAGCCCGACAGAGCCCGACAGAGCCGGACAGGGCCCGGCAGAGCCCAACAGAGCCCGACAGAGCCCGACAGGGCCCAGTAGAGCCCGACAGAGCCCGACAGAGCCCGACAGGGCCTGACAGGGCCCGACAGGGCCCGACAGAGCCCGACAGAGCCCAGTAGAGCTCGACAGAGCCCGACAGAGCCCGACAGGGCCCGACAGGGCCCAGTAGAGCCCGACAGGGCCCGACAGAGCCCGACAGAGCCCAGTAGAGCCTGACAGAGCCCGACAGAGCCCGACAGGGCCCGACAGGGCCTGACAGAGCCCGTCAGAGGCCAGTAGAGCCCAACAGAGCCCGACAGAGCCCGACAGAGCCCGACAGAGCCCGACAGGGCCCGACCGGGCCCGACAGAGCACAGTAGAGCCCGACAGAGCCCGACAGAGCCCGACAGAGCCCGACAGAGCCCGACAGGGCCCAGTAGAGCCCAGTAGAACCCGACAGAGCCCAGTAGAGCCCGACAGAGCCCGACAGAGCCCGACACAGCCCGACAGGGCCCGACAGAGCCCGACAGGGCCCGACAGGGCCCGACAGAGCCCGACAGAGCCCGACAGAGCCCAGTAGAGCCTGACAGAGCCCGACAGAGCCCGACAGAGCTCGACAGGGCCCGACAGGGCCCGACAGAGCCCGACAGAGCCCGACAGAGCCCGACAGGGCCCGACAGGGCCCGACAGAGCCCGACAGAGCCCAGTAGAGCCCGACAGAGCCCGACAGAGCCCGACAGAGCCCGACAGGGCCCAGTAGAGCCCGACAGAGCCCGACAGAGCCCGACAGAGCCCGACAGGGCCCAGTAGAGCCTCACAGAGCCCGACAGAGCTCGACAGAGCCCGACAAAGCCCGACAGGGCCCGACAGGGCCCGACAGAGCCCGACAGGGCCCGAAAGAGCCCGACAGTGCCCGATAGAGCCTGACAGGGCGCAGTAGAGCCTGACAGATCCCGACAGGGCCCGACAGAGCCCGACAGAACCCGACAGGGCCCGACAGGGCCCGACAGAGCCCGACAGGGCCCAGTAGAGCCCAGTAGAACCCGACAGAGCCCAGTAGAGCCCGACAGAGCCCGACAGAGCCCGACAGAGCCCGACAGGGCCCGACAGAGCCCGACAGGGCCCGACAGGGCCCGACAGAGGCCGACAGAGCCCGACAGAACCCGACAGAGCCCGACAGAGCCCAGTAGAACCTGACAGAGCCCGACAGAGCCCGACAGAGCTCGACAGAGCCCGACAGGGCCCGACAGAGCCCGACAGAGCCCGACAGAGCCCGACAGAGCCCGACAGGGCCCGACAGAGCCCGACAGGGCCCAGTAGAGCCCGACAGAGCCCGACAGAGCCCGACAGAGCCCGACAGAGCCCGACAGAGCCCGACAGAACCCGACAGAGCCCGACAGGGCCCGACAGAGCCCGACAGAGCCCGACAGAGCCCGACAGGGCTCAGTAGAGCCCGACAGAGCCCGACAGAGCCCGACAGAGCCCGACAGAGACCGACAGAGCCCGACAGAGCCCGACAGGGCCCAGTAGAGCCCAGTAGAACCCGACAGAGCCCAGTAGAGCCCGACAGAGCCCGACAGAGCCCGACAGAGCCCTTCAGGGCCCGACAGAGCCCGACAGGGCCCGACAGAGCCCGACAGAACCCGAGAGAGCCCGACAGAGCCCAGTAGAGCCTGACAGAGCCCGACAGAGCCCGACAGAGCTCGACAGGGCCCGACAGGGCCCGACAGAGCCCGACAGAGCCCGACAGAGCCCGACAGGGCCCAGTAGAGCCCGACAGAGCCCGACAGAGCCCGACAGAGCCCGACAGAGCCCGACAGGGCCCGACAGAGCCCGACAGAGCCCGACAGGGCCCGACAGAGCCCGACAGGGCCCGACAGAGCCCGACAGGGCCCGACAGGGCCCGACAGAGCCCGACAGAGCCCGACAGAGCCCGACAGGGCTCAGTAGAGCCCGACAGAGCCCGACAGAGCCCGACAGAGCCCGACAGGGCCCGACAGGGAACAGTAGAGCCCAGTAGAGCCCGACAGAGCCCGACAGAGCCCGACAGAGCCCGACAGGGCCCGACAGAGCCCGACAGAACCCGACAGAGCCCGACAGAGCCCGACAGGGCCCGACACGGCCCGACAGGGCCCAACAGAGCCCGACAGGGCCCGACACGGAACAGTAGAGCCCAGTAGAACCCGACAGAGCCCGACAGAGCCCGACAGAGCCCGACAGGGCCCGACAGAGCCCGACAGGGCCCAGTAGAGCCTGACAGAGCCCGACAGAGCCCGACAGAGCCCGACAGGGCCCGACAGAGCCCGGACAGGGCCCGACAGGGCCCGACAGAGCCCGACAGAGCCCGACAGAGCCCAGTAGAGCCTGACAGAGCCCGACAGAGCCCGACAGAGCTCGACAGGGCCCGACAGGGCCCGACAGAGCCCGACAGAGCCCGACAGAGCCCGACAGGGCCCGACAGGGCCCGACAGAGCCCGACAGAGCCCCAGTAGAGCCCGACAGAGCCCGACAGAGCCCGACAGAGCCCGACAGAGCCCGACAGGGCCCAGTAGAGCCCGACAGAGCCCGACAGAGCCCGACAGAGCCCGACAGGGCCCAGTAGAGCCTCACAGAGCCCGACAGAGCTCGACAGAGCCCGACAAAGCCCGACAGGGCCCGACAGGGCCCGACAGAGCCCGACAGGGCCCGAAAGAGCCCGACAGTGCCCGATAGAGCCTGACAGGGCCCAGTAGAGCCTGACAGATCCCGACAGGGCCCGACAGAGCCCGACAGAACCCGACAGGGCCCGACAGGGCCCGACAGAGCCCGACAGGGCCCAGTAGAGCCCAGTAGAACCCGACAGAGCCCAGTAGAGCCCGACAGAGCCCGACAGAGCCCGACAGAGCCCGACAGGGCCCGACAGAGCCCGACAGGGCCCGACAGGGCCCCGACAGAGGCCGACAGAGCCCGACAGAACCCGACAGAGCCCGACAGAGCCCAGTAGAACCTGACAGAGCCCGACAGAGCCCGACAGAGCTCGACAGGGTCCGACAGGGCCCGACAGAGCCCGACAGAGCCCGACAGGGCCCGACAGAGCCCGACAGGGCCCGACCGAGCCCGACAGAGCACAGTAGAGCCCGACAGAGCCCGACAGAGCCCGACAGGGCCCGACAGGGCCCAGTAGAGCCCGACAGAGCCCGACAGAGCCCGACAGGGCCCGACAGGGCCTGACAGAGCCCGTCAGAGACCAGTAGAGCCCGACAGAGCCCGACAGAGCCCGACAGAGCCCGACAGGGCCCGACCGAGCCCGACAGATCCCGACAGGGCCCGACCGAGCCCGACAGAGCACAGTAGAGCCCGACAGAGCCCGACAGGGCCCGACAGAGCCCGACAGAGCCCGACAGAGCCCGACAGAGCCCGACAGGGCTCAGTAGAGCCCGACAGAGCCCGACAGAGCCCGACAGAGCCCGACAGAGACCGACAGAGCCCGACAGAGCCCGACAGGGCCCAGTAGAGCCCAGTAGAACCCGACAGAGCCCAGTAGAGCCCGACAGAGCCCGACAGAGCCCGACAGAGCCCGACAGGGCCCGACAGAGCCCGACAGGGCCCGACAGGGCCCGACAGGGCCCGACAGAGCCCGACAGAACCCGAGAGAGCCCGACAGAGCCCAGTAGAGCCTGACAGAGCCCGACAGAGCCCGACAGAGCTCGACAGGGCCCGACAGGGCCCGACAGAGCCCGACAGAGCCCGACAGAGCCCGACAGGGCCCAGTAGAGCCCGACAGAGCCCGACAGAGCCCGACAGAGCCCGACAGAGCCCGACAGGGCCCGACAGAGCCCGACAGAGCCCGACAGGGCCCGACAGAGCCCGACAGGGCCCGACAGAGCCCGACAGGGCCCGACAGGGCCCGACAGAGCCCGACAGAGCCCGACAGAGCCCGACAGGGCTCAGTAGAGCCCGACAGAGCCCGACAGAGCCCGACAGAGCCCGACAGGGCCCGACAGGGAACAGTAGAGCCCAGTAGAGCCCGACAGAGCCCGACAGAGCCCGACAGAGCCCGACAGGGCCCGACAGAGCCCGACAGAACCCGACAGAGCCCGACAGAGCCCGACAGGGCCCGACACGGCCCGACAGAGCCCGACAGAGCCCGACAGAACCCGACAGAGCCCGACAGAGCCCAGTAGAGCCCGACAGAGCCCGACAGAGCCCGACAGGGCCCGACAGAGCCCGACAGGGCCCGACACGGAACAGTAGAGCCCAGTAGAACCCGACAGAGCCCGACAGAGCCCGACAGAGCCCGACAGGGCCCGACAGAGCCCGACAGGGCCCAGTAGAGCCTGACAGAGCCCGACAGGGCCCGACAGGGCCCGACAGGACCCAGTAGAGCCCGACAGAGCCCAGTAGAGCCCGACAGAGCCCGACAGAGCCCGACAGGGCCCGACAGAGCCCGACAGAGCCCGACAGAGCCCGACAAAGCCCGACAGGGCCCGACAGGGCCCGACAGAGCCCGACAGGGCCCGACAGAGCCCGACAGAACCCGACAGAGCCGGACAGGGCCCGACAGAGCCCAACAGAGCCCGACAGAGGCCGACAGGGCCCAGTAGAGCCCGACAGAGCCCGACAGAGCCCGACAAAGCCCGACAGGGCCCGACAGAGCCCGACAGGGCCCGACAGAGCCCGACAGAGCCCAGTAGAGCTCGACAGAGCCCGACAGAGCCCGACAGGGCCCGACAGAGCCCGACAGGGCCCGACCGAGCCCGACAGAGCACAGTAGAGCCCGACAGAGCCCGACAGAGCCCGACAGGGCCCGACAGGGCCCAGTAGAGCCCGACAGAGCCCGACAGAGCCCGACAGGGCCCGACAGGGCCTGACAGAGCCCGTCAGAGACCAGTAGAGCCCGACAGAGCCCGACAGAGCCCGACAGAGCCCGACAGGGCCCGACCGAGCCCGACAGATCCCGACAGGGCCCGACCGAGCCCGACAGAGCACAGTAGAGCCCGACAGAGCCCGACAGAGCCCGACAGAGCCCGACAGGGCCCAGTAGAGCCCAGTAGAACCCGACAGAGCCCAGTAGAGCCCGACAGAGCCCGACAGAGCCCGACAGGGCCCAGTAGAACCCAGTAGAGCCCGACAGAGCCCGACAGAGACCGACAGAGCCCGACAGGGCCCGACAGAGCCCGACAGAGCCCGACAGGGCCCAGTAGAGCCTCACAGAGCCCGACAGAGCTCGACAGAGCCCGACAAAGCCCGACAGGGCCCGACATGGCCCGAGAGAGCCCGACAGGGCCCGAAAGAGCCCGACAGTGCCCGATAGAGCCCGACAGGGCCCAGTAGAGCCTGACAGAGCCCGACAGATCCCGACAGAGCCCGACAGGGCCCGACAGAGCCCGACAGAGCCCAGTAGTGCCCGACAGAGCCCGACAGATCCCGACAGGGCCCGACAGGACCCGACAGAGCCCGACAGGGCCCGACAGAGCCCGACAGAGCCCGACAGAACCCGACAGGGCCCGACAGGGCCCGACAGAGCCCAGTAGAGCCCGACAGAGCCCGACAGAGCCCGACAGATCCCGACAGAGCCCGACAGAGCCCGACAGGGCCCGACAGAGCCCGACAGAGCCCGACAGAGCCCAGTAGAGCCCGACAGAGCCCGACAGGGCCCGACAGGGCCCGACAGGGCTCGACAGAGCCCGACAGAGCCCAGTAGAGCCCGACAGGGCCCGACAGAGCCCGACAGAGCCCGACAGAGCCCGACAGAGCCCAGTAGAGCCCGAGAGAGCCCGACAGAGCCCGACAGGGCCCGACAGGGCGCAGTAGAGCCCGACAGAGCCCGACAGAGCCCGACAGGGCCCTACAGGGCCCGACAGAGCCCGACAGAGCCCAGTAGAGCCCGACAGAGCCCGACACAGCCCGACAGAGCCCGACAGGGCCCGACAGAGCCCGACAGATCCCAGTAGAGCCCGACAGGGCCCGACAGAGCCCTACAGAGCCCGACAGAGCCCGACAGAGCCCGACAGAGCCCGACAGGGCCCGACAGAGCCCGACAGAGCACAGTAGAGCCCGACAGAGCCCAACAGAGCCCGACAGAGCCCGACAGAGCCCGACAGGGCCCGACCGAGCCCGACAGAGCCCAGTAGAGCCCGACAGAGCCCGACAGAGCCCGACAGAGCCCGACAGGGCCCAGTAGAGCCCAGTAGAACCCGACAGAGCCCAGTAGAGCCCGACAGAGCCCGACAGTGCCCGACAGAGCCCGACAGGGCCCGAAAGGGCCCGACAGAGGCCGACAGAGCCCGACAGAACCCGACAGAGCCCGACAGAGCCCAGTAGAACCTGACAGAGCCCGACAGAGCCCGACAGAGCTCGACAGGGCCCGACAGGGCCCGACAGAGCCCGACAGAGCCCGACAGAGCCCGACAGGGCCCGATAGAGCCCGACAGGGCCCAGTAGAGCCCGACAGAGCCCGACAGAGCCCGACAGAGCCCGACAGGGCCCGACAGGGCCCGACAGAGCCCGACAGGGCCCGACAGGGCCCGACAGAGCCCGACAGAGCCCGACAGAGCCCGACAGGGCTCAGTAGAGCCCGACAGAGCCCGACAGAGCCCGACAGAGCTCGACAGAGCCCGACAGGGCCCAGTAGAGCCCAGTAGAACCCGACAGAGCCCAGTAGAGCCCGACAGAGCCTGACAGAGCCCGACAGAGCCCGACAGGGCCCGACAGAGCCCGACAGGGCCCGACAGGGCCCGACAGAGCCCGACAGAGCCCGACAGAACCCGACAGAGCCCGACAGAGCCCAGTAGAGCCTGACAGAGCCCGACAGAGCCCGACAGAGCTCGACAGGGCCCGACAGGGCCCGACAGAGCCCGACAGAGCCCGACAGAGCCTGACAGGGCCCGACAGAGCCCGACAGGGCCCAGTAGAGCCCGACAGAGCCCGACAGAGCCCGACAGAGCCCGACAGGGCCCGACAGAGCCCGACAGAGCCCGACAGAACCCGACAGAGCCCGACAGGGCCCGACAGGGCCCGACAGAGCCCGACAGAGCCCGACAGAGCCCGACAGAGCCCGACAGGGCTCAGTAGAGCCCGACAGAGCCCGACAGAGCCCGACAGAGCCCGACAGGGCCCGACAGGGAACAGTAGAGCCCAGTAGAGCCCGACAGAGCCCGACAGAGCCCGACAGAGCCCGACAGAGCCCGACAGAGCCCGACAGGGCCCGACACGGCCCGACAGAGCCCGACAGAGCCCGACAGAACCCGACAGAGCCCGACAGAGCCCGACAGAGCCCGACAGGGCCCGACAGGGCCCGACAGAGCCCGACAGAGCCCGACAGGGCCCGACAGAGCCCGACAGGGCCCGACAGGGAACAGTAGAGCCCAGTAGAGCCCGACAGAGCCCAACAGAGCCCGACAGAGCCCGACAGGGCCCGACATAGCCCGACAGGGCCCAGTAGAGCCCGACAGAGCCCGACAGGGCCCGACAGGGCCCGACAGGGCCCAGTAGAGCCCGACAGAGCCCAGTAGAGCCCGACAGAGCCCGACAGAGCCCGACAGGGCCCGACAGAGCCCGACAGAGCCCGACAGGGCCCAGTAGAGCCCGACAGAGCCCGACAGGGCCCGACAGGGCCCGACAGAGCCCGACAGAGCCCGACAGGGCCTGACAGAGCCCGACAGGGCCCGACAGGGAACAGTAGAGCCCAGTAGAGCCCGACAGAGCCCGACAGAGCCCGACAGAGCCCGACAGGGCCCGACAGAGCCCGACAGGGCCCGACAGGGCCCGACAGAGCCCGACAGAGCCCGACAGAGCCCGACAGGGCCCGACAGGGAACAGTAGAGCCCAGTAGAGCCCGACAGAGCCCGACAGAGCCCGACAGAGCCCGACAGGGCCCGACAGGGCCCGACAGAACCCGACAGAGCCCGACAGAACCCGACAGAGCCCGACACGGCCCGACAGAGCCCGACAGAGCCCGACAGAACCCGACAGAGCCCGACAGAGCCCAGTAGAGCCCGACAGAGCCCGACAGAGCCCGACAGAGCCCGACAGGGCCCGACAGGGCCCGACAGAGCCCGACAGAGCCCGACAGGGCCCGACAGGGAACAGTAGAGCCCAGTAGAGCCCGACAGAGTCCGACAGAGCCCGACAGGGCCCGACAGAGCCCGACAGGGCCCAGTAGAGCCCGACAGAGCCCGACAGGGCCCGACAGGGCCCGACAGGGCCCAGTAGAGCCCGACAGAGCCCAGTAGAGCCCGACAGGGCCCGACAGAGCCCGACAGGGCCCGACAGAGCCCGACAGGGCCCAGTAGAGCCCGACAAAGCCCGACAGGGCCCGACAGGGCCCGACAGAGCCCGACAGGGCCCGACAGAGCCCGACAGAGCCC
This sequence comes from Caloenas nicobarica, assembly GCF_036013445.1. NCBI lineage: Eukaryota > Metazoa > Chordata > Aves > Columbiformes > Columbidae > Caloenas > Caloenas nicobarica. The sequence goes on from NW_027017088.1 coordinate 61,117, forward strand.
GACAGAGCCGGACAGGGCCCGGCAGAGCCCAACAGAGCCCGACAGAGCCCGACAGGGCCCAGTAGAGCCCGACAGAGCCCGACAGAGCCCGACAGAGCCCGACAGGGCCTGACAGGGCCCGACAGGGCCCGACAGAGCCCGACAGAGCCCAGTAGAGCCTGACAGAGCCCGACAGAGCCCGACAGGGCCCGACAGGGCCTGACAGAGCCCGTCAGAGACCAGTAGAGCCCGACAGAGCCCGACAGAGCCCGACAGAGCCCGACAGGGCCCGACCGGGCCCGACAGAGCACAGTAGAGCCCGACAGAGCCCGACAGAGCCCGACAGAGCCCGACAGAGCCCGACAGGGCCCAGTAGAGCCCAGTAGAACCCGACAGAGCCCAGTAGAGCCCGACAGAGCCCGACAGAGCCCGACAGAGCCCGACAGGGCCCGACAGAGCCCGACAGGGCCCGACAGGGCCCGACAGAGCCCGACAGAGCCCGACAGAGCCCAGTAGAGCCCGACAGAGCCCGACAGAGCCCGACAGAGCCCGACAGAGCTCGACAGGGCCCGACAGGGCCCGACAGAGCCCGACAGAGCCCGACAGAGCCCGACAGGGCCCGACAGGGCCCGACAGAGCCCGACAGAGCCCAGTAGAGCCCGACAGAGGCCGACAGAGCCCGACAGAGCCCGACAGAGCCCGACAGGGCCCAGTAGAGCCCGACAGAGCCCGACAGAGCCCGACAGAGCCCGACAGGGCCCAGTAGAGCCTCACAGAGCCCGACAGAGCTCGACAGAGCCCGACAAAGCCCGACAGGGCCCGACAGGGCCCGACAGAGCCCGACAGGGCCCGAAAGAGCCCGACAGTGCCCGATAGAGCCTGACAGGGCCCAGTAGAGCCTGACAGAGCCCGACAGGGCCCGACAGAGCCCGACAGAACCCGACAGGGCCCGACAGGGCCCGACAGAGCCCGACAGGGCCCAGTAGAGCCCAGTAGAACCCGACAGAGCCCAGTAGAGCCCGACAGAGCCCGACAGAGCCCGACAGAGCCCGACAGGGCCCGACAGAGCCCGACAGGGCCCGACAGGGCCCGACAGAGGCCGACAGAGCCCGACAGAACCCGACAGAGCCCGACAGAGCCCAGTAGAACCTGACAGAGCCCGACAGAGCCCGACAGAGCTCGACAGGGTCCGACAGGGCCCGACAGAGCCCGACAGAGCCCGACAGAGCCCGACAGAGCCCGACAGGGCCCGACAGAGACCGACAGGGCCCAGTAGAGCCCGACAGAGCCCGACAGAGCCCGACAGAGCCCGACAGGGCCCGACAGGGCCCGACAGAGCCCGACAGAGCCCGACAGAGCCCGACAGGGCTCAGTAGAGACCGACAGAGCCCGACAGAGCCCGACAGAGACCGATAGAGCCCGACAGAGCCCGACAGGGCCCAGTAGAGCCCAGTAGAACCCGACAGAGCCCAGTAGAGCCCGACAGAGCCCGACAGAGCCCGACAGAGCCCGACAGGGCCCGGCAGAGCCCGACAGGGCCCGACAGGGCCCGACAGGGCCCGACAGAGCCCGACAGAACCCGAGAGAGCCCGACAGAGCCCAGTAGAGCCTGACAGAGCCCGACAGAGCCCGACAGAGCTCGACAGGGCCCGACAGGGCCCGACAGAGCCCGACAGAGCCCGACAGAGCCCGACAGGGCCCAGTAGAGCCCGACAGAGCCCGACAGAGCCCGACAGAGCCCGACAGGGCCCGACAGAGCCCGACAGAGCCCGACAGGGCCCGACAGAGCCCGACAGGGCCCGACAGGGCCCGACAGAGCCCGACAGAGCCCGACAGAGCCCGACAGGGCTCAGTAGAGCGCGACAGAGCCCGACAGAGCCCGACAGAGCCCGACAGGGCCCGACAGGGAACAGTAGAGCCCAGTAGAGCCCGACAGAGCCCGACAGAGCCCGACAGGGCCCGACAGAGCCCGACAGAACCCGACAGAGCCCGACAGAGCCCGACAGGGCCCGACACGGCCCGACAGAGCCCGACAGAGCCCGACAGAACCCGACAGAGCCCGACAGAGCCCAGTAGAGCCCGACAGAGCCCGACAGAGCACGACAGGGCCCGACAGAGCCCGACAGGGCCCGACAGGGAACAGTAGAGCCCAGTAGAACCCGACAGAGCCCAGTAGAGCCCGACAGAGCCCGACAGGGCCCAGTAGAGCCCGACAGAGCCCGACAGAGCCCGACAGGGCCCGACAGAGCCCGACAGAGCCCGACAGAGCCCGACAAAGCCCGACAGGGCCCGACAGGGCCCGACAGAGCCCGACAGGGCCCGACAGAGCCCGACAGAGCCGGACAGGGCCCGACAGAGCCCAACAGAGCCCGACAGAGCCCGACAGAGCCCGACAGGGCCCAGTAGAGCCCGACAGAGCCCGACAGAGCCCGACAAAGCCCGACAGGGCCCGACAGAGCCCGACAGGGCCCGACAGAGCCCGACAGAGCCCAGTAGAGCTCGACAGAGCCCGACAGAGCCCGACAGGGCCCGACAGAGCCCAACAGGGCCCGACCGAGCCCGACAGAGCACAGTAGAGCCCGACAGAGCCCGACAGAGCCCGACAGGGCCCGACAGGGCCCAGTAGAGCCCGACAGAGCCCGACAGAGCCCGACAGGGCCCGACAGGGCCTGACAGAGCCCGTCAGAGACCAGTAGAGCCCGACAGAGCCCGACAGAGCCCGACAGAGCCCGACAGGGCCCGACCGAGCCCGACAGATCCCGACAGGGCCCGACCGAGCCCGACAGAGCACAGTAGAGCCCGACAGAGCCCGACAGAGCCCGACAGAGCCCGACAGGGCCCAGTAGAGCCCAGTAGAACCCGACAGAGCCCAGTAGAGCCCGACAGAGCCCGACAGGGCCCAGTAGAGCCCAGTAGAACCCGACAGAGCCCAGTAGAGCCCGACAGAGCCCGACAGTGCCCGACAGAGCCCGACAGGGCCCGACAGGGCCCGACAGGGCCCGACAGAGGCCGACAGAGCGCGACAGAACCCGACAGAGCCCGACAGAGCCCAGTAGAACCTGACAGAGCCCGACAGAGCCCGACAGAGCTCGACAGGGCCCGACAGGGCCCGACAGAGCCCGACAGAGCCCGACAGAGCCCGACAGGGCCCGACAGGGCCCGACAGAGCCCGACAGGGCCCAGTAGAGCCCGACAGAGCCCGACAGAGCCCGACAGAGCCCGACAGGGCCCGACAGAGCCCGACAGAGCCCGACAGAACCCGATAGAGCCCGACAGGGCCCGACAGGGCCCGACAGAGCCCGACAGAGCCCGACAGAGCCCGACAGGGCTCAGTAGAGCCCGACAGAGCCCGACAGAGCCCGACAGAGCCCGACAGATCCCGACAGGGCCCAGTAGAGCCCAGTAGAACCCGACAGAGCCCAGTAGAGCCCGACAGAGCCCGACAGAGCCCGACAGAGCCCGACAGGGCCCGACAGAGCCCGACAGGGCCCGACAGGGCCCGACAGGGCCCGACAGAGCCCGACAGAGCCCGACAGAACCCGACAGAGCCCGACAGAGCCCAGTAGAGCCTGACAGAGCCCGACAGAGCTTGACAGGGCCCGACAGGGCCCGACAGGGCCCGACAGAGCCCGACAGAGCCCGACAGGGCCCGACAGAGCCCGACAGGGCCCGACAGAGCCCGACAGGGCCCGACAGAACCTGACAGAGCCCGACAGGGCCCGACAGGGCCTGACAGAGCCCGACAGAGCCCGACAGGGCCCGACAGGGAACAGTAGAGCCCAGTAGAGCCCGACAGAGCCCGACAGAGCCCGACAGAGCCCGACAGAGCCCGACAGAGCCCGACAGGGCCCGACCGGGCCCGACAGAGCACAGTAGAGCCCGACAGAGCCCGACAGAGCCCGACAGAGCCCGACAGAGCCCGACAGAGCCCGACAGGGCCCAGTAGAGCCCAGTAGAACCCGACAGAGCCCAGTAGAGCCCGACAGAGCCCGACAGAGCCCGACAGAGCCCGACAGGGCCCGACAGAGCCCGACAGGGCCTGACAGGGCCCGACAGAGCCCGACAGAGCCCGACAGAGCCCAGTAGAGCCCGACAGAGCCCGACAGAGCCCGACAGAGCCCGACAGAGCTCGACAGGGCCCGACAGGGCCCGACAGAGCCCGACAGAGCCCGACAGAGCCCGACAGGGCCCGACAGGGCCCGACAGAGCCCAGTAGAGCCCGACAGAGCCCGACAGAGCCCGACAGAGCCCGACAGAGCCCGACAGGGCCCAGTAGAGCCCGACAGAGCCCGACAGAGCCCGACAGAGCCCGACAGGGCCCAGTAGAGCCTCACAGAGCCCGACAGAGCTCGACAGAGCCCGACAAAGCCCGACAGGGCCCGACAGGGCCCGACAGAGCCCGACAGGGCCCGAAAGAGCCCGACAGTGCCCGATAGAGCCTGACAGGGCCCAGTAGAGCCTGACAGAGCCCGACAGGGCCCGACAGAGCCCGACAGAACCCGACAGGGCCCGACAGGGCCCGACAGAGCCCGACAGGGCCCAGTAGAGCCCAGTAGAACCCGACAGAGCCCAGTAGAGCCCGACAGAGCCCGACAGAGCCCGACAGAGCCCGACAGGGCCCGACAGAGCCCGACAGGGCCCGACAGGGCCCGACAGAGGCCGACAGAGCCCGACAGAACCCGACAGAGCCCGACAGAGCCCAGTAGAACCTGACAGAGCCCGACAGAGCCCAGCAGAGCTCGACAAGGTCCGACAGGGCCCGACAGAGCCCGACAGAGCCCGACAGAGCCCGACAGGGCCCGACAGAGACCGACAGGGCCCAGTAGAGCCCGACAGAGCCCGACAGAGCCCGACAGAGCCCGACAGGGCCCGACAGAGCCCGACAGAGCCCGACAGAACCCGACAGAGCCCGACAGGGCCCGACAGAGCCCGACAGAGCCCGACAGAGCCCGACAGAGCCCGACAGGGCTCAGTAGAGCCCGACAGAGCCCGACAGAGCCCGACAGAGACCGATAGAGCCCGACAGAGCCCGACAGGGCCCAGTAGAGCCCAGTAGAACCCGACAGAGCCCAGTAGAGCCCGACAGAGCCCGACAGAGCCCGACAGAGCCCGACAGGGCCCGACAGAGCCCGACAGGGCCCGACAGGGCCCGACAGGGCCCGACAGAGCCCGACAGAACCCGAGAGAGCCCGACAGAGCCCAGTAGAGCCTGACAGAGCCCGACAGAGCCCGACAGAGCTCGACAGGGCCCGACAGGGCCCGACAGAGCCCGACAGAGCCCGACAGAGCCCGACAGGGCCCAGTAGAGCCCGACAGAGCCCGACAGAGCCCGACAGAGCCCGACAGGGCCCGACAGAGCCCGACAGAGCCCGACAGGGCCCGACAGAGCCCGACAGGGCCCGACAGGGCCCGACAGAGCCCGACAGAGCCCGACAGAGCCCGACAGGGCTCAGTAGAGCCCGACAGAGCCCGACAGAGCCCGACAGAGCCCGACAGGGCCCGACAGGGAACAGTAGAGCCCAGTAGAGCCCGACAGAGCCCGACAGAGCCCGACAGAGCCCGACAGAGCCCGACAGGGCCCGACAGAGCCCGACAGAACCCGACAGAGCCCGACAGAGCCCGACAGGGCCCGACACGGCCCGACAGAGCCCGACAGAGCCCGACAGAACCCGACAGAGCCCGACAGAGCCCAGTAGAGCCCGACAGAGCCCGACAGAGCCCGACAGGGCCCGACAGAGCCCGACAGGGCCCGACAGGGAACAGTAGAGCCCAGTAGAACCCGACAGAGCCCAGTAGAGCCCGACAGAGCCCGACAGGGCCCAGTAGAGCCCGACAGAGCCCGACAGAGCCCGACAGGGCCCGACAGAGCCCGACAGAGCCCGACAGAGCCCGACAAAGCCCGACAGGGCCCGACAGGGCCCGACAGAGCCCGACAGGGCCCGACAGAGCCCGACAGAGCCCGACAGAGCCGGACAGGGCCCGACAGAGCCCAACAGAGCCCGACAGAGCCCGACAGGGCCCAGTAGAGCCCGACAGAGCCCGACAGAGCCCGACAAAGCCCGACAGGGCCCGACAGAGCCCGACAGGCCCCGACAGGGCCCGACAGAGCCCGACAGGGCCCAGTAGAGCCTGACAGAGCCCGACAGGGCCCGACAGGGCCCGACAGGACCCAGTAGAGCCCGACAGAGCCCAGTAGAGCCCGACAGAGCCCGACAGAGCCCGACAGGGCCCGACAGAGCCCGACAGAGCCCGACAGAGCCCGACAAAGCCCGACAGGGCCCGACAGGGCCCGACAGAGCCCGACAGGGCCCGACAGAGCCCGACAGAGCCCGACAGAGCCGGACAGGGCCCGACAGAGCCCAACAGAGCCCGACAGAGCCCGACAGGGCCCAGTAGAGCCCGACAGAGCCCGACAGAGCCCGACAAAGCCCGACAGGACCCGACAGAGCCCGACAGGGCCCGACAGAGCCCGACAGAGCCCAGTAGAGCTCGACAGAGCCCGACAGAGCCCGACAGGGCCCGACAGAGCCCAACAGGGCCCGACCGAGCCCGACAGAGCACAGTAGAGCCCGACAGAGCCCGACAGAGCCCGACAGGGCCCAGTAGAGCCCGACAGAGCCCGACAGAGCCCGACAGGGCCCGACAGAGCCCGACAGAGCCCGACAGGGCCCAGTAGAGCCCGACAGAGCCCGACAGAGCCCGACAGGGCCCGACAGGGCCTGACAGAGCCCGTCAGAGACCAGTAGAGCCCGACAGAGCCCGACAGAGCCCGACAGAGCCCGACAGGGCCCGACCGAGCCCGACAGATCCCGACAGGGCCCGACCGAGCCCGACAGAGCACAGTAGAGCCCGACAGAGCCCGACAGAGCCCGACAGAGCCCGACAGGGCCCAGTAGAGCCAAGTAGAACCCGACAGAGCCCAGTAGAGCCCGACAGAGCCCGACAGTGCCCGACAGAGCCCGACAGGGCCCGACAGAGCCCGACAGGGCCCGACAGGGCCCGACAGAGGCCGACAGAGCCCGACAGAACCCGACAGAGCCCGACAGATCCCAGTAGAACCTGACAGAGCCCGACAGAGCCCGACAGAGCTCGACAGGGCCCGACAGGGCCCGACAGAGCCCGACAGAGCCCGACAGAGCCCGACAGGGCCCGACAGGGCCCGACAGAGCCCGACAGGTCCCAGTAGAGCCCGACAGAGCCCGACAGAGCCCGACAGAGCCCGACAGGGCCCGACAGAGCCCGACAGAGCCCGACAGAACCCGATAGAGCCCGACAGGGCCCGACAGGGCCCGACAGAGCCCGACAGAGCCCGACAGAGCCCGACAGGGCTCAGTAGAGCCCGACAGAGCCCGACAGAGCCCGACAGATCCCGACAGGGCCCAGTAGAGCCCAGTAGAACCCGACAGAGCCCAGTAGAGCCCGACAGAGCCCGACAGAGCCCGACAGGGCCCGACAGAGCCCGACAGGGCCCGACAGGGCCCGACAGGGCCCGACAGAGCCCGACAGAGCCCGACAGAACCCGACAGAGCCCGACAGAGCCCAGTAGAGCCTGACAGAGCCCGACAGAGCTTGACAGGGCCCGACAGGGCCCGACAGGGCCCGACAGAGCCCGACAGAGCCCGACAGGGCCCGACAGAGCCCGACAGGGCCCAGTAGAGCCCGACAGAGCCCGACAGAGCCAGACAGAGCCCGACAGAGCCCGACAGGGCCCGACAGAGCCCGACAGGGCCCGACAGAACCTGACAGAGCCCGACAGGGCCCGACAGGGCCTGACAGAGCCCGACAGAGCCCGACAGGGCCCGACAGGGAACAGTAGAGCCCAGTAGAGCCCGACAGAGCCCGACAGAGCCCGACAGAGCCCGACAGAGCCCGACAGAACCCGACAGAGCCCGACAGAGCCCGACAGGGCCCGACACGGCCCGACAGAGCCCGACAGAGCCCGACAGAGCCCGACAGAGCCCGGCAGAACCCAGTAGAACCCGACAGAGCCCGACAGAGCCCGACAGGGCCCGACAGAGCCCGACAGGGCCCGACAGGGCCCGAAAGGGCCCGACAGAGCCCGACAGGGCCCAGTAGAGCCCGACAGAGCCCGACAGGGCCCGACAGGGCCCAGTAGAGCCCGACAGAGCCCAGTAGAGCCCGACAGGGCCCGACAGAACCCGACAGAGCCCGACAGGGCTCAGTAGAGCCCGACAGAGCCCGACAGAGCCCGACAGAGCCCGACAGGGCCCGACAGGGAACAGTAGAGCCCAGTAGAGCCCGACAGAGCCCGACAGAGCCCGACAGAGCCCGACAGAGCCCGACAGAACCCGACAGAGCCCGACAGAGCCCGACAGGGCCCGACACGGCCCGACAGAGCCCGACAGAGCCCGACAGAGCCCGACAGAGCCCGACAGAGCACAGTAGAGCCCGACAGAGCCCGACAGAGCCCGACAGAGCCCGACAGAGCCCGACAGAGCCCGACAGGGCCCAGTAGAGCCCAGTAGAACCCGACAGAGCCCAGTAGAGCCCGACAGAGCCCGACAGAGCCCGACAGAGCCCGACAGGGCCCGACAGAGCCCGACAGGGCCCGACAGGGCCCGACAGAGCCCGACAGGGCCCAGTAGAGCCCGACAGAGCCCGACAGAGCCCGACAGGGCCCGACAGAGCCCGACAGAGCCCGACAGGGCCCGACAGAGCCCGACAGAGCCCGACAGAACCCGACAGAGCCCGACAGAGCCCAGTAGAGCCTGACAGAGCCCGACAGAGCCCGACAGAGCTCGACAGGGCCCGACAGGACCCGACAGAGCCCGACAGAGCCCGACAGAGCCTGACAGGGCCCGACAGAGCCCGACAGGGCCCAGTAGAGCCCGACAGAGCCCGACAGAGCCCGACAGAGCCCGACAGGGCCCGACAGAGCCCAACAGAGCCCGACAGAACCCGACAGAGCCCGACAGGGCCCGACAGGGCCCGACAGAGCCCGACAGAGCCCGACAGAGCCCGACAGGGCTCAGTAGAGCCCGACAGAGCCCGACAGAGCCCGACAGAGCCCGACAGGGCCCGACAGGGAACAGTAGAGCCCAGTAGAGCCCGACAGAGCCCGACAGAGCCCGACAGAGCCCGACAGAGCCCGACAGAACCCGACAGAGCCCGACAGAGCCCGACAGGGCCCGACGCGGCCCGACAGAGCCCGACAGAGCCCGACAGAACCCGACAGAGCCCGACAGAGCCCAGTAGAGCCCGACAGCGCCCGACAGAGCCCGACAGAGCCCGACAGGGCCCGACAGGGCCCGACAGAGCCCGACAGAGCCCGACAGGGCCCGACAGAGCCCGACAGGGCCCGACAGGGAACAGTAGAGCCCAGTAGAGCCCGACAGAGCCCAACAGAGCCCGACAGAGCCCGACAGGGCCCGACATAGCCCGACAGGGCCCAGTAGAGCCCGCAGAGCCCGACAGGGCCCGACAGGGCCCGACAGAGCCCGACAGGGCCCAACAGAGCCCGACAGAGCCCGACAGGGCCCAGTAGAGCCCGACAGAGCCCGACAGGGCCCGACAGGGCCCGACAGAGCCCGACAGAGCCCGACAGGGCCTGACAGAGCCCGACAGGGCCCGACAGGGAACAGTAGAGCCCAGTAGAGCCCGACAGAGCCCGACAGAGCCCGACAGAGCCCGACAGGGCCCGACAGAGCCCGACAGGGCCCAGTAGAGCCCGACAGAGCCCGACAGAGCCCGACAGAGCCCGACAGGGCCCGACAGGGAACAGTAGAGCCCAGTAGAGCCCGACAGAGCCCGACAGAGCCCGACAGAGCCCGACAGGGCCCGACAGGGCCCGACAGAACCCGACAGAGCCCGACAGAACCCGACAGAGCCCGACACGGCCCGACAGAGCCCGACAGAGCCCGACAGAACCCGACAGAGCCCGACAGAGCCCAGTAGAGCCCGACAGAGCCCGACAGAGCCCGACAGGGCCCGAAAGGGCCCGACAGAGCCCGACAGAGCCCGACAGGGCCCGACAGGGAACAGTAGAGCCCAGTAGAGCCCGACAGAGCCCGACAGAGCCCGACAGGGCCCGACAGAGCCCGACAGGGCCCAGTAGAGCCCGACAGAGCCCGACAGGGCCCGACAGGGCCCGACAGGGCCCAGTAGAGCCCGACAGAGCCCAGTAGAGCCCGACAGGGCCCGACAGAGCCCGACAGGGCCCGACAGAGCCCGACATGGCCCAGTAGAGCCCGACAAAGCCCGACAGGGCCCGACAGGGCCCGACAGAGCCCGACAGGGCCCGACAGAGCCCGACAGAGCCCGACAGAGCCGGACAGGGCCCGGCAGAGCCCAACAGAGCCCGACAGAGCCCGACAGGGCCCAGTAGAGCCCGACAGAGCCCGACAGAGCCCGACAGAGCCCGACAGGGCCTGACAGGGCCCGACAGGGCCCGACAGAGCCCGACAGAGCCCAGTAGAGCTCGACAGAGCCCGACAGAGCCCGACAGGGCCCGACAGGGCCCAGTAGAGCCCGACAGGGCCCGACAGAGCCCGACAGAGCCCAGTAGAGCCTGACAGAGCCCGACAGAGCCCGACAGGGCCCGACAGAGCCCGACAGAGCCCGACAGGGCCCGACCGGGCCCGACAGAGCACAGTAGAGCCCGACAGAGCCCGACAGAGCCCGACAGAGCCCGACAGGGCCCAGTAGAGCCCAGTAGAACCCGACAGAGCCCAGTAGAGCCCGACAGAGCCCGACAGAGCCCGACAGAGCCCGACAGGGCCCGACAGAGCCCGACAGGGCCCGACAGGGCCCGACAGAGCCCGACAGAGCCCGACAGAGCCCAGTAGAGCCTGACAGAGCCCGACAGAGCCCGACAGAGCTCGACAGGGCCCGACAGGGCCCGACAGAGCCCGACAGAGACCGACAGAGCCCGACAGGGCCCGACAGGGCCCGACAGGGCCCAGTAGAGCCCGACAGAGCCCGACAGAGCCCGACAGAGCCCGACAGGGCCCAGTAGAGCCCGACAGAGCCCGACAAAGACCGACAGAGCCCGACAGGGCCCGACAGAGCCCGACAGAGCCCGACAGGGCCCAGTAGAGCCTCACAGAGCCCGACAGAGCTCGACAGAGCCCGACAAAGCCCGACAGGGCCCGACAGGGCCCGACAGAGCCCGACAGGGCCCGAAAGAGCCCGACAGTGCCCGATAGAGCCTGACAGGGCCCAGTAGAGCCTGACAGAGCCCGACAGAGCCCGACAGAGTCCGACAGGGCCCGACAGAGCCCGACAGGGCCCGACAGAGCCCGACAGAGCCCAGTAGAGCCCGACAGAGCCCGACAGATCCCGACAGGGCCCGACAGGGCCCGACAGAGCCCGACAGAGCCCGACAGGGCCCGACAGTGCCCAGTAGAGCCCGACAGAGCCCGACAGGGCCCGACAGAGCCCGACAGAACCCGACAGGGCCCGACAGGGCCCGAAAGAGCCCGACAGGGCCCGACAGAGCCCGACAGGGCCCAGTAGAGCCCAGTAGAACCCGACAGAGCCCAGTAGAGCCCGACAGAGCCCGACAGAGCCCGACAGAGCCCGACAGGGCCCTACAGAGCCCGACAGGGCCCGACAGGGCCCGACAGAGGCCGACAGAGCCCGACAGAACCCGACAGAGCCCGACAGAGCCCAGTAGAACCTGACAGAGCCCGACAGAGCCCGACAGAGCTCGACAGGGCCCGACAGGGCCCGACAGAGCCCGACAGAGCCCGACAGAGCCCGACAGGGCCCGACAGAGCCCGACAGGGCCCGACAGGGCCCGACAGAGCCCGAGAGAGCCCGACAGAGCCCGACAGAGCCCGACAGGGCCCGACAGAGCCCGACAGAGCCCGACAGAACCCGACAGAGCCCGACAGGGCCCGACAGAGCCCGACAGAGCCCGACAGAGCCCGACAGAGCCCGACAGGGCTCAGTAGAGCCCGACAGAGCCCGACAGAGCCCGACAGAGCCCGACAGAGACCGACAGAGCCCGACAGAGCCCGACAGGGCCCAGTAGAGCCCAGTAGAACCCGACAGAGCCCAGTAGAGCCCGACAGAGCCCGACAGAGCCCGACAGAGCCCGACAGGGCCCGACAGGGCCCGACAGGGCCCGACAGGGCCCGACAGAGCCCGACAGAACCCGACAGAGCCCGACAGAGCCCAGTAGAGCCTGACAGAGCTCGACAGAGCCCGACAGAGCTCGACAGGGCCCGACAGGGCCCGACAGAGCCCGACAGAGCCCGACAGAGCCCGACAGAGCCCGACAGGGCCCAGTAGAGCCCGACAGAGCCCGACAGAGCCCGACAGAGCCCGACAGGGCCCGACAGAGCCCGACAGAGCCCGACAGGGCCCGACAGAGCCCGACAGGGCCCGACAGGGCCCGACAGAGCCCGACAGAGCCCGACAGAGCCCGACAGGGCTCAGTAGAGCCCGACAGAGCCCGACAGAGCCCGACAGAGCCCGACAGGGCCCGACAGGGAACAGTAGAGCCCAGTAGAGCCCGACAGAGCCCGACAGAGCCCGACAGAGCCCGACAGGGCCCGACAGAGCCCGACAGAACCCGACAGAGCCCGACAGAGCCCGACAGGGCCCGATACGGCCCGACAGAGCCCGACAGAGCCCGACAGAACCCGACAGAGCCCGACAGAGCCCAGTAGAGCCCGACAGAGCCCGACAGAGCCCGACAGGGCCCGACAGAGCCCGACAGGGCCCGACAGGGAACAGTAGAGCCCAGTAGAGTCCGACAGAGCCCGACAGAGCCCGACAGAGCCCGACAGGGCCCGACAGAGCCCGACAGGGCCCAGTAGAGCCTGACAGAGCCCGACAGGGCCCGACAGGGCCCGACAGGGCCCAGTAGAGCCCGACAGAGCCCAGTAGAGCCCGACAGAGCCCGACAGAGCCCGACAGGGCCCGACAGGGCCCGACAGAGCCCGACAGGGCCCAGTAGAGCCCGACAGAGCCCGACAGAGCCCGACAGAGCCCGACAAAGCCCGACAGGGCCCGACAGGGCCCGACAGAGCCCGACAGGGCCCGACAGAGCCCGACAGAGCCCGACAGAGCCGGACAGGGCCCGACAGAGCCCAACAGAGCCCGACAGAGCCCGACAGAGCCCGACAAAGCCCGACAGGGCCCGACAGAGCCCGACAGGGCCCGACAGAGCCCGACAGAGCCCAGTAGAGCTCGACAGAGCCCGACAGAGCCCGACAGGGCCCGACAGAGCCCGACAGGGCCCGACCGAGCCCGACAGAGCACAGTAGAGCCCGACAGAGCCCGACAGAGCCCGACAGGGCCCGACAGAGCCCGACAGGGCCCAGTAGAGCCCGACAGAGCCCGACAGAGCCCGACAGGGCCCGATAGGGCCTGACAGAGCCCGTCAGAGACCAGTAGAGCCCGACAGAGCCCGACAGAGCCCGACAGAGCCCGACAGGGCCCGACCGAGCCCGACAGATCCCGACAGGGCCCGACCGAGCCCGACAGAGCACAGTAGAGCCCGACAGAGCCCGACAGGGCCCAGTAGAGCCCAGTAGAACCCGACAGAGCCCAGTAGAGCCCGACAGAGCCCGATAGAGCCCGACAGAGCCCGACAGGGCCCAGTAGAGCCCAGTAGAACCCGACAGAGCCCAGTAGAGCCCGACAGAGCCCGACAGGGCCCGACAGAGCCCGACAGGGCCCGACAGGGCCCGACAGAGGCCGACAGAGCCCGACAGAACCCGACAGAGCCCGACAGAGCCCAGTAGAACCTGACAGAGCCCGACAGAGCCCGACAGAGCTCGACAGGGCCCGACAGGGCCCGACAGAGCCCGACAGAGCCCGACAGAGCCCGACAGGGCCCGACAGGGCCCGACAGAGCCCGACAGGGCCCAGTAGAGCCCGACAGAGCCCGACAGAGCCCGACAGAGCCCGACAGGGCCCGACAGAGCCCGACAGAGCCCGACAGAACCCGACAGAGCCCGACAGGGCCCGACAGGGCCCGACAGAGCCCGACAGAGCCCGACAGAGCCCGACAGGGCTCAGTAGAGCCCGACAGAGCCCGACAGAGCCCGACAGAGCCCGACAGAGCCCGACAGGGCCCAGTAGAGCCCAGTAGAACCCGACATAGCCCAGTAGAGCCCGACAGAGCCCGACAGGGCCCGACAGAGCCCGACAGGGCCCGACAGGGCCCGACAGGGCCCGACAGAGCCCGACAGAGCCCGACAGAACCCGACAGAGCCCGACAGAGCCCAGTAGAGCCTGACAGAGCCCGACAGAGCTTGATAGGGCCCGACAGGGCCCGACAGGGCCCGACAGAGCCCGACAGAGCCCGACAGGGCCCGACAGAGCCCGACAGGGCCCAGTAGAGCCCGACAGAGCCCGACAGAGCCAGACAGAGCCCGACAGAGCCCGACAGGGCCCGACAGAGCCCGACAGGGCCCGACAGAACCCGACAGAGCCCGACAGGGCCCGACAGGGCCCGACAGAGCCCGACAGAGCCCGACAGGGCCCGACAGGGAACAGTAGAGCCCAGTAGAGCCCGACAGAGCCCGACAGAGCCCGACAGAGCCCGACAGAACCCGACAGAGCCCGACAGAGCCCGACAGGGCCCGACACGGCCCGACAGAGCCCGACAGGGCCCGACAGGGCCCGACAGAGCCCGACAGGGCCCGAAAGAGCCCGACAGTGCCCGATAGAGCCTGACAGGGCCCAGTAGAGCCTGACAGAGCCCGACAGAGCCCGACAGAGTCCGACAGGGCCCGACAGAGCCCGACAGGGCCCGACAGAGCCCGACAGAGCCCAGTAGAGCCCGACAGAGCCCGACAGATCCCGACAGGGCCCGACAGGGCCCGACAGAGCCCGACAGAGCCCGACAGGGCCCGACAGTGCCCAGTAGAGCCCGACAGAGCCCGACAGGGCCCGACAGAGCCCGACAGAACCCGACAGGGCCCGACAGGGCCCGAAAGAGCCCGACAGGGCCCGACAGAGCCCGACAGGGCCCAGTAGAGCCCAGTAGAACCCGACAGAGCCCAGTAGAGCCCGACAGAGCCCGACAGAGCCCGACAGAGCCCGACAGGGCCCTACAGAGCCCGACAGGGCCCGACAGGGCCCGACAGAGGCCGACAGAGCCCGACAGAACCCGACAGAGCCCGACAGAGCCCAGTAGAACCTGACAGAGCCCGACAGAGCCCGACAGAGCTCGACAGGGCCCGACAGGGCCCGACAGAGCCCGACAGAGCCCGACAGAGCCCGACAGAGCCCGACAGGGCCCGACAGGGCCCGACAGAGCCCGACAGGGCCCGAAAGAGCCCGACAGTGCCCGATAGAGCCTGACAGGGCCCAGTAGAGCCTGACAGAGCCCGACAGAGCCCGACAGAGTCCGACAGGGCCCGACAGAGCCCGACAGGGCCCGACAGAGCCCGACAGAGCCCAGTAGAGCCCGACAGAGCCCGACAGATCCCGACAGGGCCCGACAGGGCCCGACAGAGCCCGACAGAGCCCGACAGGGCCCGACAGTGCCCAGTAGAGCCCGACAGAGCCCGACAGGGCCCGACAGAGCCCGACAGAACCCGACAGGGCCCGACAGGGCCCGAAAGAGCCCGACAGGGCCCGACAGAGCCCGACAGGGCCCAGTAGAGCCCAGTAGAACCCGACAGAGCCCAGTAGAGCCCGACAGAGCCCGACAGAGCCCGACAGAGCCCGACAGGGCCCTACAGAGCCCGACAGAGCCCGACAGAACCCGACAGAGCCCGACAGAGCCCAGTAGAACCTGACAGAGCCCGACAGAGCCCGACAGAGCTCGACAGGGCCCGACAGGGCCCGACAGAGCCCGACAGAGCCCGACAGAGCCCGACAGAGCCCGACAGGGCCCGACAGAGCCCGACAGGGCCCAGTAGAGCCCGACAGAGCCCGACAGAGCCCGAGAGAGCCCGACAGAGCCCGACAGAGCCCGACAGGGCCCGACAGAGCCCGACAGAGCCCGACAGAACCCGACAGAGCCCGACAGGGCCCGACAGAGCCCGACAGAGCCCGACAGAGCCCGACAGAGCCCGACAGGGCTCAGTAGAGCCCGACAGAGCCCGACAGAGCCCGACAGAGCCCGACAGAGACCGACAGAGCCCGACAGAGCCCGACAGGGCCCAGTAGAGCCCAGTAGAACCCGACAGAGCCCAGTAGAGCCCGACAGAGCCCGACAGAGCCCGACAGAGCCCGACAGGGCCCGACAGAGCCCGACAGGGCCCGACAGGGCCCGACAGGGCCCGACAGAGCCCGACAGAACCCGACAGAGCCCGACAGAGCCCAGTAGAGCCTGACAGAGCTCGACAGAGCCCGACAGAGCTCGACAGGGCCCGACAGGGCCCGACAGAGCCCGACAGAGCCCGACAGAGCCCGACAGAGCCCGACAGGGCCCAGTAGAGCCCGACAGAGCCCGACAGAGCCCGACAGAGCCCGACAGGGCCCGACAGAGCCCGACAGAGCCCGACAGGGCCCGACAGAGCCCGACAGGGCCCGACAGGGCCCGACAGAGCCCGACAGGGCTCAGTAGAGCCCGACAGAGCCCGACAGAGCCCGACAGAGCCCGACAGGGCCCGACAGGGAACAGTAGAGCCCAGTAGAGCCCGACAGAGCCCGACAGAGCCCGACAGAGCCCGACAGGGCCCGACAGAGCCCGACAGAACCCGACAGAGCCCGACAGAGCCCGACAGGGCCCGATACGGCCCGACAGAGCCCGACAGAGCCCGACAGAACCCGACAGAGCCCGACAGAGCCCAGTAGAGCCCGACAGAGCCC
This sequence comes from Caloenas nicobarica, assembly GCF_036013445.1. Classification (NCBI taxonomy): domain Eukaryota; kingdom Metazoa; phylum Chordata; class Aves; order Columbiformes; family Columbidae; genus Caloenas; species Caloenas nicobarica. The sequence goes on from NW_027017088.1 coordinate 77,836, forward strand.
GACAGAGCCCGACAGGGCCCGACAGAGCCCGACAGGGCCCGACAGGGAACAGTAGAGCCCAGTAGAGTCCGACAGAGCCCGACAGAGCCCGACAGAGCCCGACAGGGCCCGACAGAGCCCGACAGGACCCAGTAGAGCCTGACAGAGCCCGACAGGGCCCGACAGGGCCCGACAGGGCCCAGTAGAGCCCGACAGAGCCCAGTAGAGCCCGACAGAGCCCGACAGAGCCCGACAGGGCCCGACAGGGCCCGACAGAGCCCGACAGGGCCCAGTAGAGCCCGACAGAGCCCGACAGAGCCCGACAGAGCCCGACAAAGCCCGACAGGGCCCGACAGGGCCCGACAGAGCCCGACAGGGCCCGACAGAGCCCGACAGAGCCCGACAGAGCCGGACAGGGCCCGACAGAGCCCAACAGAGCCCGACAGAGCCCGACAGGGCCCAGTAGAGCCCGACAGAGCCCGACAGAGCCCGACAAAGCCCGACAGGGCCCGACAGAGCCCGACAGGGCCCGACAGAGCCCGACAGAGCCCAGTAGAGCTCGACAGAGCCCGACAGAGCCCGACAGGGCCCGACAGAGCCCGACAGGGCCCGACCGAGCCCGACAGAGCACAGTAGAGCCCGACAGAGCCCGACAGAGCCCGACAGGGCCCGACAGAGCCCGACAGGGCCCAGTAGAGCCCGACAGAGCCCGACAGAGCCCGACAGGGCCCGATAGGGCCTGACAGAGCCCGTCAGAGACCAGTAGAGCCCGACAGAGCCCGACAGAGCCCGACAGAGCCCGACAGGGCCCGACCGAGCCCGACAGATCCCGACAGGGCCCGACCGAGCCCGACAGAGCACAGTAGAGCCCGACAGAGCCCGACAGGGCCCAGTAGAGCCCAGTAGAACCCGACAGAGCCCAGTAGAGCCCGACAGAGCCCGATAGAGCCCGACAGAGCCCGACAGGGCCCAGTAGAGCCCAGTAGAACCCGACAGAGCCCAGTAGAGCCCGACAGAGCCCGACAGGGCCCGACAGAGCCCGACAGGGCCCGACAGGGCCCGACAGAGGCCGACAGAGCCCGACAGAACCCGACAGAGCCCAGTAGAACCTGACAGAGCCCGACAGAGCCCGACAGAGCTCGACAGGGCCCGACAGGGCCCGACAGAGCCCGACAGAGCCCGACAGAGCCCGACAGGGCCCGACAGGGCCCGACAGAGCCCGACAGGGCCCAGTAGAGCCCGACAGAGCCCGACAGAGCCCGACAGAGCCCGACAGGGCCCGACAGAGCCCGACAGAGCCCGACAGAACCCGACAGAGCCCGACAGGGCCCGACAGGGCCCGACAGAGCCCGACAGAGCCCGACAGAGCCCGACAGGGCTCAGTAGAGCCCGACAGAGCCCGACAGAGCCCGACAGAGCCCGACAGAGCCCGACAGGGCCCAGTAGAGCCCAGTAGAACCCGACAGAGCCCAGTAGAGCCCGACAGAGCCCGACAGGGCCCGACAGAGCCCGACAGGGCCCGACAGGGCCCGACAGGGCCCGACAGAGCCCGACAGAGCCCGACAGAACCTGACAGAGCCCGACAGAGCCCAGTAGAGCCTGACAGAGCCCGACAGAGCTTGATAGGGCCCGACAGGGCCCGACAGGGCCCGACAGAGCCCGACAGAGCCCGACAGGGCCCGACAGAGCCCGACAGGGCCCAGTAGAGCCCGACAGAGCCCGACAGAGCCCGACAGAGCCCGACAGGGCCCGACAGAGCCCGACAGGGCCCGACAGAACCCGACAGAGCCCGACAGGGCCCGACAGGGCCCGACAGAGCCCGACAGAGCCCGACAGGGCCCGACAGGGAACAGTAGAGCCCAGTAGAGCCCGACAGAGCCCGACAGAGCCCGACAGAGCCCGACAGAACCCGACAGAGCCCGACAGAGCCCGACAGGGCCCGACACGGCCCGACAGAGCCCGACAGAGCCCGACAGAGCCCGACAGAGCCCGGCAGAACCCAGTAGAGCCCGACAGAGCCCGACAGAGCCCGACAGAGCCCGACAGGGCCCGACAGGGCCCGACAGAGCCCGACAGGGCCCGACAGGGCCCGACAGGGAACAGTAGAGCGCAGTAGAGCCCGACAGAGCCCGACAGAGCCCGACAGAGCCCGACAGGGCCCGACAGAGCCCGACAGGGCCCAGTAGAGCCCGACAGAGCCCGACAGGGCCCGACAGGGCCCGACAGGGCCCAGTAGAGCCCGACAGAGCCCAGTAGAGCCCGACAGGGCCCGACAGAACCCGACAGAGCCCGACAGGGCTCAGTAGAGCCCGACAGAGCCCGACAGAGCCCGACAGAGCCCGACAGGGCCCGACAGGGAACAGTAGAGCCCAGTAGAGCCCGACAGAGCCCGACAGAGCCCGACAGAGCCCGACAGGGCCCGACAGAGCCCGACAGAGCCCGACAGAGCCCGACAGAGCCCGGCAGAACCCAGTAGAGCCCGACAGAGCCCGACAGAGCCCGACAGAGCCCGACAGGGCCCGACAGGGCCCGACAGAGCCCGACAGAGCCCGACAGGGCCCGACAGAGCCCGACAGGGCCCGACAGAGCCCGACAGAGCCCGACAGAGCCGGACAGGGCCCGGCAGAGCCCAACAGAGTCCGACAGAGCCCGACAGGGCCCAGTAGAGCCCGACAGAGCCCGACAGAGCCTGACAGAGCCCGACAGGGCCTGACAGGGCCCGACAGGGCCCGACAGAGCCCGACAGAGCCCAGTAGAGCTCGACAGAGCCCGACAGAGCCCGACAGGGCCCGACAGGGCCCAGTAGAGCCCGACAGGGCCCGACAGAGCCCGACAGAGCCCAGTAGAGCCTGACAGAGCCCGACAGAGCCCGACAGGGCCCGACAGGGCCTGACAGAGCCCGTCAGAGACCAGTAGAGCCCGACAGAGCCCGACAGAGCCCGACAGAGCCCGACAGAGCCCGACAGGGCCCAGTAGAGCCCAGTAGAACCCGACAGAGCCCAGTAGAGCCCGACAGAGCCCGACAGAGCCCGACAGAGCCCGACAGGGCCCGACAGAGCCCGACAGAGCCCGACAGAGCCCGACAGGGCCCGACAGAGCCCGACAGAGCCCGACAGAGCCCGACAGAGCCCAGTAGAGCCTGACAGAGCCCGACAGAGCTCGACAGAGCTCGACAGGGCCCGACAGGGCCCGACAGAGCCCGACAGAGCCCGACAGAGCCCGACAGGGCCCGACAGAGCCCGACAGAGCCCAGTAGAGCCCGACAGAGCCCGACAGAGCCCGACAGAGCCCGACAGAGCCCGACACGGCCCAGTAGAGCCCGACAGAGCCCGACAGAGACCGACAGAGCCCGACAGGGCCCGACAGAGCCCGACAGAGCCCGACAGGGCCCAGTAGAGCCTCACAGAGCCCGACAGAGCTCGACAGAGCCCGACAAAGCCCGACAGGGCCCGACAGGGCCCGACAGAGCCCGACAGGGCCCGAAAGAGCCCGACAGTGCCCGATAGAGCCCGACAGGGCCCAGTAGAGCCTGACAGAGCCCGACAGAGCCCGACAGAGTCCGACAGGGCCCGACAGAGCCCGACAGGGCCCGACAGAGCCCGACAGAGCCCAGTAGAGCCCGACAGAGCCCGACAGATCCCGACAGGGCCCGACAGGGCCCGACAGAGCCCGACAGGGCCCGACAGTGCCCAGTAGAGCCCGACAGAGCCCGACAGGGCCCGACAGAGCCCGACAGAACCCGACAGGGCCCGACAGGGCCCGACAGAGCCCGACAGGGCCCAGTAGAGCCCAGTAGAACCCGACAGAGCCCAGTAGAGCCCGACAGAGCCCGACAGAGCCCGACAGAGCCCGACAGGGCCCGACAGAGCCCGACAGGGCCCGACAGGGCCCGACAGAGGCCGACAGAGCCCGACAGAACCCGACAGAGCCCGACAGAGCCCAGTAGAACCTGACAGAGCCCGACAGAGCCCGACAGAGCCCGACAGAGCCCGACAGGGCCCGACAGGGCCCGACAGGGCCCAGTAGAGCCCGACAGAGCCCGACAGAGCCCGACAGAGCCCGACAGAGCCCGACAGAACCCGACAGAGCCCGACAGGGCCCGACAGAGCCCGACAGAGCCCGACAGAGCCCGACAGGGCTCAGTAGAGCCCGACAGAGCCCGACAGAGCCCGACAGAGCCCGACAGAGCCCGACAGGGCCCGACAGAGCCCGACAGGGCCCGACAGGGCCCGACAGAGGCCGACAGAGCCCGACAGAACCCGTCAGAGCCCGACAGAGCCCAGTAGAACCTGACAGAGCCCGACAGAGCCCGACAGAGCTCGACAGGGCCCGACAGGGCCCGACAGAGCCCGACAGAGCCCGACAGAGCCCGACAGGGCCCGACAGGGCCCGACAGAGCCCGACAGGGCCCAGTAGAGCCCGACAGAGCCCGACAGAGCCCGACAGGGCCCGACAGAGCCCGACAGAGCCCGACAGAACCCGACAGAGCCCGACAGGGCCCGACAGGGCCCGACAGAGCCCGACAGAGCCCGACAGAGCCCGACAGAGCCCGACAGGGCTCAGTAGAGCCCGACAGAGCCCGACAGAGCCCGACAGAGCCCGACAGGGCCCAGTAGAGCCCAGTAGAACCCGACAGAGCCCAGTAGAGCCCGACAGAGCCCGACAGAGCCCGACAGAGCCCGACAGGGCCCGACAGAGCCCGACAGGGCCCGACAGGGCCCGACAGGGCCCGACAGGGCCCGACAGAGCCCGACAGAGCCCGACAGAGCCCGACAGAGCCCAGTAGAGCCTGACAGAGCCCGACAGAGCTTGACAGGGCCCGACAGGGCCCGACAGGGCCCGACAGAGCCCGACAGAGCCCGACAGGGCCCGACAGAGCCCGACAGGGCCCAGTAGAGCCCGACAGAGCCCGACAGAGCCAGACAGAGCCCGACAGAGCCCGACAGGGCCCGACAGAGCCCGACATGGCCCGACAGAACCCGACAGAGCCCGACAGGGCCCGACAGGGCCCGACAGAGCCCGACAGAGCCCGACAGGGCCCGACAGGGAACAGTAGAGCCCAGTAGAGCCCGACAGAGCCCGACAGAGCCCGACAGAGCCCGACAGAGCCCGACAGAACCCGACAGAGCCCGACAGAGCCCGACAGGGCCCGACACGGCCCGACAGAGCCCGACAGAGCCCGACAGAGCCCGACAGAGCCCGGCAGAACCCAGTAGAGCCCGACAGAGCCCGACAGAGCCCGACAGAGCCCGACAGGGCCCGACAGGGCCCGACAGAGCCCGACAGAGCCCGACAGGGCCCGACAGAGCCCGACAGGGCCCGACAGGGCCCGACAGGGAACAGTAGAGCCCAGTAGAGCCCGACAGAGCCCGACAGAGCCCGACAGAGCCCGACAGGGCCCGACAGAGCCCGACAGGGCCCAGTAGAGCCCGACAGAGCCCGACAGGGCCCGACAGGGCCCGACAGGGCCCAGTAGAGCCCGACAGAGCCCAGTAGAGCCCGACAGGGCCCGACAGAACCCGACAGAGCCCGACAGGGCTCAGTAGAGCCCGACAGAGCCCGACAGAGCCCGACAGAGCCCGACAGGGCCCGACAGGGAACAGTAGAGCCCAGTAGAGCCCGACAGAGCCCGACAGAGCCCGACAGAGCCCGACAGGGCCCGACAGAGCCCGACAGAACCCGACAGAGCCCGACAGAGCCCGACAGGGCCCGACACGGCCCGACAGAGCCCGACAGAGCCCGACAGAGCCCGACAGAGCCCGGCAGAACCCAGTAGAGCCCGACAGAGCCCGACAGAGCCCGACAGAGACCGACAGGGCCCGACAGGGCCCGACAGAGCCCGACAGAGCCCGACAGGGCCCGACAGAGCCCGACAGGGCCCGACAGAGCCCGACAGAGCCCGACAGAGCCGGACAGGGCCCGGCAGAGCGCAACAGAGCCCGACAGAGCCCGACAGGGCCCAGTAGAGCCCGACAGAGCCCGACAGAGCCCGACAGAGCCCGACAGGGCCTGACAGGGCCCGAAAGGGCCCGACAGAGCCCGACAGAGCCCAGTAGAGCTCGACAGAGCCCGACAGAGCCCGACAGGGCCCGACAGGGCCCAGTAGAGCCCGACAGGGCCCGACAGAGCCCGACAGAGCCCAGTAGAGCCTGACAGAGCCCGACAGAGCCCGACAGGGCCCGACAGGGCCTGACAGAGCCCGTCAGAGACCAGTAGAGCCCGACAGAGCCCGACAGAGCCCGACAGAGCCCGACAGAGCCGGACAGGGCCCGGCAGAGCGCAACAGAGCCCGACAGAGCCCGACAGAGCCCAGTAGAGCCTGACAGAGCCCGACAGAGCCCGACAGAGCTCGACAGGGCCCGACAGGGCCCGACAGAGCCCGACAGAGCCCGACAGAGCCCGACAGGGCCCGACAGGGCCCGACAGAGCCCAGTAGAGCCCGACAGAGCCCGACAGAGCCCGACAGAGCCCGACAGGGCCCGACAGGGCCCAGTAGAGCCCGACAGAGCCCGACAGAGACCGACAGAGCCCGACAGGGCCCGACAGAGCCCGACAGAGCCCGACAGGGCCCAGTAGAGCCCAGTAGAACCCGACAGAGCCCAGTAGAGCCCGACAGAGCCCGACAGAGCCCGACAGAGCCCGAAAGGGCCCGACAGAGCCCGACAGGGCCCGACAGGGCCCGACAGAGGCCGACAGAGCCCGACAGAACCCGACAGAGCCCGACAGAGCCCAGTAGAACCTGACAGAGCCCGACAGAGCCCGACAGAGCTCGACAGGGCCCGACAGGGCCCGACAGAGCCCGACAGAGCCCCGACAGAGCCCGACAGGGCCCGACAGAGCCCGACAGGGCCCAGTAGAGCCCGACAGAGCCCGACAGAGCCCGACAGAGCCCGACAGGGCCCGACAGAGCCCGACAGAGCCCGACAGAACCCGACAGAGCCCGACAGGGCCCGACAGAGCCCGACAGAGCCCGACAGAGCCCGATAGAGCCCGACAGGGCTCAGTAGAGCCCGACAGAGCCCGACAGAGCCCGACAGAGCCCGACAGAGCCCGCCAGAGCCCGACAGGGCCCAGTAGAGCCCAGTAGAACCCGACAGAGCCCAGTAGAGCCCGACAGAGCCCGACAGAGCCCGACAGAAGCCCGACAGGGCCCGACAGAGCTCGACAGGGCCCGACAGGGCCCGACAGAGCCCGACAGAGCCCGACAGAACCCGACAGAGCCCGACAGAGCCCAGTAGAGCCTGACAGAGCCCGACAGAGCCCGACAGAGCTCGACAGGGCCCGACAGGGCCCGACAGAGCCCGACAGAGCCCGACAGGGCCCGACAGAGCCCGACAGGGCCCAGTAGAGCCCGACAGAGCCCGACAGAGCCCGACAGGGCCCGACAGAGCCCGACAGAGCCCGACAGGGCCCGACAGAGCCCGACAGGGCCCGACAGGGCCCGACAGAGCCCGACAGAGCCCGACAGAGCCCGACAGGGCTCAGTAGAGCCCGACAGAGCCCGACAGAGCCCGACAGAGCCCGACAGGGCCCGACAGGGAACAGTAGAGCCCAGTAGAGCCCGACAGAGCCCGACAGAGCCCGACAGAGCCCGACAGGGCCCGACAGAGCCCGACAGAACCCGACAGAGCCCGACAGAGCCCGACAGGGCCCGACACGGCCCGACAGAGCCCGAACAGAGCCCGACAGAACCCGACAGAGCCCGACAGAGCCCAGTAGAGCCCGACAGAGCCCGACAGAGCCCGACAGGGCCCGACAGAGCCCGACAGGGCCCGACAGGGAACAGTAGAGCCCAGTAGAGCCCGACAGAGCCCGACAGAGCCCGACAGAGCCCGACAGAACCCGACAGAGCCCGACAGGGCCCAGTAGAGCCCGACAGAGCCCGACAGGGCCCGACAGGGCCCGACAGGGCCCAGTAGAGCCCGACAGAGCCCAGTAGAGCCCGACAGAGCCCGACAGAGCCCGACAGGGCCCGACAGGGCCCGACAGAGCCCGACAGGGCCCAGTAGAGCCCGACAGAGCCCGACAGAGCCCGACAGAGCCCGACAGAGCCCGACAAAGCCCGACAGGGCCCGACAGGGCCCGACAGAGCCCGACAGGGCCCGACAGAGCCCGACAGAGCCGGACAGGGCCCGACAAAGCCCGACAGGGCCCGACAGAGCCCGACAGGGCCCGACAGAGCCCGACAGAGCCCAGTAGAGCTCGACAGAGCCCGACAGAGCCCGACAGGGCCCGACAGAGCCCGACAGGGCCCGACCGAGCCCGACAGAGCACAGTAGAGCCCGACAGAGCCCGACAGAGCCCGACAGGGCCCGAGAGGGCCCAGTAGAGCCCGACAGAGCCCGACAGAGCCCGACAGGGCCCGACAGGGCCTGACAGAGCCCGTCAGAGACCAGTAGAGCCCGACAGAGCCCGACAGAGCCCGACAGAGCCCGACAGGGCCCGACCGAGCCCGACAGATCCCGACAGGGCCCGACCGAGCCCGACAGAGCACAGTAGAGCCCGACAGAGCCCGACAGAGCCCGACAGAGCCCGACAGGGCCCAGTAGAGCCCAGTAGAACCCGACAGAGCCCAGTAGAGCCCGACAGAGCCCGACAGAGCCCGACAGAGCCCGACAGAGCCCAGTAGAGCCCGACAGGGCCCAGTAGAGCCCAGTAGAACCCGACAGAGCCCAGTAGAGCCCGACAGAGCCCGACAGTGTCCGACAGAGCCCGACAGGGCCCGACAGAGCCCGACAGGGCCCGACAGGGCCCGACAGAACCCGACAGAGCCCGACAGAGCCCAGTAGAACCTGACAGAGCCCGACAGAGCCCGACAGAGCCCGACAGGGCCCGACAGAGCCCGACAGGGCCCAGTAGAGCCCGACAGAGCCCGACAGAGCCCGACAGAGCCCGACAGGGCCCGACAGAGCCCGACAGAGCCCGACAGAACCCGACAGAGCCCGACAGGGCCCGACAGGGCCCGACAGAGCCCGACAGAGCCCGACAGAGCCCGACAGGGCTCAGTAGAGCCCGACAGAGCCCGACAGAGCCCGACAGGGCCCAGTAGAGCCCAGTAGAACCCGACAGAGCCCAGTAGAGCCCGACAGAGCCCGACAGAGCCCGACAGAACCCGACAGAGCCCGACAGAGCCCAGTAGAGCCTGACAGAGCCCGACAGAGCTTGACAGGGCCCGACAGGGCCCGACAGGGCCCGACAGAGCCCGACAGAGCCCGACAGGGCCCGACAGAGCCCGACAGGGCCCAGTAGAGCCCGACAGAGCCCGACAGAGCCCGACAGAGCCCGACAGGGCCCGACAGAGCCCGACAGAACCCGACAGAGCCCGACAGAGCCCGACAGGGCCCGACACGGCCCGACAGAGCCCGACAGAGCCCGACAGAACCCGACAGAGCCCGACAGAGCCCAGTAGAGCCCGACAGAGCCCGACAGAGCCCGACAGGGCCCGACAGAGCCCGACAGGGCCCGACAGGGAACAGTAGAGCCCAGTAGAGCCCGACAGAGCCCGACAGAGCCCGACAGAGCCCGACAGAACCCGACAGAGCCCGACAGGGCCCAGTAGAGCCCGACAGAGCCCGACAGGGCCCGACAGGGCCCGACAGGGCCCAGTAGAGCCCGACAGAGCCCAGTAGAGCCCGACAGAGCCCGACAGAGCCCGACAGGGCCCGACAGGGCCCGACAGAGCCCGACAGGGCCCAGTAGAGCCCGACAGAGCCCGACAGAGCCCGACAGAGCCCGACAGAGCCCGACAAAGCCCGACAGGGCCCGACAGGGCCCGACAGAGCCCGACAGGGCCCGACAGAGCCCGACAGAGCCGGACAGGGCCCGACAAAGCCCGACAGGGCCCGACAGAGCCCGACAGGGCCCGACAGAGCCCGACAGAGCCCAGTAGAGCTCGACAGAGCCCGACAGAGCCCGACAGGGCCCGACAGAGCCCGACAGGGCCCGACCGAGCCCGACAGAGCACAGTAGAGCCCGACAGAGCCCGACAGAGCCCGACAGGGCCCGAGAGGGCCCAGTAGAGCCCGACAGAGCCCGACAGAGCCCGACAGGGCCCGACAGGGCCTGACAGAGCCCGTCAGAGACCAGTAGAGCCCGACAGAGCCCGACAGAGCCCGACAGAGCCCGACAGGGCCCGACCGAGCCCGACAGATCCCGACAGGGCCCGACCGAGCCCGACAGAGCACAGTAGAGCCCGACAGAGCCCGACAGAGCCCGACAGAGCCCGACAGGGCCCAGTAGAGCCCAGTAGAACCCGACAGAGCCCAGTAGAGCCCGACAGAGCCCGACAGAGCCCGACAGAGCCCGACAGAGCCCAGTAGAGCCCGACAGGGCCCAGTAGAGCCCAGTAGAACCCGACAGAGCCCAGTAGAGCCCGACAGAGCCCGACAGTGTCCGACAGAGCCCGACAGGGCCCGACAGAGCCCGACAGGGCCCGACAGGGCCCGACAGAACCCGACAGAGCCCGACAGAGCCCAGTAGAACCTGACAGAGCCCGACAGAGCCCGACAGAGCCCGACAGGGCCCGACAGAGCCCGACAGGGCCCAGTAGAGCCCGACAGAGCCCGACAGAGCCCGACAGAGCCCGACAGGGCCCGACAGAGCCCGACAGAGCCCGACAGAACCCGACAGAGCCCGACAGGGCCCGACAGGGCCCGACAGAGCCCGACAGAGCCCGACAGAGCCCGACAGGGCTCAGTAGAGCCCGACAGAGCCCGACAGAGCCCGACAGAGCCCGACAGAGCCCGACAGGGCCCAGTAGAGCCCAGTAGAACCCGACAGAGCCCAGTAGAGCCCGACAGAGCCCGACAGAGCCCGACAGAACCCGACAGAGCCCGACAGAGCCCAGTAGAGCCTGACAGAGCCCGACAGAGCTTGACAGGGCCCGACAGGGCCCGACAGGGCCCGACAGAGCCCGACAGAGCCCGACAGGGCCCGACAGAGCCCGACAGGGCCCAGTAGAGCCCGACAGAGCCCGACAGAGCCAGACAGAGCCCGACAGAGCCCGACAGGGCCCGACAGAGCCCGACAGGGCCCGACAGAACCCGACAGAGCCCGACAGGGCCCGACAGGGCCCGACAGAGCCCGACAGAGCCCGACAGGGCCCGACAGGGAACAGTAGAGCCCAGTAGAGCCCGACAGAGCCCGACAGAGCCCGACAGAGCCCGACAGAGCCCGACAGAGCCCGACAGGGCCCGACACGGCCCGACAGAGCCCGACAGAGCCCGACAGAGCCCGACAGAGCCCGGCAGAACCCAGTAGAGCCCGACAGAGCCCGACAGAGCCCGACAGAGACCGACAGGGCCCGACAGGGCCCGACAGGGCCCGACAGAGCCCGACAGGGCCCGACAGAGCCCGACAGGGTCCGACAGGGCCCGACAGGGAACAGTAGAGCCCAGTAGAGCCCGACAGAGCCCGACAGAGCCCGACAGAGCCCGACAGGGCCCGACAGGGCCCGACAGAGCCCGACAGAGCCCGACAGGGCCCGACAGAGCCCGACAGAGCCCGACAGGGCCCGACAGGACCCATTAGAGCCCGACAGAGCCCGACAGGGCCCGACAGAGCCCGACAGAGCCCGACAGGGCCCGACAGGGCCCGACAGGGCCCGACAGGGCCCAGTAGAGCCCGGCAGAGCCCGACAGAGCCCGACAGAGCCTGACAGGGCCCAGTAGAGCCCAGTAGAGCCCGACAGAGCCCAGTAGAGCCCGACAGAGCCCGACAGAGCCCGACAGAGCCCGACAGGGCCCGACAGAGCCCGACAGAGCCCGACAGGGCCCGACAGAGCCCGACAGGGCCCGACAGGGCCCAGTAGAGCCCGACAGAGCCCGACAGAGCCCGACAGAGCCCGACAGAGCCCGACAGAGCCCAGTAGAGCCCGACAGAGCCCGACAGAGCCCGACAGAGCCCGACAGAGCCCGACAGGGCCCGACAGGGCCCGAAAGGGCCCGACAGGGCCCGACAGGGCCCGACAGAGCCCGACAGAGCCCGACAGAGCCCGACAGAGCCCGACAGGGCCCAGTAGAGCCCGACAGAGCCCGACAGGGCCCAGTAGAGCCCGACAGAGCCCGACAGAGCCCGACAGAGCCCGACAGAGCCCGACAGGGCCCGACAGGGCCCGACAGAGCCCGACAGAGCCCGACAGGGCCCGACAGAGCCCGACAGGGCCCAGTAGAGCCCGACAGAGCCCGACAGAGCCCAGTAGAGCCCGACAGAGCCCGACAGAGCCCGACAGGGCCCGACAGGGCCCGACAGGGCCCGACAGGGCCCAGTAGAGCCCGACAGAGCCCGACAGGGCCCGACAGAGCCCGACAGAGCCCGACAGAGCCCGACAGAGCCCGACAGGGCCCAGTAGATCCCGACAGAGCCCGACAGAGCCCGACAGAGCCCGACAGGGCCCGACAGGGCCCGACAGAGCCCGACAGAGCCCGACAGGGCCCGACAGGGCCCGACAGGGCTCGACAGGGCCCGACAGGGCCCGACAGAGCCCAGTTTAGCCCAGTAGAGCCCGACAGAGCCCGACAGAGCCCGACAGGGCCCGACAGAGCCCGACAGGGCCCGACAGGGCCCGACAGGGCCCGACAGAGCCCGACAGAGCCCGACAGGGCCCGACAGGGCCCGACAGAGCCCGACAGAGCCCGACAGGGCCCGACAGGGCCCAGTAGAGCCCGACAGAGCCCGACAGAGCCCGACAGAGCCCGACAGAGCCCAGTAGAGCCCGACAGAGCCCGACAGAGCCCGACAGAGCCCGACAGGGCCCGACAGGGCCCGACAGGGCCCGAAAGGGCCCGACAGGGCCTGACAGAGCCCGACAGAGCCCGACAGAGCCCGACAGGGCCCAGTAGAGCCCGACAGAGCCCGACAGGGCCCAGTAGAGCCCGACAGAGCCCGACAGAGCCCGACAGAGCCCGACAGGGCCCGACAGGGCCCGACAGAGCCCGACAGAGCCCGACAGGGCCCGACAGAGCCCGACAGGGCCCAGTAGAGCCCGACAGAGCCCGACAGAGCCCAGTAGAGCCCGACAGAGCCCGACAGAGCCCGACAGAGCCCGACAGGGCCCGACAGAGCCCGACAGGGCCCGACAGGGCCCAGTAGAGCCCGACAGAGCCCGACAGGGCCCGACAGGGCCCAGTAGAGCCCGACAGAGCCCGACAGAGCCCAGTAGAGCCCAGTAGAGCCCGACAGAGCCCGACAGAGCCCGACAGAGCCCGACAGGGCCCGACAGAGCCCGACAGGGCCCGACAGGGCCCAGTAGAGCCCGACAGAGCCCGACAGAGCCCGACAGAGCCCGACAGAGCCCGACAGGGCCCGACAGAGCCCGACAGAGCCCGACAGGGCCCGACAGGGCCCGACAGGGCCCAGTAGAGCCCGACAGAGCCCGACAGAGCCCAGTAGAGCCCGACAGAGACCGACAGGGCCCGACAGGGCCCAACAGGGCCCAGTAGAGCCCGACAGAGCCCGACAGAGTCCAGTAGAGCCCAGTAGAGCCCGACAGAGCCCGACAGGGCCCGACAGAGCCCGACAGAGCCCGACAGGGCCAGACAGAGCCCGACAGAGCCCGACAGGGCCCGACAGAGCCCGACAGAGCCCGACAGGGCCCGACAGGGCCCAGTAGAGCCCGACAGAGCCCGACAGAGCCCGACAGAGCCCAGTAGAGCCCGACAGAGCCCGACAGAGCCCGACAGAGCCCGACAGGGCCCAGTAGAGCCCGACAGAGCCCGACAGGGCCCAGTAGAGCCCGACAGAGCCCGACAGAGCCCGACAGAGCCCGGCAGGGCCCGACAGGGCCCGACAGAGCCCGACAGGGCCCGACAGGGCCCGACAGGGCCCAGTAGAGCCCGACAGGGCCCGACAGAGCCCGACAGGGCCCGACAGGGCCCGACAGGGACCGACAGGGCCCAGTAGAGCCCGACAGAGCCCGACAGAGCCCGACAGAACCCGACAGGGCCCAGTAGAACCCGACAGAGCCCGACAGAGCCCGACAGAGCCCGACACGGCCCGACAGAGCCCGACAGAGCCCGACAGAGCCCGACAGAGCCCGACAGAGCCCGACAGGGCCCAGTAGAGCCCGACAGAGCCCGACAGAGCCCGACAGAGCCCGACAGGGCCCGACAGGGCCCGACAGGGCCCGACAGAGCCCGACAGAGCTCGACAGGGCCCGACAGGGCCCGACAGAGCCCGACAGAGCCCGACAGGGCCCGACAGAGCCCGACAGGGCCCGACAGGGCCCGACAGAGCCCGACAGAGCCCGACAGGGCCCGACAGAGCCCGACAGAGCCCGACAGGGCCCGACAGAGCCCGACAGGGCCCGACAGGGCCCAGTAGAGCCCGACAGAGCCCGACAGAGCCCGACAGAGCCCGACAGAGCCCGACAGGGCCCGACAGAGCCCGACAGAGCCCGACAGGGCCCGACAGGGCCCGACAGGGCCCAGTAGAGCCCAGTAGAGCCCGACAGAGCCCGACAGAGCCCGACAGAGCCCGACAGGGCCCGACAGAGCCCGACAGGGCCCGACAGGGCCCAGTAGAGCCCGACAGAGCCCGACAGAGCCCGACAGAGCCCGACAGAGCCCGACAGGGCCCGACAGAGCCCGACAGAGCCCGACAGGGCCCGACAGGGCCCGACAGGGCCCAGTAGAGCCCGACAGAGCCCGACAGAGCCCAGTAGAGCCCGACAGAGACCGACAGGGCCCGACAGGGCCCAACAGGGCCCAGTAGAGCCCGACAGAGCCCGACAGAGCCCAGTAGAGCCCAGTAGAGCCCGACAGAGCCCGACAGGGCCCGACAGAGCCCGACAGAGCCCGACAGGGCCAGACAGAGCCCGACAGAGCCCGACAGGGCCCGACAGAGCCCGACAGAGCCCGACAGGGCCCGACAGGGCCCAGTAGAGCCCGACAGAGCCCGACAGAGCCCAGTAGAGCCCGACAGAGCCCGACAGAGCCCGACAGAGCCCGACAGGGCCCAGTAGAGCCCGACAGAGCCCGACAGGGCCCAGTAGAGCCCGACAGAGCCCGACAGAGCCCGACAGAGCCCGGCAGGGCCCGACAGGGCCCGACAGAGCCCGACAGGGCCCGACAGGACCCATTAGAGCCCGACAGAGCCCGACAGAGCCCAGTAGAGCCCGACAGAGCCCGACAGGGCCCAGTAGAGCCCGACAGAGCCCGACAGAGCCCGACAGAGCCCGACAGGGCCCGACAGAGCCCGACAGAGCCCGACAGGGCCTGACAGAGCCCAGTTTAGCCCAGTAGAGTCCGACAGAGCCCGACAGAGCCCGACAGGGCCCGACAGAGCCCGACAGGGCCCGACAGAGCCCGACAGAGCCCGACAGGGCCCGACAGAGCCCGACAGAGCCCGACAGGGCCCGACAGGACCCATTAGAGCCCGACAGAGCCCGACAGGGCCCGACAGAGCCCGACAGAGCCCGACAGGGCCCGACAGGGCCCGACAGGGCCCGACAGGGCCCAGTAGAGCCCGGCAGAGCCCGACAGAGCCCGACAGAGCCTGACAGGGCCCAGTAGAGCCCAGTAGAGCCCGACAGAGCCCAGTAGAGCCCGACAGAGCCCGACAGAGCCCGACAGAGCCCGACAGGGCCCGACAGAGCCCGACAGAGCCCGACAGGGCCCGACAGAGCCCGACAGGGCCCGACAGGGCCCAGTAGAGCCCGACAGAGCCCGACAGAGCCCGACAGAGCCCGACAGAGCCCAGTAGAGCCCGACAGAGCCCGACAGAGCCCGACAGAGCCCGACAGAGCCCGACAGGGCCCGACAGGGCCCGAAAGGGCCCGACAGGGCCCGACAGAGCCCGACAGAGCCCGACAGGGCCCGACAGAGCCCGACAGAGCCCGACAGGGCCCAGTAGAGCCCGACAGAGCCCGACAGAGCCCGACAGAGCCCGACAGGGCCCGACAGGGCCCGACAGGGCCCGACAGGGCCCAGCAGAGCCCGACAGAGCCCGACAGGGCCCGACAGAGCCCGACAGAGCCCGACAGAGCCCGACAGAGCCCGACAGGGCCCAGTAGATCCCGACAGAGCCCGACAGAGCCCGACAGAGCCCGACAGGGCCCGACAGGGCCCGACAGAGCCCGACAGAGCCCGACAGGGCCCGACAGGGCCCGACAGGGCTCGACAGGGCCCGACAGGGCCCGACAGAGCCCAGTTTAGCCCAGTAGAGCCCGACAGAGCCCGACAGAGCCCGACAGGGCCCGACAGAGCCCGACAGGGCCCGACAGAGCCCGACAGAGCCCGACAGGGCCCGACAGGGCCCGACAGAGCCCGACAGAGCCCGACAGGGCCCGACAGGGCCCAGTAGAGCCCGACAGAGCCCGACAGAGCCCGACAGAGCCCGACAGAGCCCAGTAGAGCCCGACAGAGCCCGACAGAGCCCGACAGAGCCCGACAGGGCCCGACAGGGCCCGACAGGGCCCGAAAGGGCCCGACAGGGCCTGACAGAGCCCGACAGAGCCCGACAGAGCCCGACAGGGCCCAGTAGAGCCCGACAGAGCCCGACAGGGCCCAGTAGAGCCCGACAGAGCCCGACAGAGCCCGACAGAGCCCGACAGAGCCCGACAGGGCCCGACAGGGCCCGACAGAGCCCGACAGAGCCCGACAGGGCCCGACAGAGCCCGACAGGGCCCAGTAGAGCCCGACAGAGCCCGACAGAGCCCAGTAGAGCCCGACAGAGCCCGACAGAGCCCGACAGAGCCCGACAGGGCCCGACAGAGCCCGACAGGGCCCGACAGGGCCCAGTAGAGCCCGACAGAGCCCGACAGGGCCCGACAGGGCCCAGTAGAGCCCGACAGAGCCCGACAGAGCCCAGTGGAGCCCAGTAGAGCCCGACAGAGCCCGACAGAGCCCGACAGAGCCCGACAGGGCCCGACAGAGCCCGACAGGGCCCGACAGGGCCCAGTAGAGCCCGACAGAGCCCGACAGAGCCCGACAGAGCCCGACAGAGCCCGACAGGGCCCGACAGAGCCCGACAGAGCCCGACAGGGCCCGACAGGGCCCGACAGGGCCCAGTAGAGCCCGACAGAGCCCGACAGAGCCCAGTAGAGCCCGACAGAGACCGACAGGGCCCGACAGGGCCCAACAGGGCCCAGTAGAGCCCGACAGAGCCCGACAGAGTCCAGTAGAGCCCAGTAGAGCCCGACAGAGCCCGACAGGGCCCGACAGAGCCCGACAGAGCCCGACAGGGCCAGACAGAGCCCGACAGAGCCCGACAGGGCCCGACAGAGCCCGACAGAGCCCGACAGGGCCCGACAGGGCCCAGTAGAGCCCGACAGAGCCCGACAGAGCCCGACAGAGCCCAGTAGAGCCACACGACAGAGCCCGACAGAGCCCGACAGAGCCCGACAGGGCCCAGTAGAGCCCGACAGAGCCCGACAGGGCCCAGTAGAGCCCGACAGAGCCCGACAGAGCCCGACAGAGCCCGGCAGGGCCCGACAGGGCCCGACAGAGCCCGACAAAGCCCGACAGGGCCCGACAGGGCCCAATAGAGCCCGACAGGGCCCGACAGAGCCCGACAGGGCCCGACAGGGCCCGACAGGGACCGACAGGGCCCAGTAGAGCCCGACAGAGCCCGACAGAGCCCGACAGAACCCGACAGGGCCCAGTAGAACCCGACAGAGCCCGACAGAGCCCGACAGAGCCCGACAGGGCCCGACAGAGCCCGACAGAGCCCGACAGAGCCCGACAGAGCCCGACAGAGCCAGTAGAGCCCAGTAGAGCCCGACAGAGCCCGACAGAGCCCGACAGAGCCCGACAGGGCCCGACAGGGCCCGACAGGGCCCGACAGAGCCCGACAGAGCTCGACAGGGCCCGACAGGGCCCGACAGAGCCCGACAGAGCCCGACAGAGCCCGACAGGGCCCGACAGAGCCCGACAGGGCCCGACAGGGCCCGACAGAGCCCGACAGAGCCCGACAGGGCCCGACAGAGCCCGACAGAGCCCGACAGGGCCCGACAGGGCCCAGTAGAGCCCGACAGAGCCCGACAGAGCCCAGTAGAGCCCGACAGAGCCCGACAGGGCCCAGTAGAGCCCGACAGAGCCCGACAGAGCCCGACAGAGCCCGACAGGGCCCGACAGAGCCCGACAGGGCCCGACAGGGCCCGACAGGGCCCAGTAGAGCCCGACAGAGCCCGACAGGGCCCGACAGAGCCCGACAGAGCCCGACAGGGCCCAGTAGATCCCGACAGAGCCCGACAGAGCCCGACAGAGCCCGACAGGGCCCGACAGGGCCCGACAGAGCCCGACAGGGCCCGACAGGGCCGACAGGGCCCGACAGGGCCTGACAGAGCCAGTTAGCCAGTTAGAGTCCCAGTTAGAGTCCGACAGAGCCCGGACAGAGCCCGACAGGGCCCGACAGAGCCCGACAGGGCCCGACAGAGCCCGACAGAGCCCGACAGGGCCCGACAGAGCCCGACAGAGCCCGACAGGCCCGACAGGACCCATTAGAGCCCGACAGAGCCCGACAGGGCCCGACAGAGCCCGACAGAGCCCGACAGGGCCCGACAGGGCCCGACAGGGCCCGACAGGGCCCAGTAGAGCCCGGCAGAGGCCCGACAGAGCCCGACAGAGCCTGACAGGGCCCAGTAGAGCCCAGTAGAGCCCGACAGAGCCCAGTAGAGCCCGACAGAGCCCGACAGGGCCCGACAGAGCCCGACAGAGCCCGACAGGGCCCGACAGAGCCCGACAGGGCCCGACAGGGCCCAGTAGAGCCCGACAGAGCCCGACAGAGCCCACAGAGCCCGACAGAGCCCGACAGAGCCCAGTAGAGCCCAACCCGACAGAGCCCGACAGAGCCCGACAGAGCCGACGAGCCCGACAGGGCCCGACAGGGCCCGACAGGGCCCGACAGGGCCCGACAGAGCCCGACAGAGCCCGACAGAGCCCGACAGGCCACGAACAGAGCCCGACAGGGCCAGAGGGCGCCAGTAGAGCCCGACAGAGCCGCGACAGGGCCCAGTAAGGCCCGACAGAGCCCGACAGAGCCGACTGGGGCCCGAAAGAGCCCGACAGAGCCCGACAGGCCAGTAGGGCCCGACAGAGCCCGACAGGGCCCAGTAGGAGCCCGACAGGGCCCGACAGAGGCGAGCCGACAGGGCCCGACAGAGGCCCGACAGGGGAGCCCAGGAGCCCGACAGAGCCGACAGGCCCGACAGAGCCCAGAGAGCCCGACAGAGCCCGACGGCCCGACAGGGCCCGACAGAGCCGCAGGGCCCGACAGAGGCCCGACAGAGCCCGACAGAGCCCGACAGAGCCCGACAGAGCCAGCAAGGGAACGACAGAGCCCAGACGGGCCCACAGAGCCGACAGGAGCGAAGAGCCCGACAGAGCCCGACAGAGCCCGACAGAGCCCGACAGGGCCCGACAGAGCCCGACAGAGCCCCAGTAGAGCCCAGTTAGAGGCCCGACAGGTGCAAGCCCGACAGAGCCCAGAGAGGCGACCCGACAGAGCCCGACAGAGCCCAGAGGGCCCGGCAGGGCCCGACAGAGCCCGACAGAGCCCGACAGAGCCCAGTAGAGCCCGGCCGGGCCCGACAGAGCCCGACAGAGCCCACCGACAGAGCCCGACAGAGCCCACGCGCCCAGAGCCCGACAGAGCCCGACAGAGCCCGACAGAGCCCGACAGGGGCCCGACAGAGCCCGACAGGAGCCCTTAGGGCCCGACAGAGCCAGTAGAGCCCAGCAGAGCCCGACAGAGCCCGACAGAGCCCGACAGAGCCCGAACAGAGCCCCGGCAGAGCCCGACAGAGCCCGACAGGGCCCGACAGGGCCCGACAGGGCCCGACAGGGAACAGTAGAGCCCAGTAGAGCCCGACAGCGCCCGACAGAGCCCGACAGCGACAGAGCCCGGACAGAGCCCGACAGGGCCCGACAGGGCCCGACAGAGCCCGACAGAGCCCGACAGAGCCCGACAGGGAACAGTAGAGACAAGTAGAGCCCGACAGAGCCCGACAGAGCCCGACAGGGCCCGACAGAGCCCGACAGAGCTCGACAGAGCCCGACAGAGCCCGACAGAGCCCGACAGAGCCCGACAGAGCCCAGTAGAGCCCAGTAGAGCCCGACAGAGCCCGACAGAGACCGACAGGGCCCGACAGAGCCCGACAGAGCCCGACAGAGGCCCGACAGAGCCCAGTAGAGCCCGACAGAGCCCGACAGAGCCCGACAGAGCCCAGTAGAGCCCGACAGAGCCCGACAGAGCCCGACAGAGCCCGACAGGGCCCGACAGGGCCCGACAGGGCCCAGTTTAGCCCAGTAGAGCCCGACAGAGCCCGACAGGGCCCGACAGAGCCCGACAGAGCCCGACAGGGCCCGACAGGGCCCGACAGGGCCCGACAGGGCCCCGCCCGACAGGGCCCGACAGAGCCCGACAGAGCCCGACAGGGCCCGACAGGGCCCGACAGGGCCCGACAGGGCCCAGTAGAGCCCGGCAGAGCCCGACAGAGCCCGACAGAGCCTGACAGGGCCCAGTAGAGCCCAGTAGAGCCCGACAGAGCCCAGTAGAGCCCGACAGAGCCCGACAGGGCCCGACAGAGCCCGACAGAGCCCGACAGGGCCCGACAGAGCCCGACAGGGCCCGACAGGGCCCAGTAGAGCCCGACAGAGCCCGACAGAGCCCGACAGAGCCCGACAGAGCCCGACAGAGCCCAGTAGAGCCCGACAGAGCCCGACAGAGCCCGACAGAGCCCGACAGAGCCCGACAGGGCCCGACAGGGCCCGAAAGGGCCCGACAGGGCCCGACAGAGCCCGACAGAGCCCGACAGAGCCCGACAGAGCCCGACAGGGCCCAGTAGAGCCCGACAGAGCCCGACAGGGCCCAGTAGAGCCCGACAGAGCCCGACAGAGCCCGACAGAGCCCGACAGGGCCCGACAGGGCCCGACAGAGCCCGACAGAGCCCGACAGGGCCCGACAGAGCCCGACAGGGCCCAGTAGAGCCCGACAGAGCCCGACAGAGCCCAGTAGAGCCCGACAGAGCCCGACAGAGCCCGACAGAGCCCGACAGGGCCCGACAGAGCCCGACAGAGCCCGACAGGGCCCGACAGAGCCCGACAGAGCCCGACAGAGCCCAGTAGAGCCCGACAGAGCCCGACAGAGCCCGACAGAGCCCGACAGGGCCCGACAGAGCCCGACAGGGCCCGACAGGGCCCAGTAGAGCCCGACAGAGCCCGACAGAGCCCGACAGAGCCCGACAGGGCCCGACAGAGCCCGACAGGGCCCGACAGGGCCCGACAGGGTCCAGTAGAGCCCGACAGAGCCCGAGAGGGCCCGACAGAGCCCGAGAGGGCCCGACAGGGCCCGACAGAGCCCGACAGAGCCCGACAGAGCCCAGTAGAGCCCGACAGAGCCCGACAGAGCCCGACAGAGCCCGACAGGGCCCGACAGAGCCCGACAGAGCCCGACAGAGCCCAGTAGAGCCCGACAGAGCCCGACAGAGCCCGACAGAGCCCGACAGAGCGCGACAGAGCGCGACAGAGCCCGTTAGGGCCCGACAGAGCCCAGTAGAGCCCAGTAGAGCCCGACACAGCCCGACAGAGCCCGACAGAGCCCGACAGAGCCCGACAGGGCCCGACAGAGCCCGACAGGGCCCGACAGAGCCCGACAGGGCCCGACAGGGAACAGTAGAGCCCAGAAGAGCCCAGTAGAGCCCGACAGAGCCCGACAGAGCCCGACAGAGCCCAGTAGAGCCCGACAGAGCCCGACAGGGCCCGACAGGGCCCGACAGGGCCCGACAGGGAACAGTAGAGCCCAGTAGAGCCCGACAGCGCCCGACAGAGCCCGACAGGGCCCGACAGAGCCCGACAGAGCCCGACAGGGCCCGACAGGGCCCGACAGAGCCCGACAGAGCCCGACAGAGCCCGACAGGGAACAGTAGAGACAAGTAGAGCCCGACAGAGCCCGACAGAGCCCGACAGGGCCCGACAGAGCCCGACAGAGCTCGACAGAGCCCGACAGAGCCCGACAGAGCCCGACAGAGCCCGACAGAGCCCAGTAGAGCCCAGTAGAGCCCGACAGAGCCCGACAGAGACCGACAGGGCCCGACAGAGCCCGACAGAGCCCGACAGAGCCCGACAGAGCCCAGTAGAGCCCGACAGAGCCCGACAGAGCCCGACAGAGCCCAGTAGAGCCCGACAGAGCCCGACAGAGCCCGACAGAGCCCGACAGGGCCCGACAGGGCCCGACAGGGCCCAGTTTAGCCCAGTAGAGCCCGACAGAGCCCGACAGGGCCCGACAGAGCCCGACAGAGCCCGACAGGGCCCGACAGGGCCCGACAGGGCCCGACAGGGCCCAGTAGAGCCCGGCAGAGCCCGACAGAGCCCGACAGAGCCTGACAGGGCCCAGTAGAGCCCAGTAGAGCCCGACAGAGCCCAGTAGAGCCCGACAGAGCCCGACAGGGCCCGACAGAGCCCGACAGAGCCCGACAGGGCCCGACAGAGCCCGACAGGGCCCGACAGGGCCCAGTAGAGCCCGACAGAGCCCGACAGAGCCCGACAGAGCCCGACAGAGCCCGACAGAGCCCAGTAGAGCCCGACAGAGCCCGACAGAGCCCGACAGAGCCCGACAGAGCCCGACAGGGCCCGACAGGGCCCGAAAGGGCCCGACAGGGCCCGACAGAGCCCGACAGAGCCCGACAGAGCCCGACAGAGCCCGACAGGGCCCAGTAGAGCCCGACAGAGCCCGACAGGGCCCAGTAGAGCCCGACAGAGCCCGACAGAGCCCGACAGAGCCCGACAGGGCCCGACAGGGCCCGACAGAGCCCGACAGAGCCCGACAGGGCCCGACAGAGCCCGACAGGGCCCAGTAGAGCCCGACAGAGCCCGACAGAGCCCAGTAGAGCCCGACAGAGCCCGACAGAGCCCGACAGAGCCCGACAGGGCCCGACAGAGCCCGACAGAGCCCGACAGGGCCCGACAGAGCCCGACAGAGCCCGACAGAGCCCAGTAGAGCCCGACAGAGCCCGACAGAGCCCGACAGAGCCCGACAGGGCCCGACAGAGCCCGACAGAGCCCGACAGGGCCCGACAGAGCCCGACAGGGCCCGACAGGGCCCAGTAGAGCCCGACAGAGCCCGACAGAGCCCGACAGAGCCCGACAGGGCCCGACAGAGCCCGACAGAGCCCGACAGGGCCCGACAGGGCCCGACAGGGTCCAGTAGAGCCCGACAGAGCCCGAGAGGGCCCGACAGAGCCCGAGAGGGCCCGACAGGGCCCGACAGAGCCTGACAGAGCCCGACAGAGCCCAGTAGAGCCCGACAGAGCCCGACAGAGCCCGACAGAGCCCGACAGGGCCCGACAGAGCCCGACAGAGCCCGACAGAGCCCAGTAGAGCCCGACAGAGCCCGACAGAGCCCGACAGAGCCCGACAGAGCGCGACAGAGCGCGACAGAGCCCGTTAGGGCCCGACAGAGCCCAGTAGAGCCCAGTAGAGCCCGACACAGCCCGACAGAGCCCGACAGAGCCCGACAGAGCCCGACAGGGCCCGACAGAGCCCGACAGGGCCCGACAGAGCCCGACAGGGCCCGACAGGGAACAGTAGAGCCCAGAAGAGCCCAGTAGAGCCCGACAGAGCCCGACAGAGCCCGACAGAGCCCAGTAGAGCCCGACAGAGCCCGACAGGGCCCGACAGGGCCCGACAGGGCCCGACAGGGAACAGTAGAGCCCAGTAGAGCCCGACAGCGCCCGACAGAGCCCGACAGGGCCCGACAGAGCCCGACAGAGCCCGACAGGGCCCGACAGGGCCCGACAGAGCCCGACAGAGCCCGACAGAGCCCGACAGGGAACAGTAGAGACAAGTAGAGCCCGACAGAGCCCGACAGAGCCCGACAGGGCCCGACAGAGCCCGACAGAGCTCGACATAGCCCGACAGAGCCCGACAGAGCCCGACAGAGCCCGACAGAGCCCAGTAGAGCCCAGTAGAGCCCGACAGAGCCCGACAGAGACCGACAGGGCCCGACAGAGCCCGACAGAGCCCGACAGAGCCCGACAGAGCCCAGTAGAGCCCGACAGAGCCCGACAGAGCCCGACAGAGCCCAGTAGAGCCCGACAGAGCCCGACAGAGCCCGACAGAGCCCGACAGGGCCCGACAGGGCCCGACAGGGCCCA
The DNA here is from genome assembly GCF_036013445.1 of Caloenas nicobarica. Classification (NCBI taxonomy): domain Eukaryota; kingdom Metazoa; phylum Chordata; class Aves; order Columbiformes; family Columbidae; genus Caloenas; species Caloenas nicobarica. The sequence goes on from NW_027017088.1 coordinate 101,903, forward strand.
GTTTAGCCCAGTAGAGCCGACAGAGCCCGACAGGGCCCGACAGGGCCCAGGAGAGCCCGACAGAGCCCGACAGGGCCCGACAGAGCCCGACAGAGCCCGACAGGGCCCAGTAGAGCCCGACAGAGCCCGACAGAGCCCGACAGAGCCCGACAGGGCCTGACAGGGCCCGACAGAGCCCGACTGAGCCCGACAGGGCCCGACAGGGCCCAGTAGAGCCCGACAGAGCCCGAGAGGGCCCGACAGAGCCCGACAGAGCCCGACAGGGCCCGACAGGGCCCGACAGAGCCCGACAGAGCCCGACAGGGCCCAGTAGAGCCCGACAGAGCCCGACAGAGCCCGACAGAGCCCGACAGGGCCCGACAGAGCCCGACAGAGCCCGACAGAGCCCGACAGGGCCCGACAGGGCCCGACAGGGCCCGACAGAGCCCGACAGAGCCCGACAGGGCCCGACAGGGCCCAGTAGAGCCCGACAGAGCCCGACAGAGCCCGACAGAGCCCAGTAGAGCCCGACAGAGCCCGACAGAGCCCGACAGAGCCCGACAGGGCCCGACAGGGCCCGACAGGGCCTGACAGAGCCCGACAGAGCCCGACAGAGCCCGACAGGGCCCAGTAGAGCCCGACAGAGCCCGACAGGGCCCAGTAGAGCCCGACAGAGCCCGACAGAGCCCGACAGAGCCCGACAGAGCCCGACAGGGCCCGACAGGGCCCGACAGAGCCCGACAGAGCCCGACAGGGCCCGACAGAGCCCGACAGGGCCCAGTAGAGCCCGACAGAGCCCGACAGAGCCCAGTAGAGCCCGACAGAGCCCGACAGAGCCCGACAGAGCCCGACAGGGCCCGACAGAGCCCGACAGAGCCCGACAGGGCCCGACAGAGCCGACAGAGCCCGACAGAGCCCAGTAGAGCCCGACAGAGCCCGACAGGGCCCGACAGGGCCCAGTAGAGCCCGACAGAGCCCGACAGAGCCCAGTAGAGCCCAGTAGAGCCCGACAGAGCCCGACAGAGCCCGACAGAGCCCGACAGGGCCCGACAGAGCCCGACAGGGCCCGACAGGGCCCAGTAGAGCCCGACAGAGCCCGACAGAGCCCGACAGAGCCCGACAGGGCCCGACAGAGCCCGACAGAGCCCGACAGAGCCCGACAGGGCCCGACAGGGCCCGACAGGGCCCAGTAGAGCCCGACAGAGCCCGACAGAGCCCAGTAGAGCCCGACAGAGACCGACAGGGCCCGACAGGGCCCAACAGGGCCCAGTAGAGCCCGACAGAGCCCGACAGAGCCCAGTAGAGCCCAGTAGAGCCCGACAGAGCCCGACAGGGCCCGACAGAGCCCGACAGAGCCCGACAGGGCCAGACAGAGCCCGACAGAGCCCGACAGGGCCCGACAGAGCCCGACAGAGCCCGACAGGGCCCGACAGGGCCCAGTAGAGCCCGACAGAGCCCGACAGAGCCCGACAGAGCCCAGTAGAGCCCGACAGAGCCCGACAGAGCCCGACAGAGCCCGACAGGGCCCAGTAGAGCCCGACAGAGCCCGACAGGGCCCAGTAGAGCCCGACAGAGCCCGACAGAGCCCGACAGAGCCCGGCAGGGCCCGACAGGGCCCGACAGAGCCCGACAGAGCCCGACAGGGCCCGACAGGGCCCGACAGGGCCCGACAGGGCCCAGTAGAGCCCGACAGGGCCCGACAGAGCCCGACAGGGCCCGACAGGGCCCGACAGGGACCGACAGGGCCCAGTAGAGCCCGACAGAGCCCGACAGAGCCCGACAGAACCCGACAGGGCCCAGTAGAACCCGACAGAGCCCGACAGAGCCCGACAGAGCCCGACAGGGCCCGACAGAGCCCGACAGAGCCCGACAGAGCCCGACAGAGCCCGACAGGGCCCAGTAGAGCCCGACAGAGCCCGACAGAGCCCGACAGAGCCCGACAGGGCCCGACAGGGCCCGACAGGGCCCGACAGAGCCCGACAGAGCTCGACAGGGCCCGACAGGGCCCGACAGAGCCCGACAGAGCCCGACAGAGCCCGACAGGGCCCGACAGAGCCCGACAGGGCCCGACAGGGCCCGACAGAGCCCGACAGAGCCCGACAGGGTCCGACAGAGCCCGACAGAGCCCGACAGGGCCCGACAGGGCCCAGTAGAGCCCGACAGAGCCCGACAGGGCCCAGTAGAGCCCGACAGAGCCCGACAGAGCCCGACAGAGCCCGACAGAGCCCGACAGGGCCCGACAGGGCCCAGTAGAGCCCGACAGAGCCCGACAGGGCCCGACAGAGCCCGACAGAGCCCGACAGAGCCCGACAGAGCCCGACAGGGCCCAGTAGATCCCGACAGAGCCCGACAGAGCCCGACAGAGCCCGACAGGGCCCGACAGGGCCCGACAGAGCCCGACAGAGCCCGACAGGGCCCGACAGGGCCCGACAGGGCTCGACAGGGCCCGACAGGGCCCGACAGAGCCCAGTTTAGCCCAGTAGAGCCCGACAGAGCCCGACAGAGCCCGACAGGGCCCGACAGAGCCCGACAGGGCCCGACAGGGCCCGACAGAGCCCGACAGAGCCCGACAGGGCCCGACAGGGCCCAGTAGAGCCCGACAGAGCCCGACAGAGCCCGACAGAGCCCGACAGAGCCCAGTAGAGCCCGACAGAGCCCGACAGGGCCCGACAGGGCCCGACAGGGCCCGAAAGGGCCCGACAGGGCCTGACAGAGCCCGACAGAGCCCGACAGAGCCCGACAGGGCCCAGTAGAGCCCGACAGAGCCCGACAGGGCCCAGTAGAGCCCGACAGAGCCCGACAGAGCCCGACAGAGCCCGACAGAGCCCGACATGGCCCGACAGGGCCCGACAGAGCCCGACAGAGCCCGACAGGGCCCGACAGGGCCCAGTAGAGCCCGACAGAGCCCGACAGAGCCCAGTAGAGCCCGACAGAGCCCGACAGAGCCCGACAGAGCCCGACAGGGCCCGACAGAGCCCGACAGAGCCCGACAGGGCCCGACAGAGCCCGACAGAGCCCGACAGAGCCCAGTAGAGCCCGACAGAGCCCGACAGGGCCCGACAGGGCCCAGTAGAGCCCGACAGAGCCCGACAGAGCCCAGTAGAGCCCAGTAGAGCCCGACAGAGCCCGACAGGGCCCGACAGAGCCCGACAGAGCCCGACAGGGCCAGACAGAGCCCGACAGAGCCCGACAGAGCCCGACAGGGCCCGACAGGGCCCAGTAGAGCCCGACAGAGCCCGACAGAGCCCGACAGAGCCCAGTAGAGCCCGACAGAGCCCGACAGAGCCCGACAGAGCCCGACAGGGCCCAGTAGAGCCCGACAGAGCCCGACAGGGCCCAGTAGAGCCCGACAGAGCCCGACAGAGCCCGACAGAGCCCGGCAGGGCCCGACAGGGCTCGACAGAGCCCGACAGAGCCCGACAGGGCCCGACAGGGCCCGACAGTGCCCAGTAGAGCCCGACAGGGCTCGACAGAGCCCGACAGGGCCCGACAGGGCCCGACAGGGACCGACAGGGCCCAGTAGAGCCCGACAGAGCCCGACAGAGCCCGACAGAACCCGACAGGGCCCAGTAGAACCCGACAGAGCCCGACAGAGCCCGACAGAGCCCGACAGGGCCCGACAGAGCCCGACAGAGCCCGACAGAGCCCGACAGGGCCCAGTAGAGCCCGACAGAGCCCGACAGAGCCCGACAGAGCCCGACAGGGCCCGACAGAGCCCGACAGAGCCCGACAGGGCCCGACAGGGCCCGACAGGGCCCAGTAGAGCCCGGCAGAGCCCGACAGAGCCCGACAGAGCCTGACAGGGCCCAGTAGAGCCCAGTAGAGCCCGACAGAGCCCAGTAGAGCCCGACAGAGCCCGACAGAGCCCGACAGAGCCCGACAGGGCCCGACAGAGCCCGACAGAGCCCGACAGGGCCCGACAGAGCCCGACAGGGCCCGACAGGGCCCAGTAGAGCCCGACAGAGCCCGACAGAGCCCGACAGAGCCCGACAGAGCCCAGTAGAGCCCGACAGAGCCCGACAGAGCCCGACAGAGCCCGACAGGGCCCGACAGGGCCCGAAAGGGCCCGACAGGGCCCGACAGAGCCCGACAGAGCCCGACAGAGCCCGACAGATCCCGACAGGGCCCAGTAGAGCCCGACAGAGCCCGACAGGGCCCAGTAGAGCCCGACAGAGCCCGACAGAGCCCGACAGAGCCCGACAGAGCCCGACAGGGCCCGACAGGGCCCGACAGAGCCCGACAGAGCCCGACAGGGCCCGACAGAGCCCGACAGGGCCCAGTAGAGCCCGACAGAGCCCGACAGAGCCCAGTAGAGCCCGACAGAGCCCGACAGAGCCCGACAGAGCCCGACAGGGCCCGACAGTGCCCGACAGGGCCCGACAGGGCCCAGTAGAGCCCGACAGAGCCCGACAGGGCCCGACAGAGCCTGACAGAGCCCGACAGAGCCCGACAGAGCCCGACAGGGCCCAGTAGATCCCGACAGAGCCCGACAGAGCCCGACAGAGCCCGACAGGGCCCGACAGGGCCCGACAGAGCCCGACAGAGCCCGACAGGGCCCGACAGGGCCCGACAGGGCTCGACAGGGCCCGACAGGGCCCGACAGAGCCCAGTTTAGCCCAGTAGAGCCCGACAGAGCCCGACAGAGCCCGACAGGGCCCGACAGAGCCCGACAGGGCCCGACAGAGCCCGACAGAGCCCGACAGAGCCCGACAGAGCCCGACAGGGCCCGACAGGGCCCGACAGAGCCCGACAGGGCCCGACAGGGCCCAGTAGAGCCCGACAGAGCCCGACAGAGCCCGACAGAGCCCGACAGAGCCCAGTAGAGCCCGACAGAGCCCGACAGAGCCCGACAGAGCCCGACAGGGCCCGACAGGGCCCGACAGGGCCCGAAAGGGCCCGACAGGGCCTGACAGAGCCCGACAGAGCCCGACAGAGCCCGACAGGGCCCAGTAGAGCCCGACAGAGCCCGACAGGGCCCAGTAGAGCCCGACAGAGCCCGACAGAGCCCGACAGAGCCCGACAGAGCCCGACAGGGCCCGACAGGGCCCGACAGAGCCCGACAGAGCCCGACAGGGCCCGACAGAGCCCGACAGGGCCCAGTAGAGCCCGACAGAGCCCGACAGAGCCCAGTAGAGCCCGACAGAGCCCGACAGAGCCCGACAGAGCCCGACAGGGCCCGACAGAGCCCGACAGAGCCCGACAGGGCCCGACAGAGCCCGACAGAGCCCGACAGAGCCCAGTAGAGCCCGACAGAGCCCGACAGGGCCCGACAGGGCCCAGTAGAGCCCGACAGAGCCCGACAGAGCCCGACAGAGCCCGACAGAGCCCGACAGGGCCCAGTAGATCCCGACAGAGCACGACAGAGCCCGACAGAGCCCGACAGGGCCCGACAGGGCCCGACAGAGCCCGACAGAGCCCGACAGGGCCCGACAGGGCCCGACAGGGCTCGACAGGGCCCGACAGGGCCCGACAGAGCCCAGTTTAGCCCAGTAGAGCCCGACAGAGCCCGACAGAGCCCGACAGGGCCCGACAGAGCCCGACAGGGCCCGACAGAGCCCGACAGAGCCCGACAGAGCCCGACAGGGCCCGACAGGGCCCGACAGAGCCCGACAGAGCCCGACAGGGCCCGACAGGGCCCAGTAGAGCCCGACAGAGCCCGACAGAGCCCGACAGAGCCCGACAGAGCCCAGTAGAGCCCGACAGAGCCCGACAGGGCCCGACAGGGCCCGACAGGGCCTGACAGAGCCCGACAGAGCCCGACAGAGCCCGACAGGGCCCAGTAGAGCCCGACAGAGCCCGACAGGGCCCAGTAGAGCCCGACAGAGCCCGACAGAGCCCGACAGAGCCCGACAGGGCCCGACAGGGCCCGACAGAGCCCGACAGAGCCCGACAGGGCCCGACAGAGCCCGACAGGGCCCAGTAGAGCCCGACAGAGCCCGACAGAGCCCAGTAGAGCCCGACAGAGCCCGACAGAGCCCGACAGAGCCCGACAGGGCCCGACAGAACCCGACAGAGCCCGACAGGGCCCGACAGAGCCCGACAGAGCCCGACAGAGCCCAGTAGAGCCCGACAGAGCCCGACAGGGCCCGACAGGGCCCAGTAGAGCCCGACAGAGCCCGACAGAGCCCAGTAGAGCCCAGTAGAGCCCGACAGAGCCCGACAGAGCCCGACAGAGCCCGACAGGGCCCGACAGAGCCCGACAGGGCCCGACAGGGCCCAGTAGAGCCCGACAGAGCCCGACAGAGCCCGACAGAGCCCGACAGAGCCCGACAGGGCCCGACAGAGCCCGACAGAGCCCGACAGAGCCCGACAGGGCCCGACAGGGCCCAGTAGAGCCCGACAGAGCCCGACAGAGCCCAGTAGAGCCCGACAGAGACCGACAGGGCCCGACAGGGCCCAACAGGGCCCAGTAGAGCCCGACAGAGCCCGACAGAGCCCAGTAGAGCCCAGTAGAGCCCGACAGAGCCCGACAGGGCCCGACAGAGCCCGACAGAGCCCGACAGGGCCAGACAGAGCCCGACAGAGCCCGACAGAGCCCGACAGGGCCCGACAGGGCCCAGTAGAGCCCGACAGAGCCCGACAGAGCCCGACAGAGCCCAGTAGAGCCCGACAGAGCCCGACAGAGCCCGACAGAGCCCGACAGGGCCCAGTAGAGCCCGACAGGGCCCGACAGGGCCCAGTAGAGCCCGACAGGGCCCGACAGGGCCCGACAGGGCCCGACAGGGCCCAGTAGAGCCCGACAGAGCCCGACAGAGCCCGACAGAACCCGACAGGGCCCAGTAGAACCCGACAGAGCCCGACAGAGCCCGACAGAGCCCGACAGGGCCCGACAGAGCCCGACAGAGCCCGACAGAGCCCGACAGAGCCCGACAGGGCCCAGTAGAGCCTGACAGAGCCCGACAGAGCCCGACAGAGCCCGACAGGGCCCGACAGAGCCCGACAGAGCCCGACAGAGCCCGACAGGGCCCGACAGGGCCCAGTAGAGCCCGGCAGAGCCCGACAGAGCCCGACAGAGCCTGACAGGGCCCAGTAGAGCCCAGTAGAGCCCGACAGAGCCCGACAGAGCCCGACAGAGCCCGACAGGGCCCGACAGAGCCCGACAGAGCCCGACAGGGCCCGACAGAGCCCGACAGGGCCCGACAGGGCCCAGTAGAGCCCGACAGAGCCCGACAGAGCCCGACAGAGCCCGACAGAGCCCAGTAGAGCCCGACAGAGCCCGACAGAGCCCGACAGAGCCCGACAGAGCCCGACAGGGCCCAGTAGAGCCCGACAGAGCCCGACAGGGCCCGACAGAGCCCGACAGAGCCCGACAGAGCCCGACAGAGCCCGACAGGGCCCAGTAGATCCCGACAGAGCCCGACAGAGCCCGACAGAGCCCGACAGGGCCCGACAGGGCCCGACAGAGCCCGACAGGGCCCGACAGGGCCCGACAGAGCCCGACAGAGCCCGACAGAGCCCAGTTTAGCCCAGTAGAGCCCGACAGAGACCGACAGGGCCCGACAGGGCCCAACAGGGCCCAGTAGAGCCCGACAGAGCCCGACAGGGCCCGACAGAGCCCGACAGAGCCCGACAGAGCCCGACAGAGCCCGACAGGGCCCAGTAGATCCCGACAGAGCCCGACAGAGCCCGACAGAGCCCGACAGGGCCCGACAGAGCCCGACAGAGCCCGACAGAGCCCGACAGGGCCCGACAGGGCCCGACAGGGCCCAGTAGAGCCCGACAGAGCCCGACAGAGCCCAGTAGAGCCCGACAGAGACCGACAGGGCCCGACAGGGCCCAACAGGGCCCAGTAGAGCCCGACAGTGCCCGACAGAGCCCAGTAGAGCCCAGTAGAGCCCGACAGAGCCCGACAGGGCCCGACAGAGCCCGACAGAGCCCGACAGGGCCAGACAGAGCCCGACAGAGCCCGACAGGGCTCAGTAGAGCCCGACAGAGCCCGACAGGGCCCGACAGGGCCCAGTAGAGCCCGACAGAGCCCGACAGAGCCCGACAGAGCCCAGTAGAGCCCGACAGAGCCCGACAGAGCCCGACAGGGCCCAGTAGAGCCCGACAGAGCCCGACAGGGCCCAGTAGAGCCCGACAGAGCCCGACAGAGCCCGACAGAGCCCGGCAGGGCCCGACAGGGCCCGACAGAGCCCGACAGAGCCCGACAGGGCCCGACAGGGCCCGACAGGGCCCAGTAGAGCCCGACAGGGCCCGACAGAGCCCGACAGGGCCCGACAGGGCCCGACAGGGACCGACAGGGCCCAGTAGAGCCCGACAGAGCCCGACAGAGCCCGACAGAACCCGACAGGGCCCAGTAGAACCCGACAGAGCCCGACAGAGCCCGACAGAGACCGACAGGGCCCGACAGAGCCCAACAGAGCCCGACAGAGCCCGACAGGGCCCAGTAGAGCCCGACAGAGCCCGACAGAGCCCGACAGAGACCGACAGGGCCCGACAGGGCCCGACAGGGCCCGACAGAGCCCGACAGAGCTCGACAGGGCCCGACAGGGCCCGACAGAGCCCGACAGAGCCCGACAGGGCCCGACAGGGCCCGACAGAGCCCGACAGGGCCCGACAGGGCCCGACAGAGCCCGACAGAGCCCGACAGGGCCCGACAGAGCCCGACAGAGCCCGACAGGGCCCGACAGGGCCCAGTAGAGCCCGACAGAGCCCGACAGAGCCCAGTAGAGCCCGACAGATCCCGACAGGGCCCAGTAGAGCCCGACAGAGCCCGACAGAGCCCGACAGAGCCCGACAGGGCCCGACAGAGCCCGACAGAGCCCGACAGGGCCCGACAGGGCCCGACAGGGCCCAGTAGAGCCCGACAGAGGCCGACAGGGCCCGACAGAGCCCGACAGAGCCCGACAGGGCCCAGTAGATCCCGACAGAGCCCGACAGAGCCCGACAGAGCCCGATAGGGCCCGACAGGGCCCGACAGAGCCCGACAGAGCCCGACAGGGCCCGACAGGTCCCGACAGGGCCTGACAGAGCCCAGTTTAGCCCAGTAGAGTCCGACAGAGCCCGACAGAGCCCGACAGAGCCCGACAGAGCCCGACAGAGCCCGACAGGGCCCGACAGAGCCCGACAGAGCCCGACAGGGCCCATTAGAGCCCGACAGAGCCCGACAGGGCCCGACAGAGCCCGACAGAGCCCGACAGGGCCCGACAGGGCCTGACAGGGCCCGACAGGGCCCAGTAGAGCCCGGCAGAGCCCGACAGAGCCCGACAGAGCCTGACAGGGCCCAGTAGAGCCCAGTAGAGCCCGACAGAGCCCAGTAGAGCCCGACAGAGCCCGACAGAGCCCGACAGAGCCCGACAGGGCCCGACAGAGCCCGACAGAGCCCGACAGGGCCCGACAGAGCCCGACAGGGCCCGACAGGGCCCAGTAGAGCCCGACAGAGCCCGACAGAGCCCGACAGAGCCCGACAGAGCCCGACAGAGCCCAGTAGAGCCCGACAGAGCCCGACAGAGCCCGACAGAGCCCGACAGAGCCCGACAGGGCCCGACAGGGCCCGAAAGGGCCCGACAGGGCCCGACAGAGCCCGACAGAGCCCGACAGAGCCCGACAGGGCCCAGTAGAGCCCGACAGAGCCCGACAGGGCCCAGTAGAGCCCGACAGAGCCCGACAGAGCCCGACAGAGCCCGACAGGGCCCGACAGGGCCCGACAGAGCCCGACAGAGCCCGACAGGGCCCGACAGAGCCCGACAGGGCCCAGTAGAGCCCGACAGAGCCCGACAGAGCCCAGTAGAGCCCGACAGAGCCCGACAGAGCCCGACAGAGCCCGACAGGGCCCGACAGAGCCCGACAGAGCCCGACAGGGCCCGACAGAGCCCGACAGAGCCCGACAGAGCCCGACAGAGCCCAGTAGAGCCCGACAGAGCCCGACAGAGCCCGACAGAGCCCGACAGGCCCGACAGAGCCCGACAGAGCCCGACAGGGCCCGACAGGGCCCGACAGGGCCCGACAGGGCCCAGTAGAGCCCGACAGAGCCCGACAGAGCCCGACAGAGCCCGACAGGGCCCGACAGAGCCCGACAGAGCCCGACAGGGCCCGACAGGGCCCGACAGGGTCCAGTAGAGCCCGACAGAGCCCGAGAGGGCCCGACAGAGCCCGACAGGGCCCGACAGAGCCCGACAGAGCCCGACAGAGCCCAGTAGAGCCCGACAGAGCCCGACAGAGCCCGACAGGGCCCGACAGAGCCCGACAGAGCCCGACAGAGCCCAGTAGAGCCCGACAGAGCCCGACAGAGCGCGACAGAGCCCGACAGGGCCCGTTAGGGCCCGACAGAGCCCAGTAGAGCCCAGTAGAGCCCGACACAGCCCGACAGAGCCCGACAGAGCCCGACAGAGCCCGACAGGGCCCGACAGAGCCCGACAGGGCCCGACAGAGCCCGACAGGGCCCGACAGGGAACAGTAGAGCCCAGAAGAGCCCAGTAGAGCCCGACAGAGCCCGACAGAGCCCGACAGAGCCCAGTAGAGCCCGACAGTGCCCGACAGAGCCCGACAGGGCCCGACAGGGCCCGACAGGGAACAGTAGAGCCCAGTAGAGCCCGACAGCGCCCGACAGAGCCCGACAGGGCCCGACAGAGCCCGACAGAGCCCGACAGGGCCCGACAGGGCCCGACAGAGCCCGACAGAGCCCGACAGGGCCCGACAGGGAACAGTAGAGACAAGTAGAGCCCGACAGAGCCCGACAGAGCCCGACAGGGCCCGACAGAGCCCGACAGGGCCCGACAGAGCTCGACATAGCCCGACAGAGCCCGACAGAGCCCGACAGAGCCCGACATGGCCCAGTAGAGCCCAGTAGAGCCCGACAGAGCCCGACAGAGACCGACAGGGCCCGACAGAGCCCGACAGAGCCCGACAGAGCCCAGTAGAGCCCGACAGAGCCCGACAGAGCCCGACAGAGCCCAGTAGAGCCCGACAGAGCCCGACAGAGCCCGACAGAGCCCGACAGGGCCCGACAGGGCCCGACAGGGCCCAGTTTAGCCCAGTAGAGCCCGACAGAGCCCGACAGGGCCCGACAGGGCCCAGGAGAGCCCGACAGAGCCCGACAGGGCCCGACAGAGCCCGACAGAGCCCGACAGGGCCCAGTAGAGCCCGACAGAGCCCGACAGAGCCCGACAGAGCCCGACAGGGCCCGACAGGGCCCGACAGAGCCCGACTGAGCCCGACAGGGCCCGACAGGGCCCGACAGAGCCCGACAGAGCCCGACAGGGCCCAGTAGAGCCCGACAGAGCCCGACAGAGCCCGACAGAGCCCGACAGGGCCCGACAGAGCCCGACAGAGCCCGACAGGGCCCGACATGGCCCGACAGGGCCCGACAGAGCCCAGTAGAGCCCGACAGAGCCCGACAGAGCCCGACAGAGCCCGACAGGGCCCAGTAGAGCCCAGTAGAGCCCGACAGAGCCCAGTAGAGCCCGACAGAGCCCAGTAGAGCCCGACAGAGACCGACAGAGCCCGACAGAGCCCGACAGGGCCCGACAGGGCCCGACAGGGCCCGACAGAGCCCGACAGGGCCCGACAGGGCCCAGTAGAGCCCGACAGAGCCCGACAGAGCCCGACAGAGCCCAGTAGAGCCCGACAGAGCCCGACAGAGCCCGACAGAGCCCGACAGGGCCCGACAGGGCCCGACAGAGCCCGACAGAGCCCGACAGAGCCCAGTAGAGCCCGACAGAGCCCGACAGGGCCCGACAGGGCCTAGTAGAGCCCGACAGAGCCCGACAGAGCCCAGTAGAGCCCAGTAGAGCCCGACAGAGCCCGACAGAGCCCGACAGAGCCCGACAGGGCCCGACAGGGCCCGACAGAGCCCGACAGAGCCCGACAGGTCCCAGTAGAGCCCGACAGAGCCCGACAGAGCCCGACAGAGCCCGACAGGGCCCGACAGAGCCCGACAGAGCCCGACAGGGCCCGACAGGGCCCAGTAGAGCCCGACAGAGCCCGACAGAGCCCGACAGAGCCCGACAGAACCCGACAGAGCCCGACAGGGCCCAGTAGAGCCCGACAGAGCCCGACAGGGCCCGACAGGGCCCGACAGGGCCCGACAGGGCCCAGTAGAGCCCGACAGAGCCCGACAGAGCCCGACAGAGCCCGACAGGGCCCGACAGGGCCCAGTAGAGCCCGACAGAGCCCGACAGAGCCCGACAGAACCCGACAGAGCCCGACAGGGCCCGACAGGGCCCGACAGGGCCCAGTAGAGCCCGACAGAGCCCGACAGAGCCCAGTAGAGCCCAGTAGAGCCCGACAGAGCCCGACAGAGCCCGACAGAGCCCGACAGAGCCCAGTAGAGCCCAGTAGAGCCCGACAGAGCCCGACAGGGCCCGACAGAGCCCAGTAGATACCGACAGAGCCCGACAGAGCCCGACAGAGCCCGACAGAGCCCGACAGAGCCCGACAGGGCCCGACAGAGCCCGACAGAGCCTGACAGAGCCCGACAGAGCCCAGCAGATCCCGACAGAGCCCGACAGAGCCCGACAGAGCCCGACAGAGCCCGACAGAGCCCGACAGAGCCCAGCAGATCCCGACAGAGCCCGACAGAGCCCGACAGAGCCCAGTAGAGCCCGACAGAGCCCGACAGAGCCCGACAGAGCCCGACAGGGCCCGACAGGGCCCGACAGGGCCCGAGAGGGCCCGACAGAGCCCGACAGGGCCCGACAGAGCCCGACAGAGCCCGACAGGGCCCAGTAGAGCCCGACAGAGCCCGACAGAGCCCGACAGAGCCCAGTAGAGCCCGACAGAGCCCGACAGAGCCCGACAGGGCCCGACAGGGCCCGACAGGGCCCGACAGGGCCCGACAGAGCCCGACACAGCCCGACACAGCCCGACAGGGCCCAGTAGAGCCCGACAGAGCCCGACAGGGCCCAGTAGAGCCCGACAGAGCCCGACAGGGCCCAGTAGAGCCCGACAGAGCCCGACAGAGCCCGACAGGGCCCGACAGGGCCCGACAGGGCCCGACAGAGCCCGACAGGGCCCGACAGGGCCCGACAGAGCCCGACAGGGCCCGACAGGGAACAGTAGAGCCCAGTAGAGCCCGACAGAGCCCGACAGGGCCCGACAGGGCCCGACAGAGCCCGACAGGGCCCGACAGGGCGCGACAGAGCCCAGTAGAGCCCAGTAGAGCCCAGTAGAGCCCGACAGAGCCCGACAGAGCCCGACAGAGCCCGACAGGGCCCGACAGAGCCCGACAGGGCCTGACAGGGAACAGTAGAGACAAGTAGAGCCCGACAGAGCCCGACAGAGCCCGACAGAGCCCGACAGAGCCCGACAGGGACCGACAGAGCCCGACAGAGCCCAGTAGAGCCCGACAGAGCCCGACAGAGCCCGACAGAGCCCGACAGAGCCCGACAGGGCCCGACAGAGCCCGACAGAGCCCGACAGAGCCCAGTAGAGCCCGACAGAGCCCGACAGAGCCCGACAGAGCCCGACAGAGCCCGACAGAGCCCAGTTTAGCCCAGTAGAGCCCGACAGAGCCCGACAGAGCCCGACAGGGCCCGACAGGGCCCGACAGGGCCCAGGAGAGCCCGACAGAGCCCCACAGGGCCCGACAGAGCCCGACAGAGCCCGACAGAGCCCGACAGGGCCCAGTAGAGCCCGACAGAGCCCGACAGGGCCCGACAGGGCCCAGTAGAGCCCGACAGAGCCCGACAGGGCCCGACAGAGCCCGACAGAGCCCGACAGGGCCCGACAGGGCCCGACAGAGCCCGACAGAGCCCGACAGGGCCCAGTAGAGCCCGACAGAGCCCGACAGAGCCCGACAGAGCCCGACAGAGCCCGACAGGGCCCAGTAGAGCCCGACAGAGCCCGACAGGGCCCAGTAGAGCCCGACAGAGCCCGACAGAGCCCGACAGAGCCCGACAGAGCCCGACAGGGCCCGACAGGGCCCGACAGGGCCCGACAGGGCCCGACAGAGCCCGACAGGGCCCGACAGAGCCCGACAGGGCCCGACAGAGCCCGACAGAGCCCGACAGGGCCCAGTAGAGCCCGACAGAGCCCGACAGAGCCCGACAGAGCCCGACAGGGCCCGACAGAGCCCGACAGGGCCCGACAGGGCCCGACAGAGCCCGACAGAGCCCAGTAGAGCCCGACAGAGCCCGACAGGGCCCGACAGGGCCCAGTAGAGCCCGACAGAGCCCGACAGAGCCCAGTAGAGCCCAGTAGAGCCCGACAGAGCCCGACAGAGCCCGACAGGGCCCGACAGAGCCCGACAGGGCCCGACAGGGCCCAGTAGAGCCCCACAGAGCCCGACAGAGCCCGACAGGGCCCGACAGAGCCCGACAGAGCCCGACAGGGCCCGACAGGGCCCGACAGGGCCCGACAGAGCCCAGTAGAGCCCGACAGAGCCCGACAGGGCCCGACAGGGCCCGACAGGGCCCAGTAGAGCCCGACAGAGCCCGACAGAGCCCAGTAGAGCCCAGTAGAGCCCGACAGAGCCCGACAGGGCCCGACAGAGCCCGACAGAGCCCGACAGGGCCAGACAGAGCCCGACAGAGCCCGACAGGGCCCGACAGAGCCCGACAGAGCCCGACAGGGCCCGACAGGGCCCAGTAGAGCCTGACAGAGCCCGACAGAGCCCAGTAGAGCCCGACAGAGCCCGACAGAGCCCGACAGAGCCCGACAGGGCCCAGTAGAGCCCGACAGAGCCCGACAGGGCCCAGTAGAGCCCGACAGAGCCCGACAGAGCCCGACAGAGCCCGACAGGGCCCGACAGGGCCCGACAGAGCCCGACAGTGCCCGACAAGGCCCGACAAGGCCCGACAGGGCCCAGTAGAGCCCGACAGGGCCCGACAGAGCCCGACAGGGCCCGACAGGGCCTGACAGGGACCGACAGGGCCCAGTAGAGCCCGACAGAGCCCGACAGAGCCCGACAGAGCCCGACAGGGCCCGACAGAGCCCGACAGAGCCCGACAGAGCCCGACAGGGCCCAGTAGAGCCCGACAGAGCCCGACAGAGCCCGACAGAGCCCGACAGGACCCGACAGGGCCCGACAGAGCCCGACAGAGCTCGACAGGGCCCGACCGGGCCCGACAGAGCCCGACAGAGCCCGACAGGGCCCGACAGAGCCCGACAGAGCCCGACAGGGCCCGACAGAGCCCGACAGAGCCCGACAGGGCCCGACAGGGCCCGACAGGGCCCAGTAGAGCCCGACAGAGCCCGACAGGGCCCGACAGAGCCCGACAGAGCCCGACAGAGCCCGACAGGGCCCAGTAGAGCCCGACAGAGCCCGACAGGGTCCAGTAGAGCCCGACAGAGCCCGACAGAGCCCGACAGAGCCCGACAGGGCCCGACAGAGCCCGACAGAGCCCGACAGGGCCCAGTAGAGCCCGACAGAGCCCGACAGGGCCCGACAGAGCCCGACAGAGCCCGACAGAGCCCGACAGGGCCCAGTAGATCCCGACAGAGCCCGACAGAGCCCGACAGAGCCCGACAGGGCCCGACAGGGCCCGACAGAGCCCGACAGGGCCCGACAGGGCCCGACAGGGCCCGACAGAGCCCGACAGGGCCCGACAGGGCCCGACAGGGCCCAGTAGAGCCCGACAGAGCCCGACAGGGCCCAGTAGAGCCCGACAGAGCCCGACAGAGCCCGACAGAGCCCGACAGGGCCCGACAGGGCCCGACAGAGCCCGACAGGGCCCGACAGGGCCCGACAGGGCCCAGTAGAGCCCGACTAGGGCCCGACAGAGCCCGACAGGGCCCGACAGGGCCCGACAGGGACCGACAGGGCCCAGTAGAGCCCGACAGAGCCCGACAGTGCCCGACAGAACCCGACAGGGCCCAGTAGAGCCCGACAGAGCCCGACAGAGCCCGACAGAGCCCGACAGGGCCCGACAGAGCCCGACAGAGCCCGACAGAGCCCGACAGAGCCCGACAGGGCCCAGTAGAGCCCGACAGAGCCCGACAGAGCCCGACAGAGCCCGACAGGGCCCGACAGGGCCCGACAGAGCCCGACAGAGCTCGACAGGGCCCGACAGGGCCCGACAGAGCCCGACAGAGCCCGACAGAGCCCGACAGGGCCCGACAGGGCCCGACAGAGCCCGACAGAGCCCGACAGAGCCCGACAGGGCCCGACAGGGCCCGACAGGGCCCGACAGAGCCTGACAGAGCCCGACAGGGCCCGACAGGGCCCGACAGGGCCCAGTAGAGCCAGACAGAGCCCGACAGGGCCCGACAGAGCCCGACAGAGCCCGACAGGGCCCAGTAGAGCCCGACAGAGCCCGACAGGGCCCAGTAGAGCCCGACAGAGCCCGACAGAGCCCGACAGAGCCCGACAGGGCCCGACAGAGCCCGACAGGGCCCGACAGGGCCCGACAGGGCCCAGTAGAGCCCGACAGAACCCGACAGGGCCCGACAGGGCCCGACAGAGCCCGACAGAGCCCGACAGGGCCCGACAGGGCCCGACAGGGCCCGACAGAGCCCGACAGGGCCCGACAGGGCCCGACAGGGCCCGACAGGGCCCAGTAGAGCCCAGTAGAGCCCGACAGAGCCCGACAGGGCCCGACAGGGCCCGACAGAGCCCGACAGGGCCCGACAGAGCCCGACAGAGCCCGACAGGGCCCGACAGAGCCCGACAGAGCCCGACAGGGCCCGACAGGACCCATTAGAGCCCGACAGGGCCCGACAGAGCCCGACAGAGCCCGACAGAGCCCGACAGGGCCCGACAGGACCCGACAGGGCCCGACAGAGCCCGACAGAGCCCGACAGAGCCCGACAGGGCCCGACAGAGCCCGACAGGGCCCGACAGGGCCCGACAGAGCCCGACAGGGCCCGACAGAGCCCGACAGGGCCCAGTAGAGCCCGACAGAGCCCGACAGGGCCCAGTAGAGCCCGACAGAGCCCGACAGAGCCCGACAGAGCCCGACAGGGCCCGACAGGGCCCGACAGAGCCCGACAGGGCCCAGTAGAGCCCGACAGAGCCCGACAGAGCCCAGTAGAGCCCGACAGAGCCCGACAGAGCCCGACAGAGCCCGACAGGGCCCGACAGAGCCCGACAGAGCCCGACAGAGCCCAGTAGAGCCCGACAGAGCCCGACAGGGCCCGACAGGGCCCAGTAGAGCCCGACAGAGCCCGACAGAGCCCAGTAGAGCCCAGTAGAGCCCGACAGAGCCCGACAGAGCCCGACAGAGCCCGACAGAGCCCGACAGGGCCCGACAGAGCCCGACAGGGCCCGACAGGGCCCAGTAGAGCCCGACAGAGCCCGACAGAGCCCGACAGAGCCCGACAGAGCCCGACAGGGCCCGACAGGGCCCGACAGAGCCCGACAGAGCCCGACAGGGCCCGACAGGGTCCAGTAGAGCCCGACAGAGCCCGAGAGGGCCCGACAGAGCCCGACAGGGCCCGACAGGGCCCGACAGAGCCCGACAGAGCCCGACAGAGCCCAGTAGAGCCCGACAGAGCCCGACAGAGCCCGACAGGGCCCGACAGGGCCCGACAGAGCCCGACAGAGCCCGACAGAGCCCAGTAGAGCCCGACAGAGCCCGACAGAGCCCGACAGAGCCCGACAGAGCCCGACAGAGCCCGACAGGGCCCGTTAGGGCCCGACAGAGCCCAGTAGAGCCCAGTAGAGCCCGACACAGCCCGACAGAGCCCGACAGAGCCCGACAGAGCCCGACAGGGCCCGACAGAGCCCGACAGGGCCCGACAGAGCCCGACAGGGCCCGACAGGGAACAGTAGAGCCCGACAGAGCCCGACAGAGCCCGACAGAGCCCAGTAGAGCCCGACAGAGCCCGACAGAGCCCGACAGGGCCCGACAGGGCCCGACAGGGAACAGTAGAGCCCAGTAGAGCCCGACAGCGCCCGACAGAGCCCGACAGGGCCCGACAGAGCCCGACAGAGCCCGACAGAGCCCGACAGGGCCCGACAGGGCCCGACAGGGCCCGACAGAGCCCGACAGGGCCCGACAGGGAACAGTAGAGACAAGTAGAGCCCGACAGAGCCCGACAGAGCCCGACAGAGCCCGACAGAGCCCGACAGGGCCCGACAGGGCCCGACAGAGCTCGACATGGCCCGACAGAGCCCGACAGAGCCCGACAGAGCCCAGTAGAGCCCAGTAGAGCCCGACAGAGCCCGACAGAGACCGACAGGGCCCGACAGAGCCCGACAGAGCCCGACAGAGCCCAGTAGAGCCCGACAGAGCCCGACAGAGCCCGACAGAGCCCGACAGAGCCCAGTAGAGCCCGACAGAGCCCGACAGAGCCCGACAGGGCCCGACAGGGCCCGACAGGGCCCGACAGAGCCCAGTTTAGACCAGTAGAGCCCGACATAGCCCGACAGAGCCCGACAGGGCCCGACAGGGCCCAGGAGAGCCCGACAGAGCCCGACAGGGCCCGACAGAGCCCGACAGAGCCCGACAGGGCCCAGTAGAGCCCGACAGAGCCCGACAGAGACCGACAGGGCCCGACAGGGCCCGACAGGGCCCGACAGAGCCCGACTGAGCCCGACAGGGCCCGACAGGGCCCAGTAGAGCCCGACAGAGCCCGAGAGGGCCCGACAGAGCCCGACAGAGCCCGACAGGGCCCGACAGGGCCCGACAGAGCCCGACAGAGCCCGACAGGGCCCAGTAGAGCCCGACAGAGCCCGACAGAGCCCGACAGAGCCCGACAGGGCCCGACAGAGCCCGACAGAGCCCGACAGGGCCCGACAGGGCCCGACAGGGCCCGACAGAGCCCAGTAGAGCCCGACAGAGCCCGACAGAGCCCGACAGAGCCCGACAGAGCCCGACAGGGCCCAGTAGAGCCCAGTAGAGCCCGACAGAGCCCAGTAGAGCCCGACAGAGACCGACAGAGCCCGACAGAGCCCGACAGGGCCCGACAGGGCCCGACAGGGCCCAGTAGAGCCCGACAGAGCCCGACAGAGCCCGACAGAGCCCGACAGAGCCCGACAGAGCCCGACAGGGCCCGACAGGGCCCGACAGGGCCCAGTAGAGCCCGACAGAGCCCGACAGAGCCCGACAGAGCCCAGTAGAGCCCGACAGAGCCCGACAGAGCCCGACAGAGCCCGACAGGGCCCGACAGGGCCCGACAGAGCCCGACAGAGCCCGACAGAGCCCAGTAGAGCCCGACAGAGCC
The DNA here is from genome assembly GCF_036013445.1 of Caloenas nicobarica. Taxonomy (NCBI): domain Eukaryota; kingdom Metazoa; phylum Chordata; class Aves; order Columbiformes; family Columbidae; genus Caloenas; species Caloenas nicobarica. The sequence continues at coordinate 120,929 of NW_027017088.1, forward strand.
CGACAGGGCCCGACAGGGCCTAGTAGAGCCCGACAGAGCCCGACAGAGCCCAGTAGAGCCCGACAGGGCCCGACAGAGCCCGACAGAGCCCGACAGGGCCCGACAGGGCCCGACAGGGCCCGACAGAGCCCGACAGAGCCCGACAGGTCCCAGTAGAGCCCGACAGAGCCCGACAGAGCCCGACAGAGCCCGACAGGGCCCGACAGAGCCCGACAGAGCCCGACAGGGCCCGACAGGGCCCAGTAGAGCCCGACAGAGCCCGACAGAGCCCGACAGAGCCCGACAGAACCCGACAGAGCCCGACAGAACCCGACAGAGCCCGACAGAGCCCAGTAGAGCCCGACAGAGCCCGACAGGGCCCGACAGGGCCCAGTAGAGCCCGACAGAGCCCGACAGAGCCCGACAGGGCCCGACAGGGCCCAGTAGAGCCCGACAGAGCCCGACAGAACCCGACAGAGCCCGACAGGGCCCGACAGGGCCCGACAGGGCCCAGTAGAGCCCGACAGAGCCCGACAGAGCCCAGTAGAGCCCAGTAGAGCCCGACAGAGCCCGACAGAGCCCGACAGAGCCCGACAGAGCCCAGTAGAGCCCAGTAGAGCCCGACAGAGCCCGACAGGGCCCGACAGGGCCCAGTAGAGCCCGACAGAGCCCGACAGAGCCCGACAGAGCCTGACAGAGCCCGACAGAGCCCAGTAGATCCCGACAGAGCCCGACAGAGCCCGACAGAGCCCGACAGGGCCCGACAGGGCCCGACAGAGCCCGACAGGGCCCGACAGAGCCTGACAGAGCCCGACAGAGCCCAGCAGATCCCGACAGAGCCCGACAGAGCCCGACATAGCCCGACAGGGCCCGACAGAGCCCGACAGAGCCCGACAGGGCCCGACAGGGCCCGACAGAGCCCAGTAGAGCCCGACAGAGCCCGACAGAGCCCGACAGAGCCCGACAGGGCCCGACAGGGCCCGACAGGGCCCGACAGGGCCCGACAGAGCCCGACATAGCCCGACAGGGCCCGACAGAGCCCGACAGAGCCCGACAGGGCCCAGTAGAGCCCGACAGAGCCCGACAGAGCCCGACAGAGCCCAGTAGAGCCCGACAGAGCCCGACAGAGCCCGACAGGGCCCGACAGGGCCCGACAGGGCCCGACAGAGCCCGACAGGGCCCGACAGAGCCCGACACAGCCCGACAGAGCCCGACAGGGCCCAGTAGAGCCCGACAGAGCCCGACAGGGCCCGACAGAGCCCGACAGGGCCCGACAGGGAACAGTAGAGCCCAGTAGAGCCCGACAGAGCCCGACAGGGCCCGACAGGGCCCGACAGGGCGCGACAGAGCCCAGTAGAGCCCAGTAGAGCCCGACAGAGCCCGACAGAGCCCGACAGAGCCCGACAGGGCCCGACAGGGCCCGACAGGGCCTGACAGGGAACAGTAGAGACAAGTAGAGCCCGACAGAGCCCGACAGAGCCCGACAGAGCCCGACAGAGCCCGACAGAGCCCGACAGGGACCGACAGAGCCCGACAGAGCCCAGTAGAGCCCAGTAGAGCCCGACAGAGCCCGACAGAGCCCGACAGAGCCCGACAGGGCCCGACAGAGCCCGACAGAGCCCGACAGAGCCCAGTAGAGCCCGACAGAGCCCGACAGAGCCCGACAGAGCCCGACAGAGCCCAGTTTAGCCCAGTAGAGCCCGACAGAGCCCGACAGAGCCCGACAGGGCCCGACAGGGCCCGACAGGGCCCAGGAGAGCCCGACAGAGCCCGACAGGGCCCGACAGAGCCCGACAGAGCCCGACAGAGCCTGACAGGGCCCAATAGAGCCCGACAGAGCCCGACAGGGCCCGACAGAGCCCGACAGAGCCCGACAGAGCCCGACAGGGCCCGACAGGGCCCAGTAGAGCCCGACAGAGCCCGACAGGGCCCGACAGAGCCCGACAGAGCCCGACAGGGCCCGACAGGGCCCGACAGAGCCCGACAGAGCCCGACAGGGCCCAGTAGAGCCCGACAGAGCCCGACAGAGCCCGACAGAGCCCGACAGGGCCCGACAGGGCCCAGTAGAGCCCGACAGAGCCCGACAGGGCCCAGTAGAGCCCGACAGAGCCCGACAGGGCCCAGTAGAGCCCGACAGAGCCCGACAGAGCCCGACAGAGCCCGACAGAGCCCGACAGAGCCCGACAGGGCCCGACAGGGCCCGACAGGGCCCGACAGAGCCCGACAGGGCCCAGTAGAGCCCGACAGAGCCCGACAGAGCCCGACAGAGCCCGACAGGGCCCGACAGGGCCCAGTAGAGCCCGACAGAGCCCGACAGAGCCCGACAGGGCCCGACAGAGCCCGACAGGGCCCGACAGGGCCCGACAGAGCCCGACAGGGCCCAGTAGAGCCCGACAGAGCCCGACAGAGCCCAGTAGAGCCCAGTAGAGCCCGACAGAGCCCGACAGAGCCCGACAGGGCCCGACAGAGCCCGACAGGGCCCGACAGGGCCCAGTAGATCCCCACAGAGCCCGACAGAGCCCGACAGGGCCCGACAGAGCCCGACAGAGCCCGACAGGGCCCGACAGGGCCCGACAGGGCCCGACAGGGCCCAGTAGAGCCCGACAGAGCCCGACAGAGCCCGACAGAGCCCGACAGGGCCCGACAGAGCCCGACAGAGCCCGACAGAGCCCAGTAGAGCCCGACAGAGCCCGACAGAGCCCGACAGAGCCCGACAGAGCCCGACAGGGCCCGTTAGGGCCCGACAGAGCCCAGTAGAGCCCAGTAGAGCCCGACACAGCCCGACAGAGCCCGACAGAGCCCGACAGAGCCCGACAGGGCCCGACAGAGCCCGACAGGGCCCGACAGGGAACAGTAGAGCCCAGAAGAGCCCAGTAGAGCCCGACAGAGCCCGACAGAGCCCGACAGAGCCCAGTAGAGCCCGACAGAGCCCGACAGAGCCCGACAGGGCCCGACAGGGCCCGACAGGGAACAGTAGAGCCCAGTAGAGCCCGACAGCGCCCGACAGAGCCCGACAGAGCCCGACAGAGCCCGACAGGGCCCGACAGGGCCCGACAGGGCCCGACAGGGCCCGACAGGGCCCGACAGGGAACAGTAGAGACAAGTAGAGCCCGACAGAGCCCGACAGAGCCCGACAGAGCCCGACAGGGCCCGACAGGGCCCGACAGGGCCCGACAGGGCCCGACAGGGCTCGACATGGCCCGACAGAGCCCGACAGAGCCCGACAGAGCCCAGTAGAGCCCAGTAGAGCCCGACAGAGCCCGACAGAGACCGACAGGGCCCGACAGAGCCCGACAGAGCCCGACAGAGCCCAGTAGAGCCCGACAGAGCCCGACAGAGCCCGACAGAGCCCGACAGAGCCCAGTAGAGCCCAGTAGAGCCCGACAGAGCCCGACAGAGCCCGACAGAGCCCGACAGGGCCCGACAGGGCCCGACAGGGCCCGACAGAGCCCAGTTTAGCCCAGTAGAGCCCGACAGAGCCCGACAGAGCCCGACAGGGCCCGACAGGGCCCAGGAGAGCCCGACAGAGCCCGACAGGGCCCGACAGAGCCCGACAGAGCCCGACAGGGCCCAGTAGAGCCCGACAGAGCCCGACAGAGCCCGACAGGGCCCGACAGGGCCCGACAGAGCCCGACTGAGCCCGACAGGGCCCGACAGGGCCCAGTAGAGCCCGACAGAGCCCGAGAGGGCCCGACAGAGCCCGACAGAGCCCGACAGGGCCCGACAGGGCCCGACAGAGCCCGACAGAGCCCGACAGGGCCCAGTAGAGCCCGACAGAGCCCGACAGAGCCCGACAGAGCCCGACAGGGCCCGACAGAGCCCGACAGAGCCCGACAGGGCCCGACAGGGCCCGACAGGGCCCGACAGAGCCCAGTAGAGCCCGACAGAGCCCGACAGAGCCCGACAGAGCCCGACAGAGCCCGACAGAGCCCGACAGGGCCCAGTAGAGCCCAGTAGAGCCCGACAGAGCCCAGTAGAGCCCGACAGAGACCGACAGAGCCCGACAGAGCCCGACAGGGCCCGACAGAGCCCGACAGGGCCCGACAGAGCCCGACAGGGCCCGACAGGGCCCGACAGGGCCCAGTAGAGCCCGACAGAGCCCGACAGAGCCCGACAGAGCCCAGTAGAGCCCGACAGAGCCCGACAGAGCCCGACAGAGCCCGACAGGGCCCGACAGGGCCCGACAGAGCCCTACAGAGCCCGACAGAGCCCAGTAGAGCCCGACAGAGCCCGACAGGGCCCGACAGGGCCTAGTAGAGCCCGACAGAGCCCGACAGAGCCCAGTAGAGCCCGACAGGGCCCGACAGAGCCCGACAGAGCCCGACAGGGCCCGACAGGGCCCGACAGAGCCCGACAGAGCCCGACAGGTCCCAGTAGAGCCCGACAGAGCCCGACAGAGCCCGACAGAGCCCGACAGGGCCCGACAGAGCCCGACAGAGCCCGACAGGGCCCGACAGGGCCCAGTAGAGCCCGACAGAGCCCGACAGAGCCCGACAGAGCCCGACAGAACCCGACAGAGCCCGACAGAACCCGACAGAGCCCGACAGAGCCCAGTAGAGCCCGACAGAGCCCGACAGGGCCCGACAGGGCCCAGTAGAGCCCGACAGAGCCCGACAGAGCCCGACAGGGCCCGACAGGGCCCAGTAGAGCCCGACAGAGCCCGACAGAACCCGACAGAGCCCGACAGGGCCCGACAGGGCCCGACAGGGCCCAGTAGAGCCCGACAGAGCCCGACAGAGCCCAGTAGAGCCCAGTAGAACCCGACAGAGCCCGACAGAGCCCGACAGAGCCCGACAGAGCCCGACAGAGCCCAGTAGAGCCCAGTAGAGCCCGACAGAGCCCGACAGGGCCCGACAGGGCCCAGTAGAGCCCGACAGAGCCCGACAGAGCCCGACAGAGCCTGACAGAGCCCGACAGAGCCCAGTAGATCCCGACAGAGCCCGACAGAGCCCGACAGAGCCCGACAGGGCCCGACAGAGCCCGACAGGGCCCGACAGGGAACAGTAGAGCCCAGAAGAGCCCAGTAGAGCCCGACAGAGCCCGACAGAGCCCGACAGAGCCCAGTAGAGCCCGACAGTGCCCGACAGAGCCCGACAGGGCCCGACAGGGCCCGACAGGGAACAGTAGAGCCCAGTAGAGCCCGACAGCGCCCGACAGAGCCCGACAGGGCCCGACAGAGCCCGACAGAGCCCGACAGGGCCCGACAGGGCCCGACAGAGCCCGACAGAGCCCGACAGGGCCCGACAGGGAACATTAGAGACAAGTAGAGCCCGACAGAGCCCGACAGAGCCCGACAGGGCCCGACAGAGCCCGACAGGGCCCGACAGAGCTCGACATAGCCCGACAGAGCCCGACAGAGCCCGACAGAGCCCGACAGAGCCCAGTAGAGCCCAGTAGAGCCCGACAGAGCCCGACAGAGACCGACAGGGCCCGACAGAGCCCGACAGAGCCCGACAGAGCCCAGTAGAGCCCGACAGAGCCCGACAGAGCCCGACAGAGCCCAGTAGAGCCCGACAGAGCCCGACAGAGCCCGACAGAGCCCGACAGGGCCCGACAGGGCCCGACAGGGCCCAGTTTAGCCCAGTAGAGCCCGACAGAGCCCGACAGGGCCCGACAGGGCCCAGGAGAGCCCGACAGAGCCCGACAGAGCCCGACAGAGCCCGACAGGGCCCGACAGGGCCCGACAGGGCCCGACAGGGCTCGACATGGCCCGACAGAGCCCGACAGAGCCCGACAGAGCCCAGTAGAGCCCAGTAGAGCCCGACAGAGCCCGACAGAGACCGACAGGGCCCGACAGAGCCCGACAGAGCCCGACAGAGCCCAGTAGAGCCCGACAGAGCCCGACAGAGCCCGACAGAGCCCGACAGAGCCCAGTAGAGCCCAGTAGAGCCCGACAGAGCCCGACAGAGCCCGACAGAGCCCGACAGGGCCCGACAGGGCCCGACAGGGCCCGACAGAGCCCAGTTTAGCCCAGTAGAGCCCGACAGAGCCCGACAGAGCCCGACAGGGCCCGACAGGGCCCAGGAGAGCCCGACAGAGCCCGACAGGGCCCGACAGAGCCCGACAGAGCCCGACAGGGCCCAGTAGAGCCCGACAGAGCCCGACAGAGCCCGACAGGGCCCGACAGGGCCCGACAGAGCCCGACTGAGCCCGACAGGGCCCGACAGGGCCCAGTAGAGCCCGACAGAGCCCGAGAGGGCCCGACAGAGCCCGACAGAGCCCGACAGGGCCCGACAGGGCCCGACAGAGCCCGACAGAGCCCGACAGGGCCCAGTAGAGCCCGACAGAGCCCGACAGAGCCCGACAGAGCCCGACAGGGCCCGACAGAGCCCGACAGAGCCCGACAGGGCCCGACAGGGCCCGACAGGGCCCGACAGAGCCCAGTAGAGCCCGACAGAGCCCGACAGAGCCCGACAGAGCCCGACAGAGCCCGACAGAGCCCGACAGGGCCCAGTAGAGCCCAGTAGAGCCCGACAGAGCCCAGTAGAGCCCGACAGAGACCGACAGAGCCCGACAGAGCCCGACAGGGCCCGACAGAGCCCGACAGGGCCCGACAGAGCCCGACAGGGCCCGACAGGGCCCGACAGGGCCCAGTAGAGCCCGACAGAGCCCGACAGAGCCCGACAGAGCCCAGTAGAGCCCGACAGAGCCCGACAGAGCCCGACAGAGCCCGACAGGGCCCGACAGGGCCCGACAGAGCCCTACAGAGCCCGACAGAGCCCAGTAGAGCCCGACAGAGCCCGACAGGGCCCGACAGGGCCTAGTAGAGCCCGACAGAGCCCGACAGAGCCCAGTAGAGCCCGACAGGGCCCGACAGAGCCCGACAGAGCCCGACAGGGCCCGACAGGGCCCGACAGAGCCCGACAGAGCCCGACAGGTCCCAGTAGAGCCCGACAGAGCCCGACAGAGCCCGACAGAGCCCGACAGGGCCCGACAGAGCCCGACAGAGCCCGACAGGGCCCGACAGGGCCCAGTAGAGCCCGACAGAGCCCGACAGAGCCCGACAGAGCCCGACAGAACCCGACAGAGCCCGACAGAACCCGACAGAGCCCGACAGAGCCCAGTAGAGCCCGACAGAGCCCGACAGGGCCCGACAGGGCCCAGTAGAGCCCGACAGAGCCCGACAGAGCCCGACAGGGCCCGACAGGGCCCAGTAGAGCCCGACAGAGCCCGACAGAACCCGACAGAGCCCGACAGGGCCCGACAGGGCCCGACAGGGCCCGACAGGGCCCAGTAGAGCCCGACAGAGCCCGACAGAGCCCAGTAGAGCCCAGTAGAACCCGACAGAGCCCGACAGAGCCCGACAGAGCCCGACAGAGCCCGACAGAGCCCAGTAGAGCCCAGTAGAGCCCGACAGAGCCCGACAGGGCCCGACAGGGCCCAGTAGAGCCCGACAGAGCCCGACAGAGCCCGACAGAGCCTGACAGAGCCCGACAGAGCCCAGTAGATCCCGACAGAGCCCGACAGAGCCCGACAGAGCCCGACAGGGCCCGACAGAGCCCGACAGGGCCCGACAGGGAACAGTAGAGCCCAGAAGAGCCCAGTAGAGCCCGACAGAGCCCGACAGAGCCCGACAGAGCCCAGTAGAGCCCGACAGTGCCCGACAGAGCCCGACAGGGCCCGACAGGGCCCGACAGGGAACAGTAGAGCCCAGTAGAGCCCGACAGCGCCCGACAGAGCCCGACAGGGCCCGACAGAGCCCGACAGAGCCCGACAGGGCCCGACAGGGCCCGACAGAGCCCGACAGAGCCCGACAGGGCCCAACAGGGAACATTAGAGACAAGTAGAGCCCGACAGAGCCCGACAGAGCCCGACAGGGCCCGACAGAGCCCGACAGGGCCCGACAGAGCTCGACATAGCCCGACAGAGCCCGACAGAGCCCGACAGAGCCCGACAGAGCCCAGTAGAGCCCAGTAGAGCCCGACAGAGCCCGACAGAGACCGACAGGGCCCGACAGAGCCCGACAGAGCCCGACAGAGCCCAGTAGAGCCCGACAGAGCCCGACAGAGCCCGACAGAGCCCAGTAGAGCCCGACAGAGCCCGACAGAGCCCGACAGAGCCCGACAGGGCCCGACAGGGCCCGACAGGGCCCAGTTTAGCCCAGTAGAGCCCGACAGAGCCCGACAGGGCCCGACAGGGCCCAGGAGAGCCCGACAGAGCCCGACAGGGCCCGACAGAGCCCGACAGAGCCCGACAGGGCCCGACAGAGCCCGACAGAGCCCGACAGGGCCCAGTAGAGCCCGACAGAGCCCGACAGAGCCCGACAGAGCCCGACAGGGCCCGACAGGGCCCGACAGAGCCCGACTGAGCCCGACAGGGCCCGACAGGGCCCGACAGAGCCCGACAGAGCCCGACAGGGCCCAGTAGAGCCCGACAGAGCCCGACAGAGCCCGACAGAGCCCGACAGGGCCCGACAGAGCCCGACAGAGCCCGACAGGGCCCGACAGGGCCCGACAGGGCCCGACAGAGCCCAGTAGAGCCCGACAGAGCCCGACAGAGCCCGACAGAGCCCGACAGGGCCCAGTAGAGCCCAGTAGAGCCCGACAGAGCCCAGTAGAGCCCGACAGAGCCCAGTAGAGCCCGACAGAGACCGACAGAGCCCGACAGAGCCCGACAGGGCCCGACAGGGCCCGACAGGGCCCGACAGAGCCCGACAGGGCCCGACAGGGCCCAGTAGAGCCCGACAGAGCCCGACAGAGCCCGACAGAGCCCAGTAGAGCCCGACAGAGCCCGACAGAGCCCGACAGAGCCCGACAGGGCCCGACAGGGCCCGACAGAGCCCGACAGAGCCCAGTAGAGCCCGACAGAGCCCGACAGGGCCCGACAGGGCCTAGTAGAGCCCGACAGAGCCCGACAGAGCCCAGTAGAGCCCAGTAGAGCCCGACAGAGCCCGACAGAGCCCGACAGAGCCCGACAGGGCCCGACAGGGCCCGACAGAGCCCGACAGAGCCCGACAGGTCCCAGTAGAGCCCGACAGAGCCCGACAGAGCCCGACAGAGCCCGACAGGGCCCGACAGAGCCCGACAGAGCCCGACAGGGCCCGACAGGGCCCAGTAGAGCCCGACAGAGCCCGACAGAGCCCGACAGAGCCCGACAGAACCCGACAGAGCCCGACAGGGCCCAGTAGAGCCCGACAGAGCCCGACAGGGCCCGACAGGGCCCGACAGGGCCCGACAGGGCCCAGTAGAGCCCGACAGAGCCCGACAGAGCCCGACAGAGCCCGACAGGCCCGACAGGGCCCAGTAGAGCCCGACAGAGCCCGACAGAGCCGACAGAACCCGACAGGAGCCCGGACAGGGCCCGACAGGGCCCGACAGGGCCCAGTAGAGCCCGACAGAGCCCGACAGAGCCCAGTAGAGCCCAGTAGAGCCCGACAGAGCCCGACAGAGCCCGACAGAGCCCGACAGAGCCCAGTAGAGCCCAGTAGAGCCCGACAGAGCCCGACAGGGCCCGACAGAGCCCAGTAGATACCGACAGAGCCCGACAGAGCCCGACAGAGCCGACAGAGCCCGACAGAGCCCGACAGGCCCGACAGAGCCCGACAGAGCCTGACAGAGCCCGACAGAGCCCAGCAGATCCCGACAGAGCCCGACAGAGCCCGACAGGCCCGACAGAGCCGACAGAGCCCAGGCAGATCCCGACAGTGCCCGAGAGCCCGACAGAGCCCAGTGAGCCCCAGAGCCCGACAGAGCCCGACAGGCCCGACAGGGCCCGACAGGGCCCGAGAGGGCCGACAGAGCCCGACAGGGCCCGACAGAGCCCGACAGAGCCCGACAGGGCCCAGTAGAGCCCGACAGAGCCCGAACAGAGCCCGACAGAGCCCAGTAGAGCCCGACAGAGCCCGACAGAGCCCGACAGGGCCCGACAGGGCCCCGACAGGGCCCGACAGGGCCCGACAGAGCCCGACACAGCCCGACACAGCCCGACAGGGCCCAGTAGAGCCCGACAGAGCCCGACAGGGCCCAGTAGAGCCCGACAGAGCCCGACAGGGCCCAGTAGAGCCCGACAGAGCCCGACAGAGCCCGACAGGGCCCGACAGGGCCCGACAGGGCCCGACAGAGCCCGACAGGGCCCGACAGGGAACAGTAGAGCCCAGTAGAGCCCGACAGAGCCCGACAGGGCCCGACAGGGCCCGACAGAGCCCGACAGGGCCCGACAGGGCGCGACAGAGCCCAGTAGAGCCCAGTAGAGCCCAGTAGAGCCCGACAGAGCCCGACAGAGCCCGACAGAGCCCGACAGGGCCCGACAGAGCCCGACAGGGCCTGACAGGGAACAGTAGAGACAAGTAGAGCCCGACAGAGCCCGACAGAGCCCGACAGAGCCCGACAGAGCCCGACAGGGACCGACAGAGCCCGACAGAGCCCAGTAGAGCCCGACAGAGCCCGACAGAGCCCGACAGAGCCCGACAGAGCCCGACAGGGCCCGACAGAGCCCGACAGAGCCCGACAGAGCCCAGTAGAGCCCGACAGAGCCCGACAGAGCCCGACAGAGCCCGACAGAGCCCGACAGAGCCCAGTTTAGCCCAGTAGAGCCCGACAGAGCCCGACAGAGCCCGACAGGGCCCGACAGGGCCCGACAGGGCCCAGGAGAGCCCGACAGAGCCCCACAGGGCCCGACAGAGCCCGACAGAGCCCGACAGAGCCCGACAGGGCCCAGTAGAGCCCGACAGAGCCCGACAGGGCCCGACAGGGCCCAGTAGAGCCCGACAGAGCCCGACAGGGCCCGACAGAGCCCGACAGAGCCCGACAGGGCCCGACAGGGCCCGACAGAGCCCGACAGAGCCCGACAGGGCCCAGTAGAGCCCGACAGAGCCCGACAGAGCCCGACAGAGCCCGACAGAGCCCGACAGGGCCCAGTAGAGCCCGACAGAGCCCGACAGGGCCCAGTAGAGCCCGACAGAGCCCGACAGGGCCCAGTAGAGCCCGACAGAGCCCGACAGAGCCCGACAGAGCCCGACAGAGCCCGACAGGGCCCGACAGGGCCCGACAGGGCCCGACAGAGCCCGACAGAGCCCGACAGGGCCCGACAGAGCCCGACAGAGCCCGACAGGGCCCAGTAGAGCCCGACAGAGCCCGACAGAGCCCGACAGAGCCCGACAGGGCCCGACAGAGCCCGACAGGGCCCGACAGGGCCCGACAGAGCCCGACAGAGCCCAGTAGAGCCCGACAGAGCCCGACAGGGCCCGACAGGGCCCAGTAGAGCCCGACAGAGCCCGACAGAGCCCAGTAGAGCCCAGTAGAGCCCGACAGAGCCCGACAGAGCCCGACAGGGCCCGACAGAGCCCGACAGGGCCCGACAGGGCCCAGTAGAGCCCCACAGAGCCCGACAGAGCCCGACAGGGCCCGACAGAGCCCGACAGAGCCCGACAGGGCCCGACAGGGCCCGACAGGGCCCGACAGAGCCCGACAGAGCCCAGTAGAGCCCGACAGAGCCCGACAGGGCCCGACAGGGCCCGACAGGGCCCAGTAGAGCCCGACAGAGCCCGACAGAGCCCAGTAGAGCCCAGTAGAGCCCGACAGAGCCCGACAGGGACCGACAGAGCCCGACAGAGCCCGACAGGGCCAGACAGAGCCCGACAGAGCCCGACAGGGCCCGACAGAGCCCGACAGAGCCCGACAGGGCCCGACAGGGCCCAGTAGAGCCTGACAGAGCCCGACAGAGCCCAGTAGAGCCCGACAGAGCCCGACAGAGCCCGACAGAGCCCGACAGGGCCCAGTAGAGCCCGACAGAGCCCGACAGGGCCCAGTAGAGCCCGACAGAGCCCGACAGAGCCCGACAGAGCCCGACAGGGCCCGACAGGGCCCGACAGAGCCCGACAGGGCCCGACAAGGCCCGACAAGGCCCGACAGGGCCCAGTAGAGCCCGACAGGGCCCGACAGAGCCCGACAGGGCCCGACAGGGCCTGACAGGGACCGACAGGGCCCAGTAGAGCCCGACAGAGCCCGACAGAGCCCGACAGAGCCCGACAGGGCCCGACAGAGCCCGACAGAGCCCGACAGAGCCCGACAGGGCCCAGTAGAGCCCGACAGAGCCCGACAGAGCCCGACAGAGCCCGACAGGACCCGACAGGGCCCGACAGGGCCCGACAGAGCTCGACAGGGCCCGACCGGGCCCGACAGAGCCCGACAGAGCCCGACAGGGCCCGACAGAGCCCGACAGAGCCCGACAGGGCCCGACAGAGCCCGACAGAGCCCGACAGGGCCCGACAGGGCCCGACAGGGCCCAGTAGAGCCCGACAGAGCCCGACAGGGCCCGACAGAGCCCGACAGAGCCCGACAGAGCCCGACAGGGCCCAGTAGAGCCCGACAGAGCCCGACAGGGTCCAGTAGAGCACGACAGAGCCCGACAGAGCCCGACAGAGCCCGACAGGGCCCGACAGAGCCCGACAGAGCCCGACAGGGCCCAGTAGAGCCCGACAGAGCCCGACAGGGCCCGACAGAGCCCGACAGAGCCCGACAGAGCCCGACAGGGCCCAGTAGATCCCGACAGAGCCCGACAGAGCCCGACAGAGCCCGACAGGGCCCGACAGGGCCCGACAGAGCCCGACAGGGCCCGACAGGGCCCGACAGGGCCCGACAGAGCCCGACAGGGCCCGACAGGGCCCGACAGGGCCCAGTAGAGCCCGACAGAGCCCGACAGGGCCCAGTAGAGCCCGACAGAGCCCGACAGAGCCCGACAGGGCCCGACAGGGCCCGACAGAGCCCGACAGAGCCCGACAGGGCCCGACAGGGCCCAGTAGAGCCCGACTAGGGCCCGACAGAGCCCGACAGGGCCCGACAGGGCCCGACAGGGACCGACAGGGCCCAGTAGAGCCCGACAGAGCCCGACAGTGCCCGACAGAACCCGACAGGGCCCAGTAGAGCCCGACAGAGCCCGACAGAGCCCGACAGAGCCCGACAGGGCCCGACAGAGCCCGACAGAGCCCGACAGAGCCCGACAGAGCCCGACAGGGCCCAGTAGAGCCCGACAGAGCCCGACAGAGCCCGACAGAGCCCGACAGGGCCCGACAGGGCCCGACAGAGCCCGACAGAGCTCGACAGGGCCCGACAGGGCCCGACAGAACCCGACAGGGCCCGACAGGGCCCGACAGGGCCCGACAGAGCCCGACAGGGCCCGACAGGGCCCGACAGGGCCCGACAGGGCCCGACAGAGCCCAGTAGAGCCCAGTAGAGCCCGACAGAGCCCGACAGGGCCCGACAGGGCCCGACAGAGCCCGACAGGGCCCGACAGAGCCCGACAGAGCCCGACAGGGCCCGACAGAGCCCGACAGAGCCCGACAGGGCCCGACAGGACCCATTAGAGCCCGACAGGGCCCGACAGAGCCCGACAGAGCCCGACAGGGCCCGACAGGACCCGACAGGGCCCGACAGAGCCCGACAGAGCCCGACAGAGCCCGACAGGGCCCGACAGAGCCCGACAGGGCCCGACATGGCCCGACAGAGCCCGACAGGGCCCGACAGAGCCCGACAGGGCCCAGTAGAGCCTGACAGAGCCCGACAGGGCCCAGTAGAGCCCGACAGAGCCCGACAGAGCCCGACAGAGCCCGACAGGGCCCGACAGGGCCCGACAGAGCCCGACAGGGCCCAGTAGAGCCCGACAGAGCCCGACAGAGCCCAGTAGAGCCCGACAGAGCCCGACAGAGCCCGACAGAGCCCGACAGGGCCCGACAGAGCCCGACAGAGCCCGACAGAGCCCAGTAGAGCCCGACAGAGCCCGACAGGGCCCGACAGGGCCCGACAGGGCCCGACAGGGCCCGACAGAGCCCGACAGGGCCCGACAGAGCCCGACAGGGCCCGACAGAGCCCGACAGAGCCCGACAGGGCCCAGTAGAGCCCGACAGAGCCCGACAGAGCCCGACAGAGCCCGACAGGGCCCGACAGAGCCCGACAGGGCCCGACAGGGCCCGACAGAGCCCAGTAGAGCCCGACAGAGCCCGACAGGGCCCGACAGGGCCCAGTAGAGCCCGACAGAGCCCGACAGAGCCCAGTAGAGCCCAGTAGAGCCCGACAGAGCCCGACAGAGCCCGACAGGGCCCGACAGAGCCCGACAGGGCCCGACAGGGCCCAGTAGAGCCCCACAGAGCCCGACAGAGCCCGACAGGGCCCGACAGAGCCCGACAGAGCCCGACAGGGCCCGACAGGGCCCGACAGGGCCCGACAGAGCCCGACAGAGCCCAGTAGAGCCCGACAGAGCCCGACAGGGCCCGACAGGGCCCGACAGGGCCCAGTAGAGCCCGACAGAGCCCGACAGAGCCCAGTAGAGCCCAGTAGAGCCCGACAGAGCCCGACAGGGACCGACAGAGCCCGACAGAGCCCGACAGGGCCAGACAGAGCCCGACAGAGCCCGACAGGGCCCGACAGAGCCCGACAGAGCCCGACAGGGCCCGACAGGGCCCAGTAGAGCCTGACAGAGCCCGACAGAGCCCAGTAGAGCCCGACAGAGCCCGACAGAGCCCGACAGAGCCCGACAGGGCCCAGTAGAGCCCGACAGAGCCCGACAGGGCCCAGTAGAGCCCGACAGAGCCCGACAGAGCCCGACAGAGCCCGACAGGGCCCGACAGGGCCCGACAGAGCCCGACAGGGCCCGACAAGGCCCGACAAGGCCCGACAGGGCCCAGTAGAGCCCGACAGGGCCCGACAGAGCCCGACAGGGCCCGACAGGGCCTGACAGGGACCGACAGGGCCCAGTAGAGCCCGACAGAGCCCGACAGAGCCCGACAGAGCCCGACAGGGCCCGACAGAGCCCGACAGAGCCCGACAGAGCCCGACAGGGCCCAGTAGAGCCCGACAGAGCCCGACAGAGCCCGACAGAGCCCGACAGGACCCGACAGGGCCCGACAGAGCCCGACAGAGCTCGACAGGGCCCGACCGGGCCCGACAGAGCCCGACAGAGCCCGACAGGGCCCGACAGAGCCCGACAGAGCCCGACAGGGCCCGACAGAGCCCGACAGAGCCCGACAGGGCCCGACAGGGCCCGACAGGGCCCAGTAGAGCCCGACAGAGCCCGACAGGGCCCGACAGAGCCCGACAGAGCCCGACAGAGCCCGACAGGGCCCAGTAGAGCCCGACAGAGCCCGACAGGGTCCAGTAGAGCACGACAGAGCCCGACAGAGCCCGACAGAGCCCGACAGGGCCCGACAGAGCCCGACAGAGCCCGACAGGGCCCAGTAGAGCCCGACAGAGCCCGACAGGGCCCGACAGAGCCCGACAGAGCCCGACAGAGCCCGACAGGGCCCAGTAGATCCCGACAGAGCCCGACAGAGCCCGACAGAGCCCGACAGGGCCCGACAGGGCCCGACAGAGCCCGACAGGGCCCGACAGGGCCCGACAGGGCCCGACAGAGCCCGACAGGGCCCGACAGGGCCCGACAGGGCCCAGTAGAGCCCGACAGAGCCCGACAGGGCCCAGTAGAGCCCGACAGAGCCCGACAGAGCCCGACAGAGCCCGACAGGGCCCGACAGGGCCCGACAGAGCCCGACAGAGCCCGACAGGGCCCGACAGGGCCCAGTAGAGCCCGACTAGGGCCCGACAGAGCCCGACAGGGCCCGACAGGGCCCGACAGGGACCGACAGGGCCCAGTAGAGCCCGACAGAGCCCGACAGTGCCCGACAGAACCCGACAGGGCCCAGTAGAGCCCGACAGAGCCCGACAGAGCCCGACAGAGCCCGACAGGGCCCGACAGAGCCCGACAGAGCCCGACAGAGCCCGACAGAGCCCGACAGGGCCCAGTAGAGCCCGACAGAGCCCGACAGAGCCCGACAGAGCCCGACAGGGCCCGACAGGGCCCGACAGAGCCCGACAGAGCTCGACAGGGCCCGACAGGGCCCGACAGAACCCGACAGGGCCCGACAGGGCCCGACAGGGCCCGACAGAGCCCGACAGGGCCCGACAGGGCCCGACAGGGCCCGACAGGGCCCGACAGAGCCCAGTAGAGCCCAGTAGAGCCCGACAGAGCCCGACAGGGCCCGACAGGGCCCGACAGAGCCCGACAGGGCCCGACAGAGCCCGACAGAGCCCGACAGGGCCCGACAGAGCCCGACAGAGCCCGACAGGGCCCGACAGGACCCATTAGAGCCCGACAGGGCCCGACAGAGCCCGACAGAGCCCGACAGGGCCCGACAGGACCCGACAGGGCCCGACAGAGCCCGACAGAGCCCGACAGAGCCCGACAGGGCCCGACAGAGCCCGACAGGGCCCGACAGGGCCCGACAGAGCCCGACAGGGCCCGACAGAGCCCGACAGGGCCCAGTAGAGCCCGACAGAGCCCGACAGGGCCCAGTAGAGCCCGACAGAGCCCGACAGAGCCCGACAGAGCCCGACAGGGCCCGACAGGGCCCGACAGAGCCCGACAGGGCCCAGTAGAGCCCGACAGAGCCCGACAGAGCCCAGTAGAGCCCGACAGAGCCCGACAGAGCCCGACAGAGCCCGACAGGGCCCGACAGAGCCCGACAGAGCCCGACAGAGCCCAGTAGAGCCCGACAGAGCCCGACAGGGCCCGACAGGGCCCAGTAGAGCCCGACAGAGCCCGACAGAGCCCAGTAGTGCCCAGTAGAGCCCGACAGAGCCCGACAGAGCCCGACAGAGCCCGACAGAGCCCGACAGGGCCCGACAGAGCCCGACAGGGCCCGACAGGGCCCAGTAGAGCCCGACAGAGCCCGACAGAGCCCGACAGAGCCCGACAGGGCCCGACAGGGCCCGACAGAGCCCGACAGAGCCCGACAGGGCCCGACAGGGTCCAGTAGAGCCCGACAGAGCCCGAGAGGGCCCGACAGAGCCCGACAGGGCCCGACAGGGCCCGACAGAGCCCGACAGAGCCCGACAGAGCCCGACAGAGCCCAGTAGAGCCCGACAGAGCCCGACAGAGCCCGACAGAGCCCGACAGGGCCCGACAGAGCCCGACAGAGCCCGACAGAGCCCAGTAGAGCCCGACAGAGCCCGACAGAGCCCGACAGAGCCCGACAGGGCCCGTTAGGGCCCGACAGAGCCCAGTAGAGCCCAGTAGAGCCCGACACAGCCCGACAGAGCCCGACAGAGCCCGACAGAGCCCGACAGGGCCCGACAGAGCCCGACAGGGCCCGACAGAGCCCGACAGGGCCCGACAGGGAACAGTAGAGCCCGACAGAGCCCGACAGAGCCCGACAGAGCCCAGTAGAGCCCGACAGAGCCCGACAGAGCCCGACAGGGCCCGACAGGGCCCGACAGGGAACAGTAGAGCCCAGTAGAGCCCGACAGCGCCCGACAGAGCCCGACAGGGCCCGACAGAGCCCGACAGAGCCCGACAGAGCCCGACAGGGCCCGACAGGGCCCGACAGGGCCCGACAGAGCCCGACAGGGCCCGACAGGGAACAGTAGAGACAAGTAGAGCCCGACAGAGCCCGACAGAGCCCGACAGAGCCCGACAGAGCCCGACAGGGCCCGACAGGGCCCGACAGAGCTCGACATGGCCCGACAGAGCCCGACAGAGCCCGACAGAGCCCAGTAGAGCCCAGTAGAGCCCGACAGAGCCCGACAGAGACCGACAGGGCCCGACAGAGCCCGACAGAGCCCGACAGAGCCCAGTAGAGCCCGACAGAGCCCGACAGAGCCCGACAGAGCCCGACAGAGCCCAGTAGAGCCCGACAGAGCCCGACAGAGCCCGACAGAGCCCGACAGGGCCCGACAGGGCCCGACAGGGCCCGACAGAGCCCAGTTTAGCCCAGTAGAGCCCGACAGAGCCCGACAGAGCCCGACAGGGCCCGACAGGGCCCAGGAGAGCCCGACAGAGCCCGACAGGGCCCGACAGAGCCCGACAGAGCCCGACAGGGCCCGACAGAGCCCGACAGAGCCCGACAGGGCCCAGTAGAGCCCGACAGAGCCCGACAGAGACCGACAGGGCCCGACAGGGCCCGACAGGGCCCGACAGAGCCCGACTGAGCCCGACAGGGCCCGACAGGGCCCAGTAGAGCCCGACAGAGCCCGAGAGGGCCCGACAGAGCCCGACAGAGCCCGACAGGGCCCGACAGGGCCCGACAGAGCCCGACAGAGCCCGACAGGGCCCAGTAGAGCCCGACAGAGCCCGACAGAGCCCGACAGAGCCCAGTAGAGCCCGACAGAGCCCGACAGGGCCCGACAGAGCCCGACAGAGCCCGACAGGGCCCGACAGGGCCCGACAGGGCCCGACAGAGCCCAGTAGAGCCCGACAGAGCCCGACAGAGCCCGACAGAGCCCGACAGAGCCCGACAGGGCCCAGTAGAGCCCAGTAGAGCCCGACAGAGCCCAGTAGAGCCCGACAGAGACCGACAGAGCCCGACAGAGCCCGACAGGGCCCGACAGGGCCCGACAGGGCCCAGTAGAGCCCGACAGAGCCCGACAGAGCCCGACAGAGCCCGACAGAGCCCGACAGGGCCCGACAGGGCCCGACAGGGCCCAGTAGAGCCCGACAGAGCCCGACAGAGCCCGACAGAGCCCAGTAGAGCCCGACAGAGCCCGACAGAGCCCGACAGAGCCCGACAGGGCCCGACAGGGCCCGACAGGGCCCGACAGAGCCCGACAGGGCCCGACAGGGCCCGACAGAGCCCGACAGAGCCCGACAGGGCCTAGTAGAGCCCGACAGAGCCCGACAGAGCCCAGTAGAGCCCGACAGGGCCCGACAGAGCCCGACAGAGCCCGACAGGGCCCGACAGGGCCCGACAGGGCCCGACAGAGCCCGACAGAGCCCGACAGGTCCCAGTAGAGCCCGACAGAGCCCGACAGAGCCCGACAGAGCCCGACAGGGCCCGACAGAGCCCGACAGAGCCCGACAGGGCCCGACAGGGCCCAGTAGAGCCCGACAGAGCCCGACAGAGCCCGACAGAGCCCGACAGAACCCGACAGAGCCCGACAGAACCCGACAGAGCCCGACAGAGCCCAGTAGAGCCCGACAGAGCCCGACAGGGCCCGACAGGGCCCAGTAGAGCCCGACAGAGCCCGACAGAGCCCGACAGGGCCCGACAGGGCCCAGTAGAGCCCGACAGAGCCCGACAGAACCCGACAGAGCCCGACAGGGCCCGACAGGGCCCGACAGGGCCCAGTAGAGCCCGACAGAGCCCGACAGAGCCCAGTAGAGCCCAGTAGAGCCCGACAGAGCCCGACAGAGCCCGACAGAGCCCGACAGAGCCCAGTAGAGCCCAGTAGAGCCCGACAGAGCCCGACAGGGCCCGACAGGGCCCAGTAGAGCCCGACAGAGCCCGACAGAGCCCGACAGAGCCTGACAGAGCCCGACAGAGCCCAGTAGATCCCGACAGAGCCCGACAGAGCCCGACAGAGCCCGACAGGGCCCGACAGGGCCCGACAGAGCCCGACAGGGCCCGACAGAGCCTGACAGAGCCCGACAGAGCCCAGCAGATCCCGACAGAGCCCGACAGAGCCCGACATAGCCCGACAGGGCCCGACAGAGCCCGACAGAGCCCGACAGGGCCCGACAGGGCCCGACAGAGCCCAGTAGAGCCCGACAGAGCCCGACAGAGCCCGACAGAGCCCGACAGGGCCCGACAGGGCCTGACAGGGCCCGACAGGGCCCGACATAGCCCGACAGGGCCCGACAGAGCCCGACAGAGCCCGACAGGGCCCAGTAGAGCCCGACAGAGCCCGACAGAGCCCGACAGAGCCCAGTAGAGCCCGACAGAGCCCGACAGAGCCCGACAGGGCCCGACAGGGCCCGACAGGGCCCGACAGAGCCCGACAGGGCCCGACAGAGCCCGACACAGCCCGACAGAGCCCGACAGGGCCCAGTAGAGCCCGACAGAGCCCGACAGGGCCCGACAGAGCCCGACAGGGCCCGACAGGGAACAGTAGAGCCCAGTAGAGCCCGACAGAGCCCGACAGGGCCCGACAGGGCCCGACAGGGCGCGACAGAGCCCAGTAGAGCCCAGTAGAGCCCGACAGAGCCCGACAGAGCCCGACAGAGCCCGACAGGGCCCGACAGGGCCCGACAGGGCCTGACAGGGAACAGTAGAGACAAGTAGAGCCCGACAGAGCCCGACAGAGCCCGACAGAGCCCGACAGAGCCCGACAGAGCCCGACAGGGACCGACAGAGCCCGACAGAGCCCAGTAGAGCCCAGTAGAGCCCGACAGAGCCCGACAGAGCCCGACAGAGCCCGACAGGGCCCGACAGAGCCCGACAGAGCCCGACAGAGCCCAGTAGAGCCCGACAGAGCCCGACAGAGCCCGACAGAGCCCGACAGAGCCCAGTTTAGCCCAGTAGAGCCCGACAGAGCCCGACAGAGCCCGACAGGGCCCGACAGGGCCCGACAGGGCCCAGGAGAGCCCGACAGAGCCCGACAGGGCCCGACAGAGCCCGACAGAGCCCGACAGAGCCTGACAGGGCCCGACAGAGCCCGACAGAGCCCGACAGAGCCCGACAGGGCCCGACAGGGCCCAGTAGAGCCCGACAGAGCCCGACAGGGCCCGACAGAGCCCGACAGAGCCCGACAGGGCCCGACAGGGCCCGACAGAGCCCGACAGAGCCCGACAGGGCCCAGTAGAGCCCGACAGAGCCCGACAGAGCCCGACAGAGCCCGACAGGGCCCGACAGGGCCCAGTAGAGCCCGACAGAGCCCGACAGGGCCCAGTAGAGCCCGACAGAGCCCGACAGGGCCCAGTAGAGCCCGACAGAGCCCGACAGAGCCCGACAGAGCCCGACAGAGCCCGACAGGGCCCGACAGGGCCCGACAGAGCCCGACAGAGCCCGACAGGGCCCAGTAGAGCCCGACAGAGCCCGACAGAGCCCGACAGGGCCCGACAGGGCCCAGTAGAGCCCGACAGAGCCCGACAGAGCCCGACAGGGCCCGACAGAGCCCGACAGGGCCCGACAGGGCCCGACAGAGCCCGACAGGGCCCAGTAGAGCCCGACAGAGCCCGACAGAGCCCAGTAGAGCCCAGTAGAGCCCGACAGAGCCCGACAGAGCCCGACAGGGCCCGACAGAGCCCGACAGGGCCCGACAGGGCCCAGTAGATCCCCACAGAGCCCGACAGAGCCCGACAGGGCCCGACAGAGCCCGACAGAGCCCGACAGGGCCCGACAGGGCCCGACAGGGCCCGACAGGGCCCAGTAGAGCCCGACAGAGCCCGACAGAGCCCGACAGAGCCCGACAGGGCCCGACAGAGCCCGACAGAGCCCGACAGAGCCCAGTAGAGCCCGACAGAGCCCGACAGAGCCCGACAGAGCCCGACAGAGCCCGACAGGGCCCGTTAGGGCCCGACAGAGCCCAGTAGAGCCCAGTAGAGCCCGACACAGCCCGACAGAGCCCGACAGAGCCCGACAGAGCCCGACAGGGCCCGACAGAGCCCGACAGGGCCCGACAGGGAACAGTAGAGCCCAGAAGAGCCCAGTAGAGCCCGACAGAGCCCGACAGAGCCCGACAGAGCCCAGTAGAGCCCGACAGAGCCCGACAGAGCCCGACAGGGCCCGACAGGGCCCGACAGGGAACAGTAGAGCCCAGTAGAGCCCGACAGCGCCCGACAGAGCCCGACAGGGCCCGACAGAGCCCGACAGAGCCCGACAGAGCCCGACAGGGCCCGACAGGGCCCGACAGGGCCCGACAGGGAACAGTAGAGACAAGTAGAGCCCGACAGAGCCCGACAGAGCCCGACAGAGCCCGACAGGGCCCGACAGGGCCCGACAGGGCCCGACAGGGCCCGACAGGGCTCGACATGGCCCGACAGAGCCCGACAGAGCCCAGTAGAGCCCAGTAGAGCCCGACAGAGCCCGACAGAGACCGACAGGGCCCGACAGAGCCCGACAGAGCCCGACAGAGCCCAGTAGAGCCCGACAGAGCCCGACAGAGCCCGACAGAGCCCGACAGAGCCCGACAGAGCCCAGTAGAGCCCGACAGAGCCCGACAGAGCCCGACAGAGCCCGACAGGGCCCGACAGGGCCCGACAGGGCCCGACAGAGCCCAGTTTAGCCCAGTAGAGCCCGACAGAGCCCGACAGAGCCCGACAGGGCCCGACAGGGCCCAGGAGAGCCCGACAGAGCCCGACAGAGCCCGACAGAGCCCGACAGAGCCCGACAGGGCCCGACAGAGCCCGACAGAGCCCGACAGGGCCCAGTAGAGCCCGACAGAGCCCGACAGAGCCCGACAGGGCCCGACAGGGCCCGACAGAGCCCGACTGAGCCCGACAGGGCCCGACAGGGCCCAGTAGAGCCCGACAGAGCCCGAGAGGGCCCGACAGAGCCCGACAGAGCCCGACAGGGCCCGACAGGGCCCGACAGAGCCCGACAGAGCCCGACAGGGCCCAGTAGAGCCCGACAGAGCCCGACAGAGCCCGACAGAGCCCGACAGGGCCCGACAGAGCCCGACAGAGCCCGACAGGGCCCGACAGGGCCCGACAGGGCCCGACAGAGCCCAGTAGAGCCCGACAGAGCCCGACAGAGCCCGACAGAGCCCGACAGAGCCCGACAGAGCCCGACAGGGCCCAGTAGAGCCCAGTAGAGCCCGACAGAGCCCAGTAGAGCCCGACAGAGACCGACAGAGCCCGACAGAGCCCGACAGGGCCCGACAGAGCCCGACAGGGCCCGACAGAGCCCGACAGGGCCCGACAGGGCCCGACAGGGCCCAGTAGAGCCCGACAGAGCCCGACAGAGCCCGACAGAGCCCAGTAGAGCCCGACAGAGCCCGACAGAGCCCGACAGAGCCCGACAGGGCCCGACAGGGCCCGACAGAGCCCGACAGAGCCCGACAGAGCCCAGTAGAGCCCGACAGAGCCCGACAGGGCCCGACAGGGCCTAGTAGAGCCCGACAGAGCCCGACAGAGCCCAGTAGAGCCCGACAGGGCCCGACAGAGCCCGACAGAGCCCGACAGGGCCCGACAGGGCCCGACAGAGCCCGACAGAGCCCGACAGGTCCCAGTAGAGCCCGACAGAGCCCGACAGAGCCCGACAGAGCCCGACAGGGCCCGACAGAGCCCGACAGAGCCCGACAGGGCCCGACAGGGCCCAGTAGAGCCCGACAGAGCCCGACAGAGCCCGACAGAGCCCGACAGAACCCGACAGAGCCCGACAGAACCCGACAGAGCCCGACAGAGCCCAGTAGAGCCTGACAGAGCCCGACAGGGCCCGACAGGGCCCAGTAGAGCCCGACAGAGCCCGACAGAGCCCGACAGGGCCCGACAGGGCCCAGTAGAGCCCGACAGAGCCCGACAGAACCCGACAGAGCCCGACAGGGCCCGACAGGGCCCGACAGGGCCCGACAGGGCCCAGTAGAGCCCGACAGAGCCCGACAGAGCCCAGTAGAGCCCAGTAGAACCCGACAGAGCCCGACAGAGCCCGACAGAGCCCGACAGAGCCCGACAGAGCCCAGTAGAGCCCAGTAGAGCCCGACAGAGCCCGACAGGGCCCGACAGGGCCCAGTAGAGCCCGACAGAGCCCGACAGAGCCCGACAGAGCCTGACAGAGCCCGACAGAGCCCAGTAGATCCCGACAGAGCCCGACAGAGCCCGACAGAGCCCGACAGGGCCCGACAGGGCCCGACAGAGCCCGACAGGGCCCGACAGAGCCTGACAGAGCCCGACAGAGCCCAGCAGATCCCGACAGAGCCCGACAGAGCCCGACATAGCCCGACAGGGCCCGACAGAGCCCGACAGAGCCCGACAGGGCCCGACAGGGCCCGACAGAGCCCAGTAGAGCCCGACAGAGCCCGACAGAGCCCGACAGAGCCCGACAGGGCCCGACAGGGCCCGACAGGGCCCGACAGGGCCCGACAGAGCCCGACAGAGCCCGACATAGCCCGACAGGGCCCGACAGAGCCCGACAGAGCCCGACAGAGCCCAGTAGAGCCCGACAGAGCCCGACAGAGCCCGACAGAGCCCGACAGAGCCCAGTAGAGCCCGACAGAGCCCGACAGAGCCCGACAGGGCCCGACAGGGCCCGACAGGGCCCGACAGGGCCCGACAGAGCCCGACACAGCCCGACAGAGCCCGACAGGGCCCAGTAGAGCCCGACAGAGCCCAACAGGGCCCGACAGGGCCCGACAGGGCGCGACAGAGCCCAGTAGAGCCCAGTAGAGCCCGACAGAGCCCGACAGAGCCCGACAGAGCCCGACAGGGCCCGACAGGGCCCGACAGGGCCTGACAGGGAACAGTAGAGACAAGTAGAGCCCGACAGAGCCCGACAGAGCCCGACAGAGCCCGACAGAGCCCGACAGGGACCGACAGAGCCCGACAGAGCCCAGTAGAGCCCAGTAGAGCCCGACAGAGCCCGACAGAGCCCGACAGAGCCCGACAGGGCCCGACAGAGCCCGACAGAGCCCGACAGAGCCCAGTAGAGCCCGACAGAGCCCGACAGAGCCCGACAGAGCCCGACAGAGCCCAGTTTAGCCCAGTAGAGCCCGACAGAGCCCGACAGAGCCCGACAGAGCCCGACAGAGCCCGACAGAGCCCGACAGAGCCTGACAGGGCCCAATAGAGCCCGACAGAGCCCGACAGGGCCCGACAGAGCCCGACAGAGCCCGACAGAGCCCGACAGGGCCCGACAGGGCCCAGTAGAGCCCGACAGAGCCCGACAGGGCCCGACAGAGCCCGACAGAGCCCGACAGGGCCCGACAGGGCCCGACAGAGCCCGACAGAGCCCGACAGGGCCCAGTAGAGCCCGACAGAGCCCGACAGAGCCCGACAGAGCCCGACAGGGCCCGACAGGGCCCAGTAGAGCCCGACAGAGCCCGACAGGGCCCAGTAGAGCCCGACAGAGCCCGACAGGGCCCAGTAGAGCCCGACAGAGCCCGACAGAGCCCGACAGAGCCCGACAGAGCCCGACTGGGCCCGACAGGGCCCGACAGGGCCCGACAGAGCCCGACAGGGCCCGACAGGGCCCGACAGAGCCCGACAGAGCCCGACAGGGCCCAGTAGAGCCCGACAGAGCCCGACAGAGCCCGACAGAGCCCGACAGGGCCCGACAGGGCCCAGTAGAGCCCGACAGAGCCCGACAGAGCCCGACAGAGCCCGACAGGGCCCGACAGGGCCCGACAGAGCCCGACAGGGCCCAGTAGAGCCCGACAGAGCCCGACAGAGCCCAGTAGAGCCCAGTAGAGCCCGACAGAGCCCGACAGAGCCCGACAGGGCCCGACAGAGCCCGACAGGGCCCGACAGGGCCCAGTAGAGCCCCACAGAGCCCGACAGAGCCCGACAGGGCCCGACAGAGCCCGACAGAGCCCGACAGGGCCCGACAGGGCCCGACAGGGCCCGACAGGGCCCAGTAGAGCCCGACAGAGCCCGACAGGGCCCGACAGGGCCCGACAGGGCCCAGTAGAGCCCGACAGAGCCCGACAGAGCCCAGTAGAGCCCAGTAGAGCCCGACAGAGCCCGACAGGGCCCGACAGAGCCCGACAGGGCCAGACAGAGCCCGACAGAGCCCGACAGGGCCCGACAGAGCCCGACAGAGCCCGACAGGGCCTGACAGGGCCCAGTAGAGCCCGACAGAGCCCGACAGAGCCCGACAGAGCCCAGTAGAGCCCGACAGAGCCCGACAGGGCCCAGTAGAGCCCGACAGAGCCCGACAGAGCCCGACAGGGCCCGACAGGGCCCGACAGAGCCCGACAGAGCCCGACAGGGCCCGACAGGGCCTGACAGGGACCGACAGGGCCCAGTAGAGCCCGACAGAGCCCGACAGAGCCCGACAGAACCCGACAGGGCCCAGTAGAGCCCGACAGAGCCCGACAGAGCCCGACAGAGCCCGACAGGGCCCGACAGAGCCCGACAGAGCCCGACAGAGCCCGACAGAGCCCGACAGAGCCCGACAGGGCCCGACAGGGCCCGACAGAGCCCGACAGAGCTCGACAGGGCCCGACAGGGCCCGACAGAGCCCGACAGAGCCCGACAGGGCCCGACAGAGCCCGACAGAGCCCGACAGGGCCCGACAGGGCCCGACAGGGCCCAGTAGAGCCCGACAGAGCCCGACAGGGCCCGACAGAGCCCGACAGAGCCCGACAGGGCCCAGTAGAGCCCGACAGAGCCCGACAGGGCCCAGTAGAGCCCGACAGAGCCCGACAGAGCCCGACAGAGCCCGACAGGGCCCGACAGAGCCCGACAGGGCCCGACAGGGCCCGACAGGGCCCGACAGAGCTCGACATGGCCCGACAGAGCCCGACAGAGCCCGACAGAGCCCGACAGAGCCCGACAGAGCCCGACAGAGCCCAGTAGAGCCCGACAGAGCCCGACAGAGCCCGACAGAGCCCGACAGGGCCCGACAGGGCCCGACAGGGCCCGACAGAGCCCAGTTTAGCCCAGTAGAGCCCGACAGAGCCCGACAGAGCCCGACAGGGCCCGACAGGGCCCAGGAGAGCCCGACAGAGCCCGACAGGGCCCGACAGAGCCCGACAGAGCCCGACAGGGCCCGACAGAGCCCGACAGAGCCCGACAGGGCCCAGTAGAGCCCGACAGAGCCCGACAGAGCCCGACAGAGCCCGACAGGGCCCGACAGGGCCCGACAGAGCCCGACTGAGCCCGACAGGGCCCGACAGGGCCCAGTAGAGCCCGACAGAGCCCGACAGAGCCCGACAGAGCCCGACAGAGCCCGACAGAGCCCGACAGAGCCCGACAGGGCCCGACAGAGCCCGACAGAGCCCGACAGGGCCCGACAGGGCCCGACAGGGCCCGACAGAGCCCAGTAGAGCCCGACAGAGCCCGACAGAGCCCGACAGAGCCCGACAGAGCCCGACAGAGCCCGACAGGGCCCAGTAGAGCCCAGTAGAGCACGACAGAGCCCAGTAGAGCACGACAGAGACCGACAGAGCCCGACAGAGCCCGACAGGGCCCGACAGGGCCCGACAGGGCCCGACAGGGCCCGACAGGGCCCAGTAGAGCCCGACAGAGCCCGACAGAGCCCGACAGAGCCCAGTAGAGCCCGACAGAGCCCGACAGAGCCCGACAGAGCCCGACAGGGCCCGACAGGGCCCGACAGAGCCCGACAGAGCCCGACAGAGCCCAGTAGAGCCCGACAGAGCCCGACAGGGCCCGACAGGGCCTAGTAGAGCCCGACAGAGCCCGACAGAGCCCAGTAGAGCCCGACAGGGCCCGACAGAGCCCGACAGGGCCCAGTAGAGCCCGACAGAGCCCAACAAGGCCCGACAGGGCCCGACAGGGCGCGACAGAGCCCAGTAGAGCCCAGTAGAGCCCGACAGAGCCCGACAGAGCCCGACAGAGCCCGACAGGGCCCGACAGGGCTCGACAGGGCCTGACAGGGAACAGTAGAGACAAGTAGAGCCCGACAGAGCCCGACAGAGCCCGACAGAGCCCGACAGGGACCGACAGAGCCCGACAGAGCCCAGTAGAGCCCAGTAGAGCCCGACAGAGCCCGACAGAGCCCGACAGAGCCCGACAGGGCCCGACAGAGCCCGACAGAGCCCGACAGAGCCCAGTAGAGCCCGACAGAGCCCGACAGAGCCCGACAGAGCCCAGTTTAGCCCAGTAGAGCCCGACAGAGCCCGACAGAGCCCGACAGGGCCCGACAGGGCCCGACAGGGCCCAGGAGAGCCCGACAGAGCCCGACAGGGCCCGACAGAGCCCGACAGAGCCCGACAGAGCCTGACAGGGCCCAATAGAGCCCGACAGAGCCCGACAGGGCCCGACAGAGCCCGACAGAGCCCGACAGAGCCCGACAGGGCCCGACAGGGCCCAGTAGAGCCCGACAGAGCCCGACAGGGCCCGACAGAGCCCGACAGAGCCCGACAGGGCCCGACAGGGCCCGACAGAGCCCGACAGAGCCCGACAGGGCCCAGTAGAGCCCGACAGAGCCCGACAGAGCCCGACAGAGCCCGACAGGGCCCGACAGGGCCCAGTAGAGCCCGACAGAGCCCGACAGGGCCCAGTAGAGCCCGACAGAGCCCGACAGGGCCCAGTAGAGCCCGACAGAGCCCGACAGAGCCCGACAGAGCCCGACAGAGCCCGACAGGGCCCGACAGGGCCCGACAGGGCCCGACAGAGCCCGACAGGGCCCGACAGGGCCCGACAGAGCCCGACAGAGCCCGACAGGGCCCAGTAGAGCCCGACAGAGCCCGACAGAGCCCGACAGAGCCCGACAGGGCCCGACAGGGCCCAGTAGAGCCCGACAGAGCCCGACAGAGCCCGACAGAGCCCGACAGGGCCCGACAGGGCCCGACAGAGCCCGACAGGGCCCAGTAGAGCCCGACAGAGCCCGACAGAGCCCAGTAGAGCCCAGTAGAGCCCGACAGAGCCCGACAGAGCCCGACAGGGCCCGACAGAGCCCGACAGGGCCCGACAGGGCCCAGTAGAGCCCCACAGAGCCCGACAGAGCCCGACAGGGCCCGACAGAGCCCGACAGAGCCCGACAGGGCCCGACAGGGCCCGACAGGGCCCGACAGGGCCCAGTAGAGCCCGACAGAGCCCGACAGGGCCCGACAGAGCCCGACAGAGCCCGACAGGGCCAGACAGAGCCCGACAGAGCCCGACAGGGCCCGACAGAGCCCGACAGAGCCCGACAGGGCCTGACAGGGCCCAGTAGAGCCCGACAGAGCCCGACAGAGCCCGACAGAGCCCAGTAGAACCCGACAGAGCCCGACAGAGCCCGACAGAGCCCGACAGGGCCCAGTAGAGCCCGACAGAGCCCGACAGGGCCCAGTAGAGCCCGACAGAGCCCGACAGAGCCCGACAGGGCCCGACAGGGCCCGACAGGGCCCGACAGAGCCCGACAGGGCCCGACAGGGCCTGACAGGGACCGACAGGGCCCAGTAGAGCCCGACAGAGCCCGACAGAGCCCGACAAAACCCGACAGGGCCCAGTAGAGCCCGACAGAGCCCGACAGAGCCCGACAGAGCCCGACAGGGCCCGACAGAGCCCGACAGAGCCCGACAGAGCCCGACAGAGCCCGACAGGGCCCGACAGGGCCCGACAGGGCCCGACAGGGCCCGACAGAGCCCGACAGAGCTCGACAGGGCCCGACAGGGCCCGACAGAGCCCGACAGAGCCCGACAGGGCCCGACAGAGCCCGACAGAGCCCGACAGGGCCCGACAGGGCCCGACAGGGCCCAGTAGAGCCCGACAGAGCCCGACAGGGCCCGACAGAGCCCGACAGAGCCCGACAGGGCCCAGTAGAGCCCGACAGAGCCCGACAGGGCCCAGTAGAGCCCGACAGAGCCCGACAGAGCCCGACAGAGCCCGACAGGGCCCGACAGAGCCCGACAGGGCCCGACAGGGCCCGACAGGGCCCGACAGAGCTCGACATGGCCCGACAGAGCCCGACAGAGCCCGACAGAGCCCGACAGAGCCCGACAGAGCCCAGTAGAGCCCGACAGAGCCCGACAGAGCCCGACAGAGACCGACAGGGCCCGACAGGGCCCGACAGGGCCCGACAGAGCCCAGTTTAGCCCAGTAGAGCCCGACAGAGCCCGACAGAGCCCGACAGGGCCCGACAGGGCCCAGGAGAGCCCGACAGAGCCCGACAGGGCCCGACAGAGCCCGACAGAGCCCGACAGGGCCCGACAGAGCCCGACAGAGCCCGACAGGGCCCAGTAGAGCCCGACAGAGCCCGACAGAGCCCGACAGAGCCCGACAGGGCCCGACAGGGCCCGACAGAGCCCGACTGAGCCCGACAGGGCCCGACAGGGCCCAGTAGAGCCCGACAGAGCCCGACAGGGCCCGACAGAGCCCGACAGAGCCCGACAGAGCCCGACAGAGCCCGACAGGGCCCGACAGAGCCCGACAGAGCCCGACAGGGCCCGACAGGGCCCGACAGGCCCGACAGAGCCCAGTAGAGCCCGACAGAGCCCGACAGAGCCCGACAGAGCCCGACAGAGCCCGACAGAGCCCGACAGGGCCCAGTAGAGCCCAGTAGAGCACGACAGAGCCCAGTAGAGCCCGACAGAGACCGACAGAGCCCGACAGAGCCCGACAGGGCCCGACAGGGCCCGACAGAGCCCGACAGGGCCCGACAGGGCCCGACAGGGCCCAGTAGAGCCCGACAGAGCCCGACAGAGCCCGACAGAGCCCAGTAGAGCCCGACAGAGCCCGACAGAGCCCGACAGAGCCCGACAGGGCCCGACAGGGCCCGACAGAGCCCGACAGAGCCCGACAGAGCCCAGTAGAGCCCGACAGAGCCCGACAGGGCCCGACAGGGCCTAGTAGAGCCCGACAGAGCCCGACAGAGCCCAGTAGAGCCCGACAGGGCCCGACAGAGCCCGACAGAGCCCGACAGGGCCCGACAGGGCCCGACAGAGCCCGACAGAGCCCGACAGGTCCCAGTAGAGCCCGACAGAGCCCGACAGAGCCCGACAGAGCCCGACAGGGCCCGACAGAGCCCGACAGAGCCCGACAGGGCCCGACAGGGCCCAGTAGAGCCCGACAGAGCCCGACAGAGCCCGACAGAGCCCGACAGAACCCGACAGAGCCCGACAGAACCCGACAGAGCCCGACAGAGCCCAGTAGAGCCCGACAGAGCCCGACAGGGCCCGACAGGGCCCAGTAGAGCCCGACAGAGCCCGACAGAGCCCGACAGGGCCCGACAGGGCCCAGTAGAGCCCGACAGAGCCCGACAGAACCCGACAGAGCCCGACAGGGCCCGACAGGGCCCGACAGGGCCCGACAGGGCCCAGTAGAGCCCGACAGAGCCCGACAGAGCCCAGTAGAGCCCAGTAGAGCCCGACAGAGCCCGACAGAGCCCGACAGAGCCCGACAGAGCCCGACAGAGCCCAGTAGAGCCCAGTAGAGCCCGACAGAGCCCGACAGAGCCCGACAGGGCCCGACAGGGCCCAGTAGAGCCCGACAGAGCCCGACAGAGCCCGACAGAGCCTGACAGAGCCCGACAGAGCGCAGTAGATCCCGACAGAGCCCGACAGAGCCCGACAGAGCCCGACAGGGCCCGACAGGGCCCGACAGAGCCCGACAGGGCCCGACAGAGCCTGACAGAGCCCGACAGAGCCCAGCAGATCCCGACAGAGCCCGACAGAGCCCGACAGAGCCCGACAGGGCCCGACAGAGCCCGACAGAGCCCGACAGGGCCCGACAGGGCCCGACAGAGCCCAGTAGAGCCCGACAGAGCCCGACAGAGCCCGACAGAGCCCGACAGGGCCCGACAGGGCCCGACAGGGCCCGACAGGGCCCGACAGAGCCCGACATAGCCCGACAGGGCCCGACAGAGCCCGACAGAGCCCGACAGGGCCCAGTAGAGCCCGACAGAGCCCGACAGAGCCCGACAGAGCCCAGTAGAGCCCGACAGAGCCCGACAGAGCCCGACAGGGCCCGACAGGGCCCGACAGGGCCCGACAGGGCCCGACAGAGCCCGACACAGCCCGACACAGCCCGACAGGGCCCAGTAGAGCCCGACAGAGCCCGACAGGGCCCAGTAGAGCCCGACAGAGCCCGACAGAGCCCAACAGAGCCTGACAGGGCCCGACAGGGCCCGACAGAGCCCGACAGGGCCCGACAGGGCCCAGTAGAGCCCGACAGAGCCCGACAGGGCCCGACAGAGCCCGACAGGGCCCGACAGGGAACAGTAGAGCCCAGTAGAGCCCGACAGAGCCCGACAGGGCCCGACAGGGCCCGACAGGGCGCGACAGAGCCCAGTAGAGCCCAGTAGAGCCCGACAGAGCCCGACAGAGCCCGACAGAGCCCGACAGGGCCCGACAGAGCCCGACAGGGCCTGACAGGGAACAGTAGAGACAAGTAGAGCCCGACAGAGCCCGACAGAGCCCGACAGAGCCCGACAGAGCCCGACAGAGCCCGACAGGGACCGACAGAGCCCGACAGAGCCCAGTAGAGCCCAGTAGAGCCCGACAGAGCCCGACAGAGCCCGACAGAGCCCGACAGAGCCCGACAGGGCCCGACAGAGCCCGACAGAGCCCGACAGAGCCCAGTAGAGCCCGACAGAGCCCGACAGAGCCCGACAGAGCCCGACAGAGCCCAGTTTAGCCCAGTAGAGCCCGACAGAGCCCGACAGAGCCCGACAGGGCCCGACAGGGCCCGACAGGGCCCAGGAGAGCCCGACAGAGCCCGACAGGGCCCGACAGAGCCCGACAGAGCCCGACAGAGCCTGACAGGGCCCAATAGAGCCCGACAGAGCCCGACAGGGCCCGACAGAGCCCGACAGAGCCCGACAGAGCCCGACAGGGCCCGACAGGGCCCAGTAGAGCCCGACAGAGCCCGACAGGGCCCGACAGAGCCCGACAGAGCCCGACAGGGCCCGACAGGGCCCGACAGGGCCCGACAGAGCCCGACAGGGCCCAGTAGAGCCCGACAGAGCCCGACAGAGCCCGACAGAGCCCGACAGGGCCCGACAGGGCCCAGTAGAGCCCGACAGAGCCCGATAGGGCCCAGTAGAGCCCGACAGAGCCCGACAGGGCCCAGTAGAGCCCGACAGAGCCCGACAGAGCCCGACAGAGCCCGACAGAGCCCGACAGAGCCCGACAGGGCCCGACAGGGCCCGACAGGGCCCGACAGAGCCCGACAGGGCCCGACAGGGCCCGACAGAGCCCGACAGGGCCCAGTAGAGCCCGACAGAGCCCGACAGAGCCCGACAGAGCCCGACAGGGCCCGACAGGGCCCAGTAGAGCCCGACAGAGCCCGACAGAGCCCGACAGAGCCCGACAGGGCCCGACAGAGCCCGACAGGGCCCGACAGGGCCCGACAGAGCCCGACAGGGCCCAGTAGAGCCCGACAGAGCCCGACAGAGCCCAGTAGAGCCCAGTAGAGCCCGACAGAGCCCGACAGAGCCCGACAGGGCCCAGTAGAGCCCGACAGAGCCCGACAGGGCCCGACAGGGCCCGACAGGGCCCAGTAGAGCCCGACAGAGCCCGACAGGGCCCGACAGAGCCCGACAGAGCCCGACAGGGCCAGACAGGGCCAGACAGAGCCCGACAGGGCCCGACAGAGCCCGACAGAGCCCGACAGGGCCTGACAGGGCCCTGTAGAGCCCGACAGAGCCCGACAGAGCCCGACAGAGCCCAGTAGAACCCGACAGAGCCCGACAGAGCCCGACAGAGCCCGACAGGGCCCAGTAGAGCCCGACAGAGCCCGACAGGGCCCAGTAGAGCCCGACAGAGCCCGACAGAGCCCGACAGAGCCCGACAGAGCCCGACAGGGCCCGACAGGGCCCGACAGAGCCCGACAGGGCCCGACAGGGCCCGACAGGGCCCAGTAGAGCCCGACAGGGCCCGACAGGGCCCGACAGAGCCCGACAGGGCCCGACAGGGCCTGACAGGGACCGACAGGGCCCAGTAGAGCCCGACAGAGCCCGACAGAGCCCGACAGAACCCGACAGGGCCCAGTAGAGCCCGACAGAGCCCGACAGAGCCCGACAGAGCCCGACAGGGCCCGACAGAGCCCGACAGAGCCCGACAGAGCCCGACAGAGCCCGACAGGGCCCGACAGGGCCCGACAGAGCCCGACAGAGCTCGACAGGGCCCGACAGGGCCCGACAGAGCCCGACAGAGCCCGACAGGGCCCGACAGAGCCCGACAGAGCCCGACAGGGCCCGACAGAGCCCGACAGAGCCCGACAGGGCCCGACAGGGCCCAGTAGAGCCCGACAGAGCCCGACAGGGCCCGACAGAGCCCGACAGAGCCCGACAGGGCCCAGTAGAGCCCGACAGAGCCCGACAGGGCCCAGTAGAGCCCGACAGAGCCCGACAGAGCCCGACAGAGCCCGACAGGGCCCGACAGAGCCCGACAGGGCCCGACAGGGCCCTACAGGGCCCAGTAGAGCCCGACAGAGCCCGACAGGGCCCGACAGAGCCCGACAGAGCCCGACAGGGCCCGACAGGGCCCGACAGAGCCCGACAGGGCCCGACAGGGCCCGACAGGGCCCGACAGAGCCCAGTTTAGCCCAGTAGAGCCCGACAGAGCCCGACAGAGCCCGACAGGGCCCGACAGGGCCCGACAGAGCCCAGTAGAGCCCAGTAGAGCCCGACAGAGCCCGACAGAGCCCGACAGAGCCCGACAGAGCCCGACAGGGCACGACAGAGCCCGACAGGGCCCGACAGGGCCCGACAGGCCCGACAGAGCCCAGTAGAGCCCGACAGAGCCCGACAGAGCCCGACAGAGCCCGACAGAGCCCGACAGAGCCCGACAGGGCCCAGTAGAGCCCAGTAGAGCACGACAGAGCCCAGTAGAGCCCGACAGAGACCGACAGAGCCCGACAGAGCCCGACAGGGCCCGACAGGGCCCGACAGGGCCCGACAGGGCCCGACAGAGCCCGACAGGGCCCGACAGGGCCCGACAGGGCCCAGTAGAGCCCGACAGAGCCCGACAGAGCCCGACAGAGCCCAGTAGAGCCCGACAGAGCCCGACAGAGCCCGACAGAGCCCGACAGGGCCCGACAGGGCCCGACAGAGCCCGACAGAGCCCGACAGAGCCCAGTAGAGCCCGACAGAGCCCGACAGGGCCCGACAGGGCCTAGTAGAGCCCGACAGAGCCCGACAGAGCCCAGTAGAGCCCGACAGGGCCCGACAGAGCCCGACAGAGCCCGACAGGGCCCGACAGGGCCCGACAGAGCCCGACAGAGCCCGACAGGGCCCGACAGGGCCCGACAGGCCCGACAGAGCCCAGTAGAGCCCGACAGAGCCCGACAGAGCCCGACAGAGCCCGACAGAGCCCGACAGAGCCCGACAGGGCCCAGTAGAGCCCAGTAGAGCACGACAGAGCCCAGTAGAGCCCGACAGAGACCGACAGAGCCCGACAGAGCCCGACAGGGCCCGACAGGGCCCGACAGGGCCCGACAGGGCCCGACAGAGCCCGACAGGGCCCGACAGGGCCCGACAGGGCCCAGTAGAGCCCGGACAGAGCCCGACAGAGCCCGACAGAGCCCAGTAGAGCCCGACAGAGCCCGACAGAGCCCGACAGAGCCCGACAGGGCCCGACAGGGCCCGACAGAGCCCGACAGAGCCCGACAGAGCCCAGTAGAGCCCGACAGAGCCCGACAGGGCCCGACAGGGCCTAGTAGAGCCCGACAGAGCCCGACAGAGCCCAGTAGAGCCCGACAGGGCCCGACAGAGCCCGACAGAGCCCGACAGGGCCCGACAGGGCCCGACAGAGCCCGACAGAGCCCGACAGGTCCCAGTAGAGCCCGACAGAGCCCGACAGAGCCCGACAGAGCCCGACAGGGCCCGACAGAGCCCGACAGAGCCCGACAGGGCCCGACAGGGCCCAGTAGAGCCCGACAGAGCCCGACAGAGCCCGACAGAGCCCGACAGAACCCGACAGAGCCCGACAGAACCCGACAGAGCCCGACAGAGCCCAGTAGAGCCCGACAGAGCCCGACAGGGCCCGACAGGGCCCAGTAGAGCCCGACAGAGCCCGACAGAGCCCGACAGGGCCCGACAGGGCCCAGTAGAGCCCGACAGAGCCCGACAGAACCCGACAGAGCCCGACAGGGCCCGACAGGGCCCAGTAGAGCCCGACAGAGCCCGACAGAGCCCAGTAGAGCCCAGTAGAGCCCGACAGAGCCCGACAGAGCCCGACAGAGCCCGACAGAGCCCAGTAGAGCCCAGTAGAGCCCGACAGAGCCCGACAGAGCCCGACAGGGCCCGACAGGGCCCAGTAGAGCCCGACAGAGCCCGACAGAGCCCGACAGAGCCTGACAGAGCCCGACAGAGCGCAGTAGATCCCGACAGAGCCCGACAGAGCCCGACAGAGCCCGACAGGGCCCGACAGGGCCCGACAGAGCCCGACAGGGCCCGACAGAGCCTGACAGAGCCCGACAGAGCCCAGCAGATCCCGACAGAGCCCGACAGAGCCCGACAGAGCCCGACAGGGCCCGACAGAGCCCGACAGAGCCCGACAGGGCCCGACAGGGCCCGACAGAGCCCAGTAGAGCCCGACAGAGCCCGACAGAGCCCGACAGAGCCCGACAGGGCCCGACAGGGCCCGACAGGGCCCGACAGGGCCCGACAGAGCCCGACATAGCCCGACAGGGCCCGACAGAGCCCGACAGAGCCCGACAGGGCCCAGTAGAGCCCGACAGAGCCCGACAGAGCCCGACAGAGCCCGACAGAGCCCGACAGGGCCCGACAGGGCCCGACAGAGCCCGACAGGGCCCGACAGGGCCCGACAGGGCCCAGTAGAGCCCGACAGGGCCCGACAGGGCCCGACAGAGCCCGACAGGGCCCGACAGGGCCTGACAGGGACCGACAGGGCCCAGTAGAGCCCGACAGAGCCCGACAGAGCCCGACAGAACCCGACAGGGCCCAGTAGAGCCCGACAGAGCCCGACAGAGCCCGACAGAGCCCGACAGGGCCCGACAGAGCCCGACAGAGCCCGACAGAGCCCGACAGAGCCCGACAGGGCCCGACAGGGCCCGACAGGGCCCGACAGAGCCCGACAGAGCTCGACAGGGCCCGACAGGGCCCGACAGAGCCCGACAGAGCCCGACAGGGCCCGACAGAGCCCGACAGAGCCCGACAGGGCCCGACAGGGCCCAGTAGAGCCCGACAGAGCCCGACAGGGCCCGACAGAGCCCGACAGAGCCCGACAGGGCCCAGTAGAGCCCGACAGAGCCCGACAGGGCCCAGTAGAGCCCGACAGAGCCCGACAGAGCCCGACAGAGCCCGACAGGGCCCGACAGAGCCCGACAGGGCCCGACAGGGCCCTACAGGGCCCAGTAGAGCCCGACAGAGCCCGACAGGGCCCGACAGAGCCCGACAGAGCCCGACAGGGCCCGACAGGGCCCGACAGAGCCCGACAGGGCCCGACAGGGCCCGACAGGGCCCGACAGAGCCCAGTTTAGCCCAGTAGAGCCCGACAGAGCCCGACAGAGCCCGACAGGGCCCGACAGGGCCCGACAGAGCCCAGTAGAGCCCAGTAGAGCCCGACAGAGCCCGACAGAGCCCGACAGAGCCCGACAGAGCCCGACAGGGCACGACAGAGCCCGACAGGGCCCGACAGGGCCCGACAGGCCCGACAGAGCCCAGTAGAGCCCGACAGAGCCCGACAGAGCCCGACAGAGCCCGACAGAGCCCGACAGAGCCCGACAGGGCCCAGTAGAGCCCAGTAGAGCACGACAGAGCCCAGTAGAGCCCGACAGAGACCGACAGAGCCCGACAGAGCCCGACAGGGCCCGACAGGGCCCGACAGAGCCCGACAGGGCCCGACAGGGCCCGACAGGGCCCAGTAGAGCCCGACAGAGCCCGACAGAGCCCGACAGAGCCCAGTAGAGCCCGACAGAGCCCGACAGAGCCCGACAGAGCCCGACAGGGCCCGACAGGGCCCGACAGAGCCCGACAGAGCCCGACAGAGCCCAGTAGAGCCCGACAGAGCCCGACAGGGCCCGACAGGGCCTAGTAGAGCCCGACAGAGCCCGACAGAGCCCAGTAGAGCCCGACAGGGCCCGACAGAGCCCGACAGAGCCCGACAGGGCCCGACAGGGCCCGACAGAGCCCGACAGAGCCCGACAGGGCCCGACAGGGCCCGACAGGCCCGACAGAGCCCAGTAGAGCCCGACAGAGCCCGACAGAGCCCGACAGAGCCCGACAGAGCCCGACAGAGCCCGACAGGGCCCAGTAGAGCCCAGTAGAGCACGACAGAGCCCAGTAGAGCCCGACAGAGACCGACAGAGCCCGACAGAGCCCGACAGGGCCCAACAGGGCCCGACAGGGCCCGACAGGGCCCGACAGAGCCCGACAGGGCCCGACAGGGCCCGACAGGGCCCAGTAGAGCCCGACAGAGCCCGACAGAGCCCGACAGAGCCCAGTAGAGCCCGACAGAGCCCGACAGAGCCCGACAGAGCCCGACAGGGCCCGACAGGGCCCGACAGAGCCCGACAGAGCCCGACAGAGCCCAGTAGAGCCCGACAGAGCCCGACAGGGCCCGACAGGGCCTAGTAGAGCCCGACAGAGCCCGACAGAGCCCAGTAGAGCCCGACAGGGCCCGACAGAGCCCGACAGAGCCCGACAGGGCCCGACAGGGCCCGACAGAGCCCGACAGAGCCCGACAGGTCCCAGTAGAGCCCGACAGAGCCCGACAGAGCCCGACAGAGCCCGACAGGGCCCGACAGAGCCCGACAGAGCCCGACAGGGCCCGACAGGGCCCAGTAGAGCCCGACAGAGCCCGACAGAGCCCGACAGAGCCCGACAGAACCCGACAGAGCCCGACAGAACCCGACAGAGCCCGACAGAGCCCAGTAGAGCCCGACAGAGCCCGACAGGGCCCGACAGGGCCCAGTAGAGCCCGACAGAGCCCGACAGAGCCCGACAGGGCCCGACAGGGCCCAGTAGAGCCCGACAGAGCCCGACAGAACCCGACAGAGCCCGACAGGGCCCGACAGGGCCCGACAGGGCCCGACAGGGCCCAGTAGAGCCCGACAGAGCCCGACAGAGCCCAGTAGAGCCCAGTAGAGCCCGACAGAGCCCGACAGAGCCCGACAGAGCCCGACAGAGCCCAGTAGAGCCCAGTAGAGCCCGACAGAGCCCGACAGAGCCCGACAGGGCCCGACAGGGCCCAGTAGAGCCCGACAGAGCCCGACAGAGCCCGACAGAGCCTGACAGAGCCCGACAGAGCGCAGTAGATCCCGACAGAGCCCGACAGAGCCCGACAGAGCCCGACAGGGCCCGACAGGGCCCGACAGAGCCCGACAGGGCCCGACAGAGCCTGACAGAGCCCGACAGAGCCCAGCAGATCCCGACAGAGCCCGACAGAGCCCGACAGAGCCCGACAGGGCCCGACAGAGCCCGACAGAGCCCGACAGGGCCCGACAGGGCCCGACAGAGCCCAGTAGAGCCCGACAGAGCCCGACAGAGCCCGACAGAGCCCGACAGGGCCCGACAGGGCCCGACAGGGCCCGACAGGGCCCGACATAGCCCGACAGGGCCCGACAGAGCCCGACAGAGCCCGACAGGGCCCAGTAGAGCCCGACAGAGCCCGACAGAGCCCGACAGAGCCCAGTAGAGCCCGACAGAGCCCGACAGAGCCCGACAGGGCCCGACAGGGCCCGACAGGGCCCGACAGGGCCCGACAGAGCCCGACACAGCCCGACACAGCCCGACAGGGCCCAGTAGAGCCCGACAGAGCCCGACAGGGCCCAGTAGAGCCCGACAGAGCCCGACAGAGCCCGACAGAGCCCGACAGGGCCCGACAGGGCCCGACAGAGCCCGACAGGGCCCGACAGGGCCCAGTAGAGCCCGACAGAGCCCGACAGGGCCCGACAGAGCCCGACAGGGCCCGACAGGGAACAGTAGAGCCCAGTAGAGCCCGACAGAGCCCGACAGGGCCCGACAGGGCCCGACAGGGCGCGACAGAGCCCAGTAGAGCCCAGTAGAGCCCGACAGAGCCCGACAGAGCCCGACAGAGCCCGACAGGGCCCGACAGAGCCCGACAGGGCCTGACAGGGAACAGTAGAGACAAGTAGAGCCCGACAGAGCCCGACAGAGCCCGACAGAGCCCGACAGAGCCCGACAGGGACCGACAGAGCCCGACAGAGCCCAGTAGAGCCCAGTAGAGCCCGACAGAGCCCGACAGAGCCCGACAGAGCCCGACAGAGCCCGACAGGGCCCGACAGAGCCCGACAGAGCCCGACAGAGCCCAGTAGAGCCCGACAGAGCCCGACAGAGCCCGACAGAGCCCGACAGAGCCCAGTTTAGCCCAGTAGAGCCCGACAGAGCCCGACAGAGCCCGACAGGGCCCGACAGGGCCCGACAGGGCCCAGGAGAGCCCGACAGAGCCCGACAGGGCCCGACAGAGCCCGACAGAGCCCGACAGAGCCTGACAGGGCCCAATAGAGCCCGACAGAGCCCGACAGGGCCCGACAGAGCCCGACAGAGCCCGACAGAGCCCGACAGGGCCCGACAGGGCCCAGTAGAGCCCGACAGAGCCCGACAGGGCCCGACAGAGCCCGACAGAGCCCGACAGGGCCCGACAGGGCCCGACAGGGCCCGACAGAGCCCGACAGGGCCCAGTAGAGCCCGACAGAGCCCGACAGAGCCCGACAGAGCCCGACAGAGCCCGACAGGGCCCGACAGGGCCCAGTAGAGCCCGACAGAGCCCGATAGGGCCCAGTAGAGCCCGACAGAGCCCGACAGGGCCCAGTAGAGCCCGACAGAGCCCGACAGAGCCCGACAGAGCCCGACAGAGCCCGACAGAGCCCGACAGGGCCCGACAGGGCCCGACAGAGCCCGACAGGGCCCGACAGAGCCCGACAGGGCCCGACAGGGCCCGACAGAGCCCGACAGGGCCCAGTAGAGCCCGACAGAGCCCGACAGAGCCCGACAGAGCCCGACAGGGCCCGACAGGGCCCAGTAGAGCCCGACAGAGCCCGACAGAGCCCGACAGAGCCCGACAGGGCCCGACAGAGCCCGACAGGGCCCGACAGGGCCCGACAGAGCCCGACAGGGCCCAGTAGAGCCCGACAGAGCCCGACAGAGCCCAGTAGAGCCCAGTAGAGCCCGACAGAGCCCGACAGAGCCCGACAGGGCCCGACAGAGCCCGACAGAGCCCGACAGGGCCCGACAGGGCCCGACAGGGCCCAGTAGAGCCCGACAGAGCCCGACAGAGCCCAGTAGAGCCCGACAGAGCCCGACAGGGCCCGACAGGGCCCGACAGGGCCCGACAGGGCCCGACAGAGCCCGACACAGCCCGACACAGCCCGACAGGGCCCAGTAGAGCCCGACAGAGCCCGACAGGGCCCAGTAGAGCCCGACAGAGCCCGACAGAGCCCGACAGAGCCCGACAGAGCCCGACAGGGCCCGACAGGGCCCGACAGGGCCCGACAGGGCCCGACAGAGCCCGACACAGCCCGACACAGCCCGACAGGGCCCAGTAGAGCCCGACAGAGCCCGACAGGGCCCAGTAGAGCCCGACAGAGCCCGACAGAGCCCGACAGAGCCCGACAGGGCCCGACAGGGCCCGACAGAGCCCGACAGGGCCCGACAGGGCCCAGTAGAGCCCGACAGAGCCCGACAGGGCCCGACAGAGCCCGACAGGGCCCGACAGGGAACAGTAGAGCCCAGTAGAGCCCGACAGAGCCCGACAGGGCCCGACAGGGCCCGACAGGGCGCGACAGAGCCCAGTAGAGCCCAGTAGAGCCCGACAGAGCCCGACAGAGCCCGACAGAGCCCGACAGGGCCCGACAGGGCCCGACAGGGCCTGACAGGGAACAGTAGAGACAAGTAGAGCCCGACAGAGCCCGACAGAGCCCGACAGAGCCCGACAGAGCCCGACAGGGACCGACAGAGCCCGACAGAGCCCAGTAGAGCCCAGTAGAGCCCGACAGAGCCCGACAGAGCCCGACAGAGCCCGACAGAGCCCGACAGGGCCCGACAGAGCCCGACAGAGCCCGACAGAGCCCAGTAGAGCCCGACAGAGCCCGACAGAGCCCGACAGAGCCCGACAGAGCCCAGTTTAGCCCAGTAGAGCCCGACAGAGCCCGACAGAGCCCGACAGGGCCCGACAGGGCCCGACAGGGCCCAGGAGAGCCCGACAGAGCCCGACAGGGCCCGACAGAGCCCGACAGAGCCCGACAGAGCCTGACAGGGCCCAATAGAGCCCGACAGAGCCCGACAGGGCCCGACAGAGCCCGACAGAGCCCG
Source organism: Caloenas nicobarica (assembly GCF_036013445.1). Lineage (NCBI taxonomy): Eukaryota > Metazoa > Chordata > Aves > Columbiformes > Columbidae > Caloenas > Caloenas nicobarica. The sequence continues at coordinate 162,381 of NW_027017088.1, forward strand.
ACAGAGCCCGACAGGGCCCGACAGGGCCCAGTAGAGCCCGACAGAGCCCGACAGGGCCCGACAGAGCCCGACAGAGCCCGACAGGGCCCGACAGGGCCCGACAGGGCCCGACAGAGCCCGACAGGGCCCAGTAGAGCCCGACAGAGCCCGACAGAGCCCGACAGAGCCCGACAGAGCCCGACAGGGCCCGACAGGGCCCAGTAGAGCCCGACAGAGCCCGATAGGGCCCAGTAGAGCCCGACAGAGCCCGACAGGGCCCAGTAGAGCCCGACAGAGCCCGACAGAGCCCGACAGAGCCCGACAGAGCCCGACAGAGCCCGACAGGGCCCGACAGGGCCCGACAGAGCCCGACAGGGCCCGACAGAGCCCGACAGGGCCCGACAGGGCCCGACAAAGCCCGACAGGGCCCAGTAGAGCCCGACAGAGCCCGACAGAGCCCGACAGAGCCCGACAGAGCCCAGTTTAGCCCAGTAGAGCCCGACAGAGCCCGACAGAGCCCGACAGGGCCCGACAGGGCCCGACAGGGCCCAGGAGAGCCCGACAGAGCCCGACAGGGCCCGACAGAGCCCGACAGAGCCCGACAGAGCCTGACAGGGCCCAATAGAGCCCGACAGAGCCCGACAGGGCCCGACAGAGCCCGACAGAGCCCGACAGAGCCCGACAGGGCCCGACAGGGCCCAGTAGAGCCCGACAGAGCCCGACAGGGCCCGACAGAGCCCGACAGAGCCCGACAGGGCCCGACAGGGCCCGACAGGGCCCGACAGAGCCCGACAGGGCCCAGTAGAGCCCGACAGAGCCCGACAGAGCCCGACAGAGCCCGACAGGGCCCGACAGGGCCCAGTAGAGCCCGACAGAGCCCGATAGGGCCCAGTAGAGCCCGACAGAGCCCGACAGGGCCCAGTAGAGCCCGACAGAGCCCGACAGAGCCCGACAGAGCCCGACAGAGCCCGACAGAGCCCGACAGGGCCCGACAGGGCCCGACAGAGCCCGACAGGGCCCGACAGAGCCCGACAGGGCCCGACAGGGCCCGACAGAGCCCGACAGGGCCCAGTAGAGCCCGACAGAGCCCGACAGAGCCCGACAGAGCCCGACAGGGCCCGACAGGGCCCAGTAGAGCCCGACAGAGCCCGACAGAGCCCGACAGAGCCCGACAGGGCCCGACAGAGCCCGACAGGGCCCGACAGGGCCCGACAGAGCCCGACAGGGCCCAGTAGAGCCCGACAGAGCCCGACAGAGCCCAGTAGAGCCCAGTAGAGCCCGACAGAGCCCGACAGAGCCCGACAGGGCCCGACAGAGCCCGACAGAGCCCGACAGGGCCCGACAGGGCCCGACAGGGCCCAGTAGAGCCCGACAGAGCTTGACAGAGCCCAGTAGAGCCCGACAGAGCCCGACAGGGCCCGACAGGGCCCGACAGGGCCCAGTAGAGCCCGACAGAGCCCGACAGAGCCCAGTAGAGCCCAGTAGAGCCCGACAGAGCCCGACAGGGCCCGACAGAGCCCGACAGAGCCCGACAGGGCCAGACAGGGCCAGACAGAGCCCGACAGGGCCCGACAGAGCCCGACAGAGCCCGACAGGGCCTGACAGGGCCCAGTAGAGCCCGACAGAGCCCGACAGAGCCCGACAGAGCCCAGTAGAACCCGACAGAGCCCGACAGAGCCCGACAGAGCCCGACAGGGCCCAGTAGAGCCCGACAGAGCCCGACAGGGCCCAGTAGAGCCCGACAGAGCCCGACAGAGCCCGACAGAGCCCGACAGAGCCCGACAGGGCCCGACAGGGCCCGACAGAGCCCGACAGGGCCCGACAGGGCCCGACAGGGCCCAGTAGAGCCCGACAGGGCCCGACAGGGCCCGACAGAGCCCGACAGGGCCCGACAGGGCCTGACAGGGACCGACAGGGCCCAGTAGAGCCCGACAGAGCCCGACAGAGCCCGACAGAACCCGACAGGGCCCAGTAGAGCCCGACAGAGCCCGACAGAGCCCGACAGAGCCCGACAGGGCCCGACAGAGCCCGACAGAGCCCGACAGAGCCCGACAGAGCCCGACAGGGCCCGACAGGGCCCGACAGGGCCCGACAGAGCCCGACAGAGCTCGACAGGGCCCGACAGGGCCCGACAGAGCCCGACAGAGCCCGACAGGGCCCGACAGAGCCCGACAGAGCCCGACAGGGCCCGACAGAGCCCGACAGAGCCCGACAGGGCCCGACAGGGCCCAGTAGAGCCCGACAGAGCCCGACAGGGCCCGACAGAGCCCGACAGAGCCCGACAGGGCCCAGTAGAGCCCGACAGAGCCCGACAGGGCCCAGTAGAGCCCGACAGAGCCCGACAGAGCCCGACAGAGCCCGACAGGGCCCGACAGAGCCCGACAGGGCCCGACAGGGCCCTACAGGGCCCAGTAGAGCCCGACAGAGCCCGACAGGGCCCGACAGAGCCCGACAGAGCCCGACAGGGCCCGACAGGGCCCGACAGAGCCCGACAGGGCCCGACAGGGCCCGACAGGGCCCGACAGAGCCCAGTTTAGCCCAGTAGAGCCCGACAGAGCCCGACAGAGCCCGACAGGGCCCGACAGGGCCCGACAGAGCCCAGTAGAGCCCAGTAGAGCCCGACAGAGCCCGACAGAGCCCGACAGAGCCCGACAGAGCCCGACAGGGCACGACAGAGCCCGACAGGGCCCGACAGGGCCCGACAGGCCCGACAGAGCCCAGTAGAGCCCGACAGAGCCCGACAGAGCCCGACAGAGCCCGACAGAGCCCGACAGAGCCCGACAGGGCCCAGTAGAGCCCAGTAGAGCACGACAGAGCCCAGTAGAGCCCGACAGAGACCGACAGAGCCCGACAGAGCCCGACAGGGCCCGACAGGGCCCGACAGGGCCCGACAGGGCCCGACAGGGCCCAGTAGAGCCCGACAGAGCCCGACAGAGCCCGACAGAGCCCGACAGAGCCCGACAGAGCCCAGTAGAGCCCGACAGAGCCCGACAGAGCCCGACAGAGCCCGACAGGGCCCGACAGGGCCCGACAGAGCCCGACAGAGCCCGACAGAGCCCAGTAGAGCCCGACAGAGCCCGACAGGGCCCGACAGGGCCTAGTAGAGCCCGACAGAGCCCGACAGAGCCCAGTAGAGCCCGACAGGGCCCGACAGAGCCCGACAGAGCCCGACAGGGCCCGACAGGGCCCGACAGAGCCCGACAGAGCCCGACAGGGCCCGACAGGGCCCGACAGGCCCGACAGAGCCCAGTAGAGCCCGACAGAGCCCGACAGAGCCCGACAGAGCCCGACAGAGCCCGACAGGGCCCAGTAGAGCCCAGTAGAGCACGACAGAGCCCAGTAGAGCCCGACAGAGACCGACAGAGCCCGACAGAGCCCGACAGGGCCCGACAGGGCCCGACAGGGCCCGACAGGGCCCGACAGAGCCCGACAGGGCCCGACAGGGCCCGACAGGGCCCAGTAGAGCCCGACAGAGCCCGACAGAGCCCGACAGAGCCCAGTAGAGCCCGACAGAGCCCGACAGAGCCCGACAGAGCCCGACAGGGCCCGACAGGGCCCGACAGAGCCCGACAGAGCCCGACAGAGCCCAGTAGAGCCCGACAGAGCCCGACAGGGCCCGACAGGGCCTAGTAGAGCCCGACAGAGCCCGACAGAGCCCAGTAGAGCCCGACAGGGCCCGACAGAGCCCGACAGAGCCCGACAGGGCCCGACAGGGCCCGACAGAGCCCGACAGAGCCCGACAGGTCCCAGTAGAGCCCGACAGAGCCCGACAGAGCCCGACAGAGCCCGACAGGGCCCGACAGAGCCCGACAGAGCCCGACAGGGCCCGACAGGGCCCAGTAGAGCCCGACAGAGCCCGACAGAGCCCGACAGAGCCCGACAGAACCCGACAGAGCCCGACAGAACCCGACAGAGCCCGACAGAGCCCAGTAGAGCCCGACAGAGCCCGACAGGGCCCGACAGGGCCCAGTAGAGCCCGACAGAGCCCGACAGAGCCCGACAGGGCCCGACAGGGCCCAGTAGAGCCCGACAGAGCCCGACAGAACCCGACAGAGCCCGACAGGGCCCGACAGGGCCCGACAGGGCCCGACAGGGCCCAGTAGAGCCCGACAGAGCCCGACAGAGCCCAGTAGAGCCCAGTAGAGCCCGACAGAGCCCGACAGAGCCCGACAGAGCCCGACAGAGCCCGACAGAGCCCAGTAGAGCCCAGTAGAGCCCGACAGAGCCCGACAGAGCCCGACAGGGCCCGACAGGGCCCAGTAGAGCCCGACAGAGCCCGACAGAGCCCGACAGAGCCTGACAGAGCCCGACAGAGCGCAGTAGATCCCGACAGAGCCCGACAGAGCCCGACAGAGCCCGACAGGGCCCGACAGGGCCCGACAGAGCCCGACAGGGCCCGACAGAGCCTGACAGAGCCCGACAGAGCCCAGCAGATCCCGACAGAGCCCGACAGAGCCCGACAGAGCCCGACAGGGCCCGACAGAGCCCGACAGAGCCCGACAGGGCCCGACAGGGCCCGACAGAGCCCAGTAGAGCCCGACAGAGCCCGACAGAGCCCGACAGAGCCCGACAGGGCCCGACAGGGCCCGACAGGGCCCGACAGGGCCCGACAGAGCCCGACATAGCCCGACAGGGCCCGACAGAGCCCGACAGAGCCCGACAGGGCCCAGTAGAGCCCGACAGAGCCCGACAGAGCCCGACAGAGCCCAGTAGAGCCCGACAGAGCCCGACAGAGCCCGACAGGGCCCGACAGGGCCCGACAGGGCCCGACAGGGCCCGACAGAGCCCGACACAGCCCGACACAGCCCGACAGGGCCCAGTAGAGCCCGACAGAGCCCGACAGGGCCCAGTAGAGCCCGACAGAGCCCGACAGAGCCCGACAGAGCCCGACAGGGCCCGACAGGGCCCGACAGAGCCCGACAGGGCCCGACAGGGCCCAGTAGAGCCCGACAGAGCCCGACAGGGCCCGACAGAGCCCGACAGGGCCCGACAGGGAACAGTAGAGCCCAGTAGAGCCCGACAGAGCCCGACAGGGCCCGACAGGGCCCGACAGGGCGCGACAGAGCCCAGTAGAGCCCAGTAGAGCCCGACAGAGCCCGACAGAGCCCGACAGAGCCCGACAGGGCCCGACAGAGCCCGACAGGGCCTGACAGGGAACAGTAGAGACAAGTAGAGCCCGACAGAGCCCGACAGAGCCCGACAGAGCCCGACAGAGCCCGACAGAGCCCGACAGGGACCGACAGAGCCCGACAGAGCCCAGTAGAGCCCAGTAGAGCCCGACAGAGCCCGACAGAGCCCGACAGAGCCCGACAGAGCCCGACAGGGCCCGACAGAGCCCGACAGAGCCCGACAGAGCCCAGTAGAGCCCGACAGAGCCCGACAGAGCCCGACAGAGCCCGACAGAGCCCAGTTTAGCCCAGTAGAGCCCGACAGAGCCCGACAGAGCCCGACAGGGCCCGACAGGGCCCGACAGGGCCCAGGAGAGCCCGACAGAGCCCGACAGGGCCCGACAGAGCCCGACAGAGCCCGACAGAGCCTGACAGGGCCCAATAGAGCCCGACAGAGCCCGACAGGGCCCGACAGAGCCCGACAGAGCCCGACAGAGCCCGACAGGGCCCGACAGGGCCCAGTAGAGCCCGACAGAGCCCGACAGGGCCCGACAGAGCCCGACAGAGCCCGACAGGGCCCGACAGGGCCCGACAGGGCCCGACAGAGCCCGACAGGGCCCAGTAGAGCCCGACAGAGCCCGACAGAGCCCGACAGAGCCCGACAGAGCCCGACAGGGCCCGACAGGGCCCAGTAGAGCCCGACAGAGCCCGATAGGGCCCAGTAGAGCCCGACAGAGCCCGACAGGGCCCAGTAGAGCCCGACAGAGCCCGACAGAGCCCGACAGAGCCCGACAGAGCCCGACAGAGCCCGACAGGGCCCGACAGGGCCCGACAGAGCCCGACAGGGCCCGACAGGGCCCGACAGAGCCCGACAGGGCCCAGTAGAGCCCGACAGAGCCCGACAGAGCCCGACAGAGCCCGACAGGGCCCGACAGGGCCCAGTAGAGCCCGACAGAGCCCGACAGAGCCCGACAGAGCCCGACAGGGCCCGACAGAGCCCGACAGGGCCCGACAGGGCCCGACAGAGCCCGACAGGGCCCAGTAGAGCCCGACAGAGCCCGACAGAGCCCAGTAGAGCCCAGTAGAGCCCGACAGAGCCCGACAGAGCCCGACAGGGCCCGACAGAGCCCGACAGAGCCCGACAGGGCCCGACAGGGCCCGACAGGGCCCAGTAGAGCCCGACAGAGCCCGACAGAGCCCAGTAGAGCCCGACAGAGCCCGACAGGGCCCGACAGGGCCCGACAGGGCCCGACAGGGCCCGACAGAGCCCGACACAGCCCGACACAGCCCGACAGGGCCCAGTAGAGCCCGACAGAGCCCGACAGGGCCCAGTAGAGCCCGACAGAGCCCGACAGAGCCCGACAGAGCCCGACAGAGCCCGACAGGGCCCGACAGGGCCCGACAGGGCCCGACAGGGCCCGACAGAGCCCGACACAGCCCGACACAGCCCGACAGGGCCCAGTAGAGCCCGACAGAGCCCGACAGGGCCCAGTAGAGCCCGACAGAGCCCGACAGAGCCCGACAGAGCCCGACAGGGCCCGACAGGGCCCGACAGAGCCCGACAGGGCCCGACAGGGCCCAGTAGAGCCCGACAGAGCCCGACAGGGCCCGACAGAGCCCGACAGGGCCCGACAGGGAACAGTAGAGCCCAGTAGAGCCCGACAGAGCCCGACAGGGCCCGACAGGGCCCGACAGGGCGCGACAGAGCCCAGTAGAGCCCAGTAGAGCCCGACAGAGCCCGACAGAGCCCGACAGAGCCCGACAGGGCCCGACAGAGCCCGACAGGGCCTGACAGGGAACAGTAGAGACAAGTAGAGCCCGACAGAGCCCGACAGAGCCCGACAGAGCCCGACAGAGCCCGACAGAGCCCGACAGGGACCGACAGAGCCCGACAGAGCCCAGTAGAGCCCAGTAGAGCCCGACAGAGCCCGACAGAGCCCGACAGAGCCCGACAGAGCCCGACAGGGCCCGACAGAGCCCGACAGAGCCCGACAGAGCCCAGTAGAGCCCGACAGAGCCCGACAGAGCCCGACAGAGCCCGACAGAGCCCAGTTTAGCCCAGTAGAGCCCGACAGAGCCCGACAGAGCCCGACAGGGCCCGACAGGGCCCGACAGGGCCCAGGAGAGCCCGACAGAGCCCGACAGGGCCCGACAGAGCCCGACAGAGCCCGACAGAGCCTGACAGGGCCCAATAGAGCCCGACAGAGCCCGACAGGGCCCGACAGAGCCCGACAGAGCCCGACAGAGCCCGACAGGGCCCGACAGGGCCCAGTAGAGCCCGACAGAGCCCGACAGGGCCCGACAGAGCCCGACAGAGCCCGACAGGGCCCGACAGAGCCCGACAGGGCCCGACAGAGCCCGACAGGGCCCAGTAGAGCCCGACAGAGCCCGACAGAGCCCGACAGAGCCCGACAGAGCCCGACAGGGCCCGACAGGGCCCAGTAGAGCCCGACAGAGCCCGATAGGGCCCAGTAGAGCCCGACAGAGCCCGACAGGGCCCAGTAGAGCCCGACAGAGCCCGACAGAGCCCGACAGAGCCCGACAGAGCCCGACAGAGCCCGACAGGGCCCGACAGGGCCCGACAGAGCCCGACAGGGCCCGACAGGGCCCGACAGAGCCCGACAGGGCCCAGTAGAGCCCGACAGAGCCCGACAGAGCCCGACAGAGCCCGACAGGGCCCGACAGGGCCCAGTAGAGCCCGACAGAGCCCGACAGAGCCCGACAGAGCCCGACAGGGCCCGACAGAGCCCGACAGGGCCCGACAGGGCCCGACAGAGCCCGACAGGGCCCAGTAGAGCCCGACAGAGCCCGACAGAGCCCAGTAGAGCCCAGTAGAGCCCGACAGAGCCCGACAGAGCCCGACAGGGCCCGACAGAGCCCGACAGAGCCCGACAGGGCCCGACAGGGCCCGACAGGGCCCAGTAGAGCCCGACAGAGCCCGACAGAGCCCAGTAGAGCCCGACAGAGCCCGACAGGGCCCGACAGGGCCCGACAGGGCCCAGTAGAGCCCGACAGAGCCCGACAGAGCCCAGTAGAGCCCAGTAGAGCCCGACAGAGCCCGACAGGGCCCGACAGAGCCCGACAGAGCCCGACAGGGCCAGACAGGGCCAGACAGAGCCCGACAGGGCCCGACAGAGCCCGACAGAGCCCGACAGGGCCTGACAGGGCCCAGTAGAGCCCGACAGAGCCCGACAGAGCCCGACAGAGCCCAGTAGAACCCGACAGAGCCCGACAGAGCCCGACAGAGCCCGACAGGGCCCAGTAGAGCCCGACAGAGCCCGACAGGGCCCAGTAGAGCCCGACAGAGCCCGACAGAGCCCGACAGAGCCCGACAGAGCCCGACAGGGCCCGACAGGGCCCGACAGAGCCCGACAGAGCCCGACAGGGCCCGACAGGGCCCGACAGGGCCCAGTAGAGCCCGACAGGGCCCGACAGGGCCCGACAGAGCCCGACAGGGCCCGACAGGGCCTGACAGGGACCGACAGGGCCCAGTAGAGCCCGACAGAGCCCGACAGAGCCCGACAGAACCCGACAGGGCCCAGTAGAGCCCGACAGAGCCCGACAGAGCCCGACAGAGCCCGACAGGGCCCGACAGAGCCCGACAGAGCCCGACAGAGCCCGACAGAGCCCGACAGGGCCCGACAGGGCCCGACAGGGCCCGACAGAGCCCGACAGAGCTCGACAGGGCCCGACAGGGCCCGACAGAGCCCGACAGAGCCCGACAGGGCCCGACAGAGCCCGACAGAGCCCGACAGGGCCCGACAGAGCCCGACAGAGCCCGACAGGGCCCGACAGGGCCCAGTAGAGCCCGACAGAGCCCGACAGGGCCCGACAGAGCCCGACAGAGCCCGACAGGGCCCAGTAGAGCCCGACAGAGCCCGACAGGGCCCAGTAGAGCCCGACAGAGCCCGACAGAGCCCGACAGAGCCCGACAGGGCCCGACAGAGCCCGACAGGGCCCGACAGGGCCCTACAGGGCCCAGTAGAGCCCGACAGAGCCCGACAGGGCCCGACAGAGCCCGACAGAGCCCGACAGGGCCCGACAGGGCCCGACAGAGCCCGACAGGGCCCGACAGGGCCCGACAGGGCCCGACAGAGCCCAGTTTAGCCCAGTAGAGCCCGACAGAGCCCGACAGAGCCCGACAGGGCCCGACAGGGCCCGACAGAGCCCAGTAGAGCCCAGTAGAGCCCGACAGAGCCCGACAGAGCCCGACAGAGCCCGACAGAGCCCGACAGGGCACGACAGGACCCATTAGAGCCCGACAGAGCCCGACAGGGCCCGACAGGGCCCGACAGAGCCCGACAGAGCCCGACAGGGCCCAGTAGAGCCCGACAGGGCCCGACAGAGCCCGACAGGGCCCGACAGAGCCCGACAGAGCCCGACAGGGCCCAGTAGAGCCCGGCAGAGCCCGACAGAGCCCGACAGAGCCTGACAGGGCCCAGTAGAGCCCAGTAGAGCCCGACAGAGCCCAGTAGAGCCTGACAGAGCCCGACAGAGCCCGACAGGGCCCGACAGGGACCGACAGAGCCCGACAGAGCCCGACAGGGCCCGACAGGGCCCGACAGGTCCCAGTAGAGCCCGACAGAGCCCGACAGAGCCCGACAGAGCCCGACAGGGCCCGACAGGGCCCGACAGGGCCCGACAGAGCCCGACAGAGCCCAGTAGAGCCCAGTAGAGCCCGACAGAGTCCGACAGAGCCCGACAGAGCCCGACAGAGCCCGACAGAGCCCGACAGGGCCCAGTAGAGCCCAGTAGAGCCCGACAGAGCCCAGTAGAGCCCGACAGAGCCCGACAGAGCCCGACAGGGCCCGACAGGGCCCGACAGAGCCCGACAGGGCCCGACAGAGCCCGACAGGGCCCAGTAGAGCCCGACAGAGCCCGACAGAGCCCGACAGGGCCCAGTAGAGCCCGACAGAGCCCGACAGAGCCCGACAGGGCCCGACAGAGCCCGACAGGGCCCGACAGAGCCCAGTAGAGCCCGACAGAGCCCGACAGGGCCCGACAGGGCCCAGTAGAGCCCGACAGAGCCCAGTAGAGCCCAGTAGAGCCCGACATAGCCCGACAGAGCCCGACAGAGCCCAACAGAGCCTGACAGGGCCCGACAGAGCCCGACAGAGCCCGACAGAGCCCGACAGGGCCCGACAGGGCCCAGTAGAGCCCGACAGAGCCCGACAGAGCCCGACAGAGCCCGACAGAGCCCGACAGGGCCCAGTAGAGCCCGACAGAGCCCGACAGAGCCCAGTAGAGCCCAGTAGGGCCCGACAGAGCCCGACAGAGCCCGACAGAGCCCGACAGAGCCCAGTAGAGGCGGACAGAGCCCGACAGGGCCCGACAGGGCCCGACAGGGCCCAGTAGAGCCCGACAGAGCCCGACAGAGCCCGACAGAGCCCGACAGAGCCCGACAGGGCCCGACAGACCCCGACAGAGCCCGACAGGGCCCAGTAGAGCCCGACAGGGCCCGACAGAGCCCGACAGGGCCCGACAGGGACCGACAGAGCCCGACAGAGCCCAGTAGAGCCCGACAGAGCCCGACAGAGCCCGACAGAGCCCGACAGAGCCCGACAGAGCCCAACAGAGCCCGACAGGGCTTGACAGGGCCCGACAGGGCCCAGTAGAGCCCGACAGAGCCCGACAGAGCCCGACAGAGCCCAGTAGAGCCCGACAGAGCCCGACAGAGCCCGACAGAGCCCGACAGAGCCCGACAGGGCCCGACAGGGCCCGACAGAGCCCAGTAGAGCCCAGTAGACCCCGACACAGCCCGACAGAGCCCGAGAGAGCCCGACAGAGCCCGACAGGGCCCGACAGGGCCCGACAGGGCCCGACAGAGCCCGACAGGGCCCGACAGGGCCCGACAGAGCCCGACAGAGCCCGACAGAGCCCGACAGGGCCCGACAGGGAACAGTAGAGCCCAGAAGAGCCCAGTAGAGCCCGACAGAGCCCGACAGAGCCCGACAGAGCCCAGTAGAGCCCGACAGTGCCCGACAGAGCCCGACAGGGCCCGACAGGGCCCGACAGGGAACAGTAGAGCCCAGTAGAGCCCGACAGCGCCCGACAGAGCCCGACAGGGCCCGACAGAGCCCGACAGAGCCTGACAGGGCCCGACAGGGCCCGACAGGGCCCGACAGAGCCCGACAGGGCCCGACAGGGAACAGTAGAGACAAGTAGAGCCCGACAGAGCCCGACAGAGCCCGACAGAGCCTGACAGGGCCCGACAGAGCTCGACATAGCCCGACAGAGCCCGACAGAGCCCGACAGAGCCCGACAGAGCCCAGTAGAGCCCAGTAGAGCCCGACAGAGCCCGACAGAGCCCGACAGAGACCGACAGGGCCCGACAGAGCCCGACAGAGCCCGACAGAGCCCAGTAGAGCCCGACAGAGCCCGACAGAGCCCGACAGAGCCCGACAGAGCCCGACAGAGCCCGACAGGGCCCGACAGGGCCCGACAGAGCCCAGTTTAGCCCAGTAGAGCCCGACAGAGCCCGACAGAGCCCGACAGGGCCCGACAGGGCCCAGGAGAGCCCGACAGAGCCCGACAGGGCCCGACAGAGCCCGACAGAGCCCGACAGGGCCCGACAGGGCCCGACAGGGCCCGACAGAGCCCGACAGGGCCCAGTAGAGCCCGACAGAGCCCGACAGAGCCCGACAGGGCCCGACAGGGCCCGACAGAGCCCGACTGAGCCCGACAGGGCTTGACAGGGCCCAGTAGAGCCCGACAGAGCCCGAGAGGGCCCGACAGAGCCCGACAGAGCCCGACAGGGCCCGACAGGGCCCGACAGAGCCCGACAGAGACTGACAGGGCCCAGTAGAGCCCGACAGAGCCCGACAGAGCCCGACAGAGCCCGACAGAGCCCGACAGGGCCCGACAGAGCCCGACAGGGCCCGACAGGGCCCGACAGGGCCCGACAGAGCCCAGTAGAGCCCGACAGAGCCCGACAGAGCCCGACAGAGCCCGACAGAGCCCGACAGGGTCCAGTAGAGCCCAGTAGAGCTCGACAGAGCCCAGTAGAGCCCGACAGAGACCGACAGAGCCCGACAGAGCCCGACAGGGCCCGACAGGGCCCGACAGAGCCCGACAGGGCCCGACACAGCCCGACAGGGCCCAGTAGAGCCCGACAGAGCCCGACAGAGCCCGACAGAGCCCAGTAGAGCCCGACAGAGCCCGACAGAGCCCGACAGAGCCCGACAGGGCCCGACAGGGCCTGACAGGGCCCGACAGAGCCCGACAGAGCCCGACAGAGCCCAGTAGAGCCCGACAGGGCCCGACAGGGCCCGACAGGGCCTAGTAGACCCCGACAGAGCCCGACAGAGCCCAGTAGAGCCCAGTAGAGCCCGACAGAGCCCGACAGAGCCCGACAGAGCCCGACAGGGCCCGACAGGGCCCGACAGGTCCCAGTAGAGCCCGACAGAGCCCGACAGAGCCCGACAGACCCCGACAGGGCCCGACAGAGCCCGACAGAGCCCGACAGGGCCCGACAGGGCCCAGTAGAGCCCGACAGAGCCCGACAGAGCCCGACAGAGCCCGACAGAGCCCAGTAGAGCCCGACAGAGCCCGACAGGGCCCGACAGGGCCCGACAGGGCCCGACAGGGCCCAGTAGAGCCCGACAGAGCCCGACAGAGCCCGACAGAGTCCGACAGGGCCCGACAGGGCCCAGTAGAGCCCGACAGAGCCCGACAGAGCCCGACAGAACCCGACAGAGCCCGACAGGGCCCGACAGGGCCCAGTAGAGCCCGACAGAGCCCGACAGAGCCCAGTAGAGCCCAGTAGAGCCCGACAGAGCCCGACAGAGCCCGACAGAGCCCAGTAGAGCCCAGTAGAGCCCGACAGAGCCCGACAGAGCCCGACAGGGCCCAGTAGAGCCCGACAGAGCCCGACAGAGCCCGACAGAGCCTGACAGAGCCCGACAGAGCCCGACAGAGCCCGACAGAGCCCAGTAGATCCCGACAGAGCCCGACAGAGCCCGACAGAGCCCGACAGGGCCCGACAGAGCCCGACAGAGCCCGACAGGGCCCGACAGAGCCTGACAGAGCCCGACAGAGCCCAGTAGATCCCGACAGAGCCCGACAGAGCCCGACAGGGCCCGACAGAGCCCGACAGAGCCCGACAGGGCCCAGTAGAGCCCGACAGAGCCCGACAGAGCCCGACAGAGCCCAGTAGAGCCCGACAGAGCCCGACAGGGCCCGACAGGGCCCGACAGGGCCCGACAGGGCCCGACAGAGCCCGACACAGCCCGACACAGCCCGACAGGGCCCAGTAGAGCCCGACAGAGCCCGACAGGGCCCGACAGGGCCCAGTAGAGCCCGACAGAGCCCGACAGGGCCCGACAGGGAACAGTAGAGCCCAGTAGAGCCCGACAGAGCCCGACAGAGCCCGACAGGGCCCGACAGAGCCCGACAGAGCCCGACAGGGCCCGACAGGGCGCGACAGAGCCCAGTAGAGCCCAGTAGAGCCCGACAGAGCCCGACAGAGCCCGACAGAGCCCGACAGGGCCCGACAGAGCCCGACAGGGCCTGACAGGGAACAGGAGAGACAAGTAGAGCCCGACAGAGCCCGACAGAGCCCGACAGAGCCCGACAGAGCCCGACAGGGACCGACAGATCCCGACAGAGCCCAGTAGAGACCAGTAGAGCCCGACAGAGCCCGACAGAGCCCGACAGAGACCGACAGGGCCCGACAGAGCCCAGTTTAGCCCAGTAGAGCCCGACAGAGCCCGACAGAGCCCGACAGGGCCCGACAGGGCCCAGGAGAGCCCGACAGAGCCCGACAGGGCCCGACAGAGCCCGACAGAGCCCGACAGAGCCCGACAGGGCCCAGTAGAGCCCGACAGAGCCCGACAGGGCCCGACAGAGCCCGACAGAGCCCGACAGGGCCCGACAGGGCCCAGTAGAGCCCGACAGAGCCCGACAGAGCCCGACAGAACCCGACAGGGCCCAGTAGAACCCGACAGAGCCCGACAGAGCCCGACAGAGCCCGACAGGGCCCGACAGAGCCCGACAGAGCCCGACAGAGCCCGACAGAGCCCGACAGGGCCCAGTAGAGCCCGACAGAGCCCGACAGAGCCCGACAGGGCCCGACAGGGCCCGACAGGGCCCGACAGAGCCCGACAGAGCTCGACAGGGCCCGACAGGGCCCGACAGAGCCCGACAGAGCCCGACAGAGCCCGACAGGGCCCGACAGAGCCCGACAGGGCCCGACAGGGCCCGACAGAGCCCGACAGAGCCCGACAGGGTCCGACAGAGCCCGACAGAGCCCGACAGGGCCCGACAGGGCCCAGTAGAGCCCGACAGAGCCCGACAGGGCCCAGTAGAGCCCGACAGAGCCCGACAGAGCCCGACAGAGCCCGACAGGGCCCGACAGGGCCCAGTAGAGCCCGACAGAGCCCGACAGGGCCCGACAGAGCCCGACAGAGCCCGACAGAGCCCGACAGAGCCCGACAGGGCCCAGTAGATCCCGACAGAGCCCGACAGAGCCCGACAGAGCCCGACAGGGCCCGACAGGGCCCGACAGAGCCCGACAGAGCCCGACAGGGCCCGACAGGGCCCGACAGGGCTCGACAGGGCCCGACAGGGCCCGACAGAGCCCAGTTTAGCCCAGTAGAGCCCGACAGAGCCCGACAGAGCCCGACAGGGCCCGACAGAGCCCGACAGGGCCCGACAGAGCCCGACAGAGCCCGACAGAGCCCGACAGGGCCCGACAGGGCCCGACAGAGCCCGACAGAGCCCGACAGGGCCCGACAGGGCCCAGTAGAGCCCGACAGAGCCCGACAGAGCCCGACAGAGCCCGACAGAGCCCAGTAGAGCCCGACAGAGCCCGACAGGGCCCGACAGGGCCCGACAGGGCCCGAAAGGGCCCGACAGGGCCTGACAGAGCCCGACAGAGCCCGACAGAGCCCGACAGGGCCCAGTAGAGCCCGACAGAGCCCGACAGGGCCCAGTAGAGCCCGACAGAGCCCGACAGAGCCCGACAGAGCCCGACAGAGCCCGACAGGGCCCGACAGGGCCCGACAGAGCCCGACAGAGCCCGACAGGGCCCGACAGAGCCCGACAGGGCCCAGTAGAGCCCGACAGAGCCCGACAGAGCCCAGTAGAGCCCGACAGAGCCCGACAGAGCCCGACAGAGCCCGACAGGGCCCGACAGAGCCCGACAGAGCCCGACAGGGCCCGACAGAGCCCGACAGAGCCCGACAGAGCCCAGTAGAGCCCGACAGAGCCCGACAGGGCCCGACAGGGCCCAGTAGAGCCCGACAGAGCCCGACAGAGCCCAGTAGAGCCCAGTAGAGCCCGACAGAGCCCGACAGGGCCCGACAGAGCCCGACAGAGCCCGACAGGGCCAGACAGAGCCCGACAGAGCCCGACAGAGCCCGACAGGGCCCGACAGGGCCAGTAGAGCCCGACAGAGCCCGACAGAGCCCGACAGAGCCCAGTAGAGCCCGACAGAGCCCGACAGAGCCCGACAGAGCCCGACAGGGCCCAGTAGAGCCCGACAGAGCCCGACAGGGCCCAGTAGAGCCCGACAGAGCCCGACAGAGCCCGACAGAGCCCGGCAGGGCCCGACAGGGCCCGACAGAGCCCGACAGAGCCCGACAGGGCCCGACAGGGCCCGACAGTGCCCAGTAGAGCCCGACAGGGCTCAACAGAGCCCGACAGGGCCCGACAGGGCCCGACAGGGACCGACAGGGCCCAGTAGAGCCCGACAGAGCCCGACAGAGCCCGACAGAACCCGACAGGGCCCAGTAGAACCCGACAGAGCCCGACAGAGCCCGACAGAGCCCGACAGGGCCCGACAGAGCCCGACAGAGCCCGACAGAGCCCGACAGGGCCCAGTAGAGCCCGACAGAGCCCGACAGAGCCCGACAGAGCCCGACAGGGCCCGACAGAGCCCGACAGAGCCCGACAGAGCCCGACAGGGCCCGACAGGGCCCGACAGGGCCCAGTAGAGCCCGGCAGAGCCCGACAGAGCCCGACAGAGCCTGACAGGGCCCAGTAGAGCCCAGTAGAGCCCGACAGAGCCCAGTAGAGCCCGACAGAGCCCGACAGAGCCCGACAGAGCCCGACAGGGCCCGACAGAGCCCGACAGAGCCCGACAGGGCCCGACAGAGCCCGACAGGGCCCGACAGGGCCCAGTAGAGCCCGACAGAGCCCGACAGAGCCCGACAGAGCCCGACAGAGCCCGACAGAGCCCGACAGAGCCCAGTAGAGCCCGACAGAGCCCGACAGAGCCCGACAGAGCCCGACAGGGCCCGACAGGGCCCGAAAGGGCCCGACAGGGCCCGACAGAGCCCGACAGAGCCCGACAGAGCCCGACAGGGCCCAGTAGAGCCCGACAGAGCCCGACAGGGCCCAGTAGAGCCCGACAGAGCCCGACAGAGCCCGACAGAGCCCGACAGGGCCCGACAGGGCCCGACAGAGCCCGACAGGGCCCAGTAGAGCCCGACAGAGCCCGACAGAGCCCAGTAGAGCCCGACAGAGCCCGACAGAGCCCGACAGAGCCCGACAGGGCCCGACAGTGCCCGACAGGGCCCGACAGGGCCCAGTAGAGCCCGACAGAGCCCGACAGGGCCCGACAGAGCCCGACAGAGCCCGACAGAGCCCGACAGGGCCCAGTAGATCCCGACAGAGCCCGACAGAGCCCGACAGAGCCCGACAGGGCCCGACAGGGCCCGACAGAGCCCGACAGAGCCCGACAGGGCCCGACAGGGCCCGACAGGGCTCGACAGGGCCCGACAGGGCCCGACAGAGCCCAGTTTAGCCCAGTAGAGCCCGACAGAGCCCGACAGAGCCCGACAGGGCCCGACAGAGCCCGACAGGGCCCGACAGAGCCCGACAGAGCCCGACAGAGCCCGACAGAGCCCGACAGGGCCCGACAGGGCCCGACAGAGCCCGACAGAGCCCGACAGGGCCCGACAGGGCCCAGTAGAGCCGACAGAGCCCGACAGAGCCCGACAGAGCCCGACAGAGCCCAGTAGAGCCCGACAGAGCCCGACAGAGCCCGACAGAGCCCGACAGGGCCCGACAGGGCCCGACAGGGCCCGAAAGGGCCCGACAGGGCCTGACAGAGCCCGACAGAGCCCGACAGAGCCCGACAGGGCCCAGTAGAGCCCGACAGAGCCCGACAGGGCCCAGTAGAGACCGACAGAGCCCGACAGAGCCCGACAGAGCCCGACAGGGCCCAGTAGAGCCCGACAGAGCCCGACAGGGCCCAGTAGAGCCCGACAGAGCCCGACAGGGCCCGACAGGGCCCGACAGAGCCCGACAGAGCCCGACAGGGCCCGACAGAGCCCGACAGGGCCCAGTAGAGCCCGACAGAGCCCGACAGAGCCCAGTAGAGCCCGACAGAGCCCGACAGAGCCCGACAGAGCCCGACAGGGCCCGACCCAGAGCCCGACAGAGCCCGACAGGGCCCGACAGAGCCCGACAGAGCCCGACAGAGCCCGACAGAGCCCAGTAGAGCCCGACAGAGCCCGACAGGGCCCGACAGGGCCCAGTAGAGCCCGACAGAGCCCGACAGAGCCCGACAGAGCCCGACAGAGCCCGACAGGGCCCAGTAGATCCCGACAGAGCCCGACAGAGCCCGACAGAGCCCGACAGGGCCCGACAGGGCCCGACAGGGCCCGACAGAGCCCGACAGAGCCCGACAGGGCCCGACAGGGCCCGACAGAGCCCGACAGAGCCCGACAGAGCCCGACAGAGCCCAGTAGAGCCCGACAGAGCCCGACAGAGCCCGACAGAGCCCGACAGGGCCCAGTAGAGCCCGACAGAGCCCGACAGGGCCCAGTAGAGCCCGACAGAGCCCGACAGAGCCCGACAGAGCCCGGCAGGGCCCGACAGGGCCCGACAGAGCCCGACAGAGCCCGATAGGGCCCGACAGGGCCCGACAGTGCCCAGTAGAGCCCGACAGGGCTCGACAGAGCCCGAAAGGGCCCGACAGGGCCCGACAGGGACCGACAGGGCCCAGTAGAGCCCGACAGAGCCCGACAGAGCCCGACAGAACCCGACAGGGCCCAGTAGAACCCGACAGAGCCCGACAGAGCCCGACAGAGCCCGACAGGGCCCGACAGAGCCCGACAGAGCCCGACAGAGCCCGACAGGGCCCGACAGGGCCCGACAGAGCCCGACAGAGCCCGACAGGGCCCGACAGAGCCCGACAGGGCCCAGTAGAGCCCGACAGAGCCCGACAGAGCCCAGTAGAGCCCGACAGAGCCCGACAGAGCCCGACAGAGCCCAGTTTAGCCCAGTAGAGCCCGACAGAGCCCGACAGAGCCCGACAGGGCCCGACAGAGCCCGACAGGGCCCGACAGAGCCCGACAGAGCCCGACAGAGCCCGACAGAGCCCGACAGGGCCCGACAGGGCCCGACAGAGCCCGACAGAGCCCGACAGGGCCCGACAGGGCCCAGTAGAGCCCGACAGAGCCCGACAGAGCCCGACAGAGCCCGACAGAGCCCAGTAGAGCCCGACAGAGCCCGACAGAGCCCGACAGAGCCCGACAGGGCCCGACAGGGCCCGACAGGGCCCGAAAGGGCCCGACAGGGCCTGACAGAGCCCGACAGAGCCCGACAGAGCCCGACAGGGCCCAGTAGAGCCCGACAGAGCCCGACAGGGCCCAGTAGAGACCGACAGAGCCCGACAGAGCCCGACAGAGCCCGACAGGGCCCAGTAGAGCCCGACAGAGCCCGACAGGGCCCAGTAGAGCCCGACAGAGCCCGACAGGGCCCGACAGGGCCCGACAGAGCCCGACAGAGCCCGACAGGGCCCGACAGAGCCCGACAGGGCCCAGTAGAGCCCGACAGAGCCCGACAGAGCCCAGTAGAGCCCGACAGAGCCCGACAGAGCCCGACAGAGCCCGACAGGGCCCGACAGAGCCCGACAGAGCCCGACAGGGCCCGACAGAGCCCGACAGAGCCCGACAGAGCCCAGTAGAGCCCGACAGAGCCCGACAGGGCCCGACAGGGCCCAGTAGAGCCCGACAGAGCCCGACAGAGCCCGACAGAGCCCGACAGAGCCCGACAGGGCCCAGTAGATCCCGACAGAGCCCGACAGAGCCCGACAGAGCCCGACAGGGCCCGACAGGGCCCGACAGGGCCCGACAGAGTCCGACAGAGCTTGACAGGGCCCGACAGGGCCCGACAGGGCTCGACAGGGCCCGACAGGGCCCGACAGAGCCCAGTTTAGCCCAGTAGAGCCCGACAGAGCCCGACAGAGCCCGACAGGGCCCGACAGAGCCCGACAGGGCCCGACAGAGCCCGACAGAGCCCGACAGAGCCCGACAGGGCCCGACAGGGCCCGACAGAGCCCGACAGAGCCCGACAGGGCCCGACAGGGCCCAGTAGAGCCCGACAGAGCCCGACAGAGCCCGACAGAGCCCGACAGAGCCCAGTAGAGCCCGACAGAGCCCGACAGGGCCCGACAGGGCCCGACAGGGCCCGAAAGGGCCCGACAGGGCCTGACAGAGCCCGACAGAGCCCGACAGAGCCCGACAGGGCCCAGTAGAGCCCGACAGAGCCCGACAGGGCCCAGTAGAGCCCGACAGAGCCCGACAGAGCCCGACAGAGCCCGACAGAGCCCGACAGGGCCCGACAGGGCCCGACAGAGCCCGACAGAGCCCGACAGGGCCCGACAGAGCCCGACAGGGCCCAGTAGAGCCCGACAGAGCCCGACAGAGCCCAGTAGAGCCCGACAGAGCCCGACAGAGCCCGACAGAGCCCGACAGGGCCCGACAGAACCCGACAGAGCCCGACAGGGCCCGACAGAGCCCGACAGAGCCCGACAGAGCCCAGTAGAGCCCGACAGAGCCCGACAGGGCCCGACAGGGCCCAGTAGAGCCCGACAGAGCCCGACAGAGCCCAGTAGAGCCCAGTAGAGCCCGACAGAGCCCGACAGAGCCCGACAGGGCCCGACAGGGCCCGACAGAGCCCGACAGAGCCCGACAGAGCCCGACAGGGCCCGACAGGGCCCGACAGAGCCCGACAGAGCCCGACAGAGCCCGACAGGGCCCGACAGGGCCCGACAGGGCCCAGTAGAGCCCGACAGAGCCCGACAGAGCCCAGTAGAGCCCGACAGAGACCGACAGGGCCCGACAGGGCCCAACAGGGCCCAGTAGAGCCCGACAGAGCCCGACAGAGCCCAGTAGAGCCCAGTAGAGCCCGACAGAGCCCGACAGGGCCCGACAGAGCCCGACAGAGCCCGACAGGGCCAGACAGAGCCCGACAGAGCCCGACAGAGCCCGACAGGGCCCGACAGGGCCCAGTAGAGCCCGACAGAGCCCGACAGAGCCCGACAGAGCCCAGTAGAGCCCGACAGAGCCCGACAGAGCCCGACAGAGCCCGACAGGGCCCAGTAGAGCCCGACAGAGCCCGACAGGGCCCAGTAGAGCCCGACAGAGCCCGACAGAGCCCGACAGAGCCCGGCAGGGCCCGACAGGGCCCGACAGAGCCCGATAGGGCCCGACAGGGCCCGACAGTGCCCAGTAGAGCCCGACAGGGCTCGACAGAGCCCGAAAGGGCCCGACAGGGCCCGACAGGGACCGACAGGGCCCAGTAGAGCCCGACAGAGCCCGACAGAGCCCGACAGAACCCGACAGGGCCCAGTAGAACCCGACAGAGCCCGACAGAGCCCGACAGAGCCCGACAGGGCCCGACAGAGCCCGACAGAGCCCGACAGAGCCCGACAGAGCCCGACAGGGCCCAGTAGAGCCCGACAGAGCCCGACAGAGCCCGACAGAGCCCGACAGGGCCCGACAGAGCCCGACAGAGCCCGACAGAGCCCGACAGAGCCCGACAGGGCCCGACAGGGCCCGACAGGGCCCAGTAGAGCCCGGCAGAGCCCGACAGAGCCCGACAGAGCCTGACAGGGCCCAGTAGAGCCCAGTAGAGCCCGACAGAGCCCAGTAGAGCCCGACAGAGCCCGACAGAGCCCGACAGAGCCCGACAGGGCCCGACAGAGCCCGACAGAGCCCGACAGGGCCCGACAGAGCCCGACAGGGCCCGACAGGGCCCAGTAGAGCCCGACAGAGCCCGACAGAGCCCGACAGAGCCCGACAGAGCCCGACAGAGCCCAGTAGAGCCCGACAGAGCCCGACAGAGCCCGACAGAGCCCGACAGAGCCCGACAGGGCCCGACAGGGCCCGAAAGGGCCCGACAGGGCCCGACAGAGCCCGACAGAGCCCGACAGAGCCCGACAGAGCCCGACAGGGCCCAGTAGAGCCCGACAGAGCCCGACAGAGCCCAGTAGAGCCCGACAGAGCCCGACAGAGCCCGACAGAGCCCGACAGGGCCCGACAGGGCCCGACAGGGCCCGACAGAGCCCGACAGAGCCCGACAGGGCCCGACAGAGCCCGACAGGGCCCAGTAGAGCCCGACAGAGCCCGACAGAGCCCAGTAGAGCCCGACAGAGCCCGACAGAGCCCGACAGAGCCCGACAGGGCCCGACAGGGCCCGACAGGGCCCGACAGGGCCCAGTAGAGCCCGACAGAGCCCGACAGGGCCCGACAGAGCCCGACAGAGCCCGACAGAGCCCGACAGAGCCCGACAGGGCCCAGTAGATCCCGACAGAGCCCGACAGAGCCCGACAGAGCCCGACAGGGCCCGACAGGGCCCGACAGGGCTCGACAGGGCCCGACAGGGCCCGACAGAGCCCAGTTTAGCCCAGTAGAGCCCGACAGAGACCGACAGGGCCCGACAGGGCCCAACAGGGCCCAGTAGAGCCCGACAGAGCCCGACAGAGCCCAGTTTAGCCCAATAGAGCCCGACAGAGACCGACAGGGCCCGACAGGGCCCAACAGGGCCCAGTAGAGCCCGACAGAGCCCGACAGGGCCCGACAGAGCCCGACAGAGCCCGACAGAGCCCGACAGAGCCCGACAGGGCCCAGTAGATCCCGACAGAGCCCGACAGAGCCCGACAGAGCCCGACAGGGCCCGACAGGGCCCGACAGAGCCCGACAGAGCCCGACAGGGCCCGACAGGGCCCAGTAGAGCCCGACAGAGCCCGACAGAGCCCAGTAGAGCCCGACAGAGACCGACAGGGCCCGACAGGGCCCAACAGGGCCCAGTAGAGCCCGACAGAGCCCGACAGAGCCCAGTAGAGCCCAGTAGAGCCCGACAGAGCCCGACAGGGCCCGACAGAGCCCGACAGAGCCCGACAGGGCCAGACAGAGCCCGACAGAGCCCGACAGGGCTCAGTAGAGCCCGACAGAGCCCGACAGGGCCCGACAGGGCCCAGTAGAGCCCGACAGAGCCCGACAGAGCCCGACAGAGCCCAGTAGAGCCCGACAGAGCCCGACAGAGCCCGACAGGGCCCAGTAGAGCCCGACAGAGCCCGACAGGGCCCAGTAGAGCCCGACAGAGCCCGACAGAGCCCGACAGAGCCCGGCAGGGCCCGACAGGGCCCGACAGAGCCCGACAGAGCCCGACAGGGCCCGACAGGGCCCGACAGGGCCCAGTAGAGCCCGACAGGGCCCGACAGAGCCCGACAGGGCCCGACAGGGCCCGACAGGGACCGACAGGGCCCAGTAGAGCCCGACAGAGCCCGACAGAGCCCGACAGAACCCGACAGGGCCCAGTAGAACCCGACAGAGCCCGACAGAGCCCGACAGAGACCGACAGGGCCCGACAGAGCCCGACAGAGCCCGACAGAGCCCGACAGAGCCCGACAGAGCCCGACAGGGCCCGACAGGGCCCGACAGGGCCCGACAGAGCCCGACAGAGCTCGACAGGGCCCGACAGGGCCCGACAGGGCCCGACAGAGCCCGACAGGGCCCGACAGAGCCCGACAGGGCCCGACAGGGCCCGACAGAGCCCGACAGAGCCCGACAGGGCCCGACAGAGCCCGACAGAGCCCGACAGGGCCCGACAGGGCCCAGTAGAGCCCGACAGAGCCCGACAGAGCCCAGTAGAGCCCGACAGATCCCGACAGGGCCCAGTAGAGCCCGACAGAGCCCGACAGAGCCCGACAGAGCCCGACAGGGCCCGACAGAGCCCGACAGAGCCCGACAGGGCCCGACAGGGCCCGACAGGGCCCAGTAGAGCCCGACAGAGCCCGACAGGGCCCGACAGAGCCCGACAGAGCCCGACAGGGCCCAGTAGATCCCGACAGAGCCCGACAGAGCCCGACAGAGCCCGACAGGGCCCGACAGGGCCCGACAGAGCCCGACAGAGCCCGACAGGGCCCGACAGGTCCCGACAGGGCCTGACAGAGCCCAGTTTAGCCCAGTAGAGTCCGACAGAGCCCGACAGAGCCCGACAGGGCCCGACAGAGCCCGACAGGGCCCGACAGAGCCCGACAGAGCCCGACAGGGCCCGACAGAGCCCGACAGAGCCCGACAGGGCCCGACAGGACCCATTAGAGCCCGACAGAGCCCGACAGGGCCCGACAGAGCCCGACAGAGCCCGACAGGGCCCGACAGGGCCTGACAGGGCCCGACAGGGCCCAGTAGAGCCCGGCAGAGCCCGACAGAGCCCGACAGAGCCTGACAGGGCCCAGTAGAGCCCAGTAGAGCCCGACAGAGCCCAGTAGAGCCCGACAGAGCCCGACAGAGCCCGACAGAGCCCGACAGGGCCCGACAGAGCCCGACAGAGCCCGACAGGGCCCGACAGAGCCCGACAGGGCCCGACAGGGCCCAGTAGAGCCCGACAGAGCCCGACAGAGCCCGACAGAGCCCGACAGAGCCCGACAGAGCCCAGTAGAGCCCGACAGAGCCCGACAGAGCCCGACAGAGCCCGACAGAGCCCGACAGGGCCCGACAGGGCCCGAAAGGGCCCGACAGGGCCCGACAGAGCCCGACAGAGCCCGACAGAGCCCGACAGAGCCCGACAGGGCCCAGTAGAGCCCGACAGAGCCCGACAGGGCCCAGTAGAGCCCGACAGAGCCCGACAGAGCCCGACAGAGCCCGACAGGGCCCGACAGGGCCCGACAGAGCCCGACAGAGCCCGACAGGGCCCGACAGAGCCCGACAGGGCCCAGTAGAGCCCGACAGAGCCCGACAGAGCCCAGTAGAGCCCGACAGAGCCCGACAGAGCCCGACAGAGCCCGACAGGGCCCGACAGAGCCCGACAGAGCCCGACAGGGCCCGACAGAGCCCGACAGAGCCCGACAGAGCCCAGTAGAGCCCGACAGAGCCCGACAGAGCCCGACAGAGCCCGACAGGGCCCGACAGAGCCCGACAGAGCCCGACAGGGCCCGACAGAGCCCGACAGGGCCCGACAGGGCCCAGTAGAGCCCGACAGAGCCCGACAGAGCCCGACAGAGCCCGACAGGGCCCGACAGAGCCCGACAGAGCCCGACAGGGCCCGACAGGGTCCAGTAGAGCCCGACAGAGCCCGAGAGGGCCCGACAGAGCCCGACAGGGCCCGACAGAGCCCGACAGAGCCCGACAGAGCCCAGTAGAACCCGACAGAGCCCGACAGAGCCCGACAGAGCCCGACAGGGCCCGACAGGGCCCGACAGAGCCCGACAGAGCCCAGTAGAGCCCGACAGAGCCCGACAGAGCGCGACAGAGCCCGACAGGGCCCGTTAGGGCCCGACAGAGCCCAGTAGAGCCCAGTAGAGCCCGACACAGCCCGACAGAGCCCGACAGAGCCCGACAGAGCCCGACAGGGCCCGACAGAGCCCGACAGGGCCCGACAGAGCCCGACAGGGCCCGACAGGGAACAGTAGAGCCCAGAAGAGCCCAGTAGAGCCCGACAGAGCCCGACAGAGCCCGACAGAGCCCAGTAGAGCCCGACAGAGCCCGACAGAGCCCGACAGGGCCCGACAGGGCCCGACAGGGAACAGTAGAGCCCAGTAGAGCCCGACAGCGCCCGACAGAGCCCGACAGGGCCCGACAGAGCCCGACAGAGCCCGACAGGGCCCGACAGGGCCCGACAGAGCCCGACAGAGCCCGACAGGGCCCGACAGGGAACAGTAGAGACAAGTAGAGCCCGACAGAGCCCGACAGAGCCCGACAGGGCCCGACAGAGCCCGACAGGGCCCGACAGAGCTCGACATAGCCCGACAGAGCCCGACAGAGCCCGACAGAGCCCAGTAGAGCCCAGTAGAGCCCGACAGAGCCCGACAGAGACCGACAGGGCCCGACAGAGCCGACAGAGCCCGACAGAGCCCAGTAGAGCCCGACAGAGCCCGACAGAGCCCGACAGAGCCCAGTAGAGCCCGACAGAGCCCGACAGAGCCCGACAGAGCCCGACAGGGCCCGACAGGGCCCGACAGGGCCCAGTTTAGCCCAGTAGAGCCCGACAGAGCCTGACAGGGCCCGACAGGGCCCAGGAGAGCCCGACAGAGCCCGACAGGGCCCGACAGAGCCCGACAGAGCCCGACAGGGCCCGACAGAGCCCGACAGAGCCCGACAGGGCCCAGTAGAGCCCGACAGAGCCCGACAGAGCCCGACAGAGCCCGACAGGGCCCGACAGGGCCCGACAGAGCCCGACTGAGCCCGACAGGGCCCGACAGGGCCCGACAGAGCCCGACAGAGCCCGACAGGGCCCAGTAGAGCCCGACAGAGCCCGACAGAGCCCGACAGAGCCCGACAGGGCCCGACAGAGCCCGACAGAGCCCGACAGGGCCCGACAGGGCCCGACAGGGCCCGACAGAGCCCAGTAGAGCCCGACAGAGCCCGACAGAGCCCGACAGAGCCCGACAGGGCCCAGTAGAGCCCAGTAGAGCCCGACAGAGCCCAGTAGAGCCCGACAGAGCCCAGTAGAGCCCGACAGAGACCGACAGAGCCCGACAGAGCCCGACAGGGCCCGACAGGGCCCGACAGGGCCCGACAGAGCCCGACAGAGCCCGACAGGGCCCAGTAGAGCCCGACAGAGCCCGACAGAGCCCGACAGAGCCCAGTAGAGCCCGACAGAGCCCGACAGAGCCCGACAGGGCCCGACAGGGCCCGACAGAGCCCGACAGAGCCCGACAGAGCCCAGTAGAGCCCGACAGAGCCCGACAGGGCCCGACAGGGCCTAGTAGAGCCCGACAGAGCCCGACAGAGCCCAGTAGAGCCCAGTAGAGCCCGACAGAGCCCGACAGAGCCCGACAGAGCCCGACAGAGCCCGACAGGGCCCGACAGAGCCCGACAGAGCCCGACAGGTCCCAGTAGATCCCGACAGAGCCCGACAGAGCCCGACAGAGCCCGACAGGGCCCGACAGAGCCCGACAGAGCCCGACAGGGCCCGACAGGGCCCAGTAGAGCCCGACAGAGCCCGACAGAGCCCGACAGGGCCCGACAGAGCCCAGTAGATACCGACAGAGCCCGACAGAGCCCGACAGAGCCCGACAGAGCCCGACAGAGCCCGACAGAGCCCGACAGGGCCCGACAGAGCCCGACAGAGCCCGACAGGGCCCGACAGAGCCCAGTAGAGCCCAGTAGAGCCCGACAGAGCCCGACAGGGCCCGACAGAGCCCAGTAGATACCGACAGAGCCCGACAGAGCCCGACAGAGCCCGACAGAGCCCGACAGAGCCCGACAGGGCCGACAGAGCCCGACAGAGCCTGACAGAGCCCGACAGAGCCCAGCAGATCCCGACAGAGCCCGACAGAGCCCGACAGAGCCCGACAGAGCCCGACAGAGCCCAGCAGATCCCGACAGAGCCCGACAGAGCCCGACAGAGCCCGACAGGGCCCGACAGAGCCCGACAGAGCCCGACAGGGCCCGACAGGGCCCGACAGAGCCCAGTAGAGCCCGACAGAGCCCGACAGAGCCCGACAGAGCCCGACAGGGCCCGACAGGGCCCGACAGGGCCCGAGACGGCCCGACAGAGCCCGACAGGGCCCGACAGAGCCCGACAGAGCCCGACAGGGCCCAGTAGAGCCCGACAGAGCCCGACAGAGCCCGACAGAGCCCAGTAGAGCCCGACAGAGCCCGACAGAGCCCGACAGGGCCCGACAGGGCCCGACAGGGCCCGACAGAGCCCGACACAGCCCGACAGAGCCCGACAGGGCCCAGTAGAGCCCGACAGAGCCCGACAGGGCCCAGTAGAGCCCGACAGAGCCCGACAGGGCCCAGTAGAGCCCGACAGAGCCCGACAGAGCCCGACAGGGCCCGACAGGGCCCGGCAGGGCCCGACAGGGCCCGACAGGGAACAGTAGAGCCCAGTAGAGCCCGACAGAGCCCGACAGGGCCCGACAGGGCCCGACAGAGCCCGACAGGGCCCGACAGGGCGCGACAGAGCCCAGTAGAGCCCAGTAGAGCCCAGTAGAGCCCGACAGAGCCCGACAGAGCCCGACAGAGCCCGACAGGGCCCGACAGAGCCCGACAGGGCCTGACAGGGAACAGTAGAGACAAGTAGAGCCCGACAGAGCCCGACAGAGCCCGACAGAGCCCGACAGAGCCCGACAGGGACCGACAGAGCCCGACAGAGCCCAGTAGAGCCCGACAGAGCCCGACAGAGCCCGACAGAGCCCGACAGGGCCCGACAGAGCCCGACAGAGCCCGACAGAGCCCAGTAGAGCCCGACAGAGCCCGACAGAGCCCGACAGAGCCCGACAGAGCCCAGTTTAGCCCAGTAGAGCCCGACAGAGCCCGACAGAGCCCGACAGGGCCCGACAGGGCCCGACAGGGCCCAGGAGAGCCCGACAGAGCCCCACAGGGCCCGACAGAGCCCGACAGAGCCCGACAGAGCCCGACAGGGCCCAGTAGAGCCCGACAGAGCCCGACAGGGCCCGACAGGGCCCGACAGAGCCCGACAGAGCCCGACAGGGCCCGACAGGGCCCAGTAGAGCCCGACAGAGCCCGACAGGGCCCGACAGAGCCCGACAGAGCCCGACAGGGCCCGACAGGGCCCGACAGAGCCCGACAGAGCCCGACAGGGCCCAGTAGAGCCCGACAGAGCCCGACAGAGCCCGACAGAGCCCGACAGAGCCCGACAGGGCCCAGTAGAGCCCGACAGAGCCCGACAGGGCCCAGTAGAGCCCGACAGAGCCCGACAGGGCCCAGTAGAGCCCGACAGAGCCCGACAGAGCCCGACAGAGCCCGACAGAGCCCGACAGGGCCCGACAGGGCCCGACAGGGCCCGACAGGGCCCGACAGAGCCCGACAGGGCCCGACAGAGCCCGACAGAGCCCGACAGGGCCCAGTAGAGCCCGACAGAGCCCGACAGAGCCCGACAGAGCCCGACAGGGCCCGACAGAGCCCGACAGGGCCCGACAGGGCCCGACAGAGCCCGACAGA
This sequence comes from Caloenas nicobarica, assembly GCF_036013445.1. Taxonomy (NCBI): domain Eukaryota; kingdom Metazoa; phylum Chordata; class Aves; order Columbiformes; family Columbidae; genus Caloenas; species Caloenas nicobarica. The sequence continues at coordinate 190,612 of NW_027017088.1, forward strand.
GCCCGACAGAGCCCAGTAGAGCCCGACAGAGCCCGACAGGGCCCGACAGGGCCCAGTAGAGCCCGACAGAGCCCGACAGAGCCCAGTAGAGCCCAGTAGAGCCCGACAGAGCCCGACAGAGCCCGACAGGGCCCGACAGAGCCCGACAGGGCCCGACAGGGCCCAGTAGAGCCCCACAGAGCCCGACAGAGCCCGACAGGGCCCGACAGAGCCCGACAGAGCCCGACAGGGCCCGACAGGGCCCGACAGGGCCCGACAGAGCCCGACAGAGCCCAGTAGAGCCCGACAGAGCCCGACAGGGCCCGACAGGGCCCGACAGGGCCCAGTAGAGCCCGACAGAGCCCGACAGAGCCCAGTAGAGCCCAGTAGAGCCCGACAGAGCCCGACAGGGCCCGACAGAGCCCGACAGAGCCCGACAGGGCCAGACAGAGCCCGACAGAGCCCGACAGGGCCCGACAGAGCCCGACAGAGCCCGACAGGGCCCGACAGGGCCCAGTAGAGCCTGACAGAGCCCGACAGAGCCCAGTAGAGCCCGACAGAGCCCGACAGAGCCCGACAGAGCCCGACAGGGCCCAGTAGAGCCCGACAGAGCCCGACAGGGCCCAGTAGAGCCCGACAGAGCCCGACAGAGCCCGACAGAGCCCGACAGGGCCCGACAGGGCCCGACAGAGCCCGACAGGGCCCGACAAGGCCCGACAAGGCCCGACAGGGCCCAGTAGAGCCCGACAGGGCCCGACAGAGCCCGACAGGGCCCGACAGGGCCTGACAGGGACCGACAGGGCCCAGTAGAGCCCGACAGAGCCCGACAGAGCCCGACAGAGCCCGACAGGGCCCGACAGAGCCCGACAGAGCCCGACAGAGCCCGACAGGGCCCAGTAGAGCCCGACAGAGCCCGACAGAGCCCGACAGAGCCCGACAGGACCCGACAGGGCCCGACAGAGCCCGACAGAGCTCGACAGGGCCCGACCGGGCCCGACAGAGCCCGACAGAGCCCGACAGGGCCCGACAGGGCCCGACAGAGCCCGACAGGGCCCGACAGAGCCCGACAGGGCCCGACAGGGCCCGACAGGGCCCGACAGGGCCCAGTAGAGCCCGACAGAGCCCGACAGGGCCCGACAGAGCCCGACAGAGCCCGACAGAGCCCGACAGGGCCCAGTAGAGCCCGACAGAGCCCGACAGGGTCCAGTAGAGCCCGACAGAGCCCGACAGAGCCCGACAGAGCCCGACAGGGCCCGACAGGGCCCGACAGGGCCCGACAGAGCCCGACAGGGCCCAGTAGAGCCCGACAGAGCCCGACAGGGCCCGACAGAGCCCGACAGAGCCCGACAGAGCCCGACAGGGCCCAGTAGATCCCGACAGAGCCCGACAGAGCCCGACAGAGCCCGACAGGGCCCGACAGGGCCCGACAGAGCCCGACAGGGCCCGACAGGGCCCGACAGGGCCCGACAGAGCCCGACAGGGCCCGACAGGGCCCGACAGGGCCCAGTAGAGCCCGACAGAGCCCGACAGGGCCCAGTAGAGCCCGACAGAGCCCGACAGAGCCCGACAGAGCCCGACAGGGCCCGACAGGGCCCGACAGAGCCCGACAGAGCCCGACAGGGCCCGACAGGGCCCGACAGGGCCCAGTAGAGCCCGACTAGGGCCCGACAGAGCCCGACAGGGCCCGACAGGGCCCGACAGGGACCGACAGGGCCCAGTAGAGCCCGACAGAGCCCGACAGAGCCCGACAGAACCCGACAGGGCCCAGTAGAGCCCGACAGAGCCCGACAGAGCCCGACAGGGCCCGACAGAGCCCGACAGAGCCCGACAGAGCCCGACAGAGCCCGACAGGGCCCAGTAGAGCCCGACAGAGCCCGACAGAGCCCGACAGAGCCCGACAGGGCCCGACAGGGCCCGACAGAGCCCGACAGAGCTCGACAGGGCCCGACAGGGCCCGACAGAGCCCGACAGAGCCCGACAGAGCCCGACAGGGCCCGACAGGGCCCGACAGAGCCCGACAGAGCCCGACAGGGCCCGACAGGGCCCGACAGGGCCCGACAGAGCCTGACAGAGCCCGACAGGGCCCGACAGGGCCCGACAGGGCCCAGTAGAGCCAGACAGAGCCCGACAGGGCCCGACAGAGCCCGACAGAGCCCGACAGGGCCCAGTAGAGCCCGACAGAGCCCGACAGGGCCCAGTAGAGCCCGACAGAGCCCGACAGAGCCCGACAGAGCCCGACAGGGCCCGACAGAGCCCGACAGGGCCCGACAGGGCCCGACAGGGCCCAGTAGAGCCCGACAGAACCCGACAGGGCCCGACAGGGCCCGACAGAGCCCGACAGAGCCCGACAGGGCCCAGTAGATCCCGACAGAGCCCGACAGAGCCCGACAGAGCCCGACAGGGCCCGACAGGGCCCGACAGGGCCCGACAGAGCCCGACAGGGCCCGACAGGGCCCGACAGGGCCCAGTAGAGCCCAGTAGAGCCCGACAGAGCCCGACAGGGCCCGACAGGGCCCGACAGAGCCCGACAGGGCCCGACAGAGCCCGACAGAGCCCGACAGGGCCCGACAGAGCCCGACAGAGACCGACAGGGCCCGACAGGACCCATTAGAGCCCGACAGGGCCCGACAGAGCCCGACAGAGCCCGACAGGGCCCGACAGGGCCCGACAGGGCCCGACAGAGCCCGACAGAGCCCGACAGAGCCCGACAGGGCCCGACAGAGCCCGACAGGGCCCGACAGGGCCCGACAGAGCCCGACAGGGCCCGACAGAGCCCGACAGGGCCCAGTAGAGCCCGACAGAGCCCGACAGGGCCCAGTAGAGCCCGACAGAGCCCGACAGAGCCCGACAGAGCCCGACAGGGCCCGACAGGGCCCGACAGAGCCCGACAGGGCCCAGTAGAGCCCGACAGGGCCCGACAGGGCCCAGTAGAGCCCGACAGAGCCCGACAGAGCCCAGTAGAGCCCGACAGATCCCGACAGGGCCCAGTAGAGCCCGACAGAGCCCGACAGAGCCCGACAGGGCCCGACAGAGCCCGACAGAGCCCGACAGGGCCCGACAGGGCCCGACAGGGCCCAGTAGAGCCCGACAGAGCCCGACAGGGCCCGACAGAGCCCGACAGAGCCCGACAGGGCCCAGTAGATCCCGACAGAGCCCGACAGAGCCCGACAGAGCCCGACAGGGCCCGACAGGGCCCGACAGAGCCCGACAGAGCCCGACAGGGCCCGACAGGTCCCGACAGGGCCTGACAGAGCCCAGTTTAGCCCAGTAGAGTCCGACAGAGCCCGACAGAGCCCGACAGGGCCCGACAGAGCCCGACAGGGCCCGACAGAGCCCGACAGAGCCCGACAGGGCCCGACAGAGCCCGACAGAGCCCGACAGGGCCCGACAGGGCCTGACAGGGCCCGACAGGGCCCAGTAGATCCCGGCAGAGCCCGACAGAGCCCGACAGAGCCTGACAGGGCCCAGTAGAGCCCAGTAGAGCCCGACAGAGCCCAGTAGAGCCCGACAGAGCCCGACAGACCCCGACAGAGCCCGACAGGGCCCGACAGAGCCCGACAGAGCCCGACAGGGCCCGACAGAGCCCGACAGGGCCCGACAGGGCCCAGTAGAGCCCGACAGAGCCCGACAGAGACCGACAGGGCCCGACAGGACCCATTAGAGCCCGACAGGGCCCGACAGAGCCCGACAGAGCCCGACAGGGCCCGACAGGGCCCGACAGGGCCCGACAGAGCCCGACAGAGCCCGACAGAGCCCGACAGGGCCCGACAGAGCCCGACAGGGCCCGACAGGGCCCGACAGAGCCCGACAGGGCCCGACAGAGCCCGACAGGGCCCAGTAGAGCCCGACAGAGCCCGACAGGGCCCAGTAGAGCCCGACAGAGCCCGACAGAGCCCGACAGAGCCCGACAGGGCCCGACAGGGCCCGACAGAGCCCGACAGGGCCCAGTAGAGCCCGACAGGGCCCGACAGGGCCCAGTAGAGCCCGACAGAGCCCGACAGAGCCCAGTAGAGCCCGACAGATCCCGACAGGGCCCAGTAGAGCCCGACAGAGCCCGACAGAGCCCGACAGGGCCCGACAGAGCCCGACAGAGCCCGACAGGGCCCGACAGGGCCCGACAGGGCCCAGTAGAGCCCGACAGAGCCCGACAGGGCCCGACAGAGCCCGACAGAGCCCGACAGGGCCCAGTAGATCCCGACAGAGCCCGACAGAGCCCGACAGAGCCCGACAGGGCCCGACAGGGCCCGACAGAGCCCGACAGAGCCCGACAGGGCCCGACAGGTCCCGACAGGGCCTGACAGAGCCCAGTTTAGCCCAGTAGAGTCCGACAGAGCCCGACAGAGCCCGACAGGGCCCGACAGAGCCCGACAGGGCCCGACAGAGCCCGACAGAGCCCGACAGGGCCCGACAGAGCCCGACAGAGCCCGACAGGGCCCGACAGGGCCTGACAGGGCCCGACAGGGCCCAGTAGATCCCGGCAGAGCCCGACAGAGCCCGACAGAGCCTGACAGGGCCCAGTAGAGCCCAGTAGAGCCCGACAGAGCCCAGTAGAGCCCGACAGAGCCCGACAGAGCCCGACAGAGCCCGACAGGGCCCGACAGAGCCCGACAGAGCCCGACAGGGCCCGACAGAGCCCGACAGGGCCCGACAGGGCCCAGTAGAGCCCGACAGAGCCCGACAGAGCCCGACAGAGCCCGACAGAGCCCGACAGAGCCCAGTAGAGCCCGACAGAGCCCGACAGAGCCCGACAGAGCCCGACAGAGCCCGACAGGGCCCGAAAGGGCCCGACAGGGCCCGACAGAGCCCGACAGAGCCCGACAGAGCCCGACAGAGCCCGACAGGGCCCAGTAGAGCCCGACAGAGCCCGACAGGGCCCAGTAGAGCCCGACAGAGCCCGACAGAGCCCGACAGAGCCCGACAGGGCCCGACAGGGCCCGACAGAGCCCGACAGAGCCCGACAGGGCCCGACAGAGCCCGACAGGGCCCAGTAGAGCCCGACAGAGCCCGACAGAGCCCAGTAGAGCCCGACAGAGCCCGACAGAGCCCGACAGGGCCCGACAGAGCCCGACAGAGCCCGACAGGGCCCGACAGAGCCCGACAGAGCCCGACAGAGCCCAGTAGAGCCCGACAGAGCCCGACAGAGCCCGACAGAGCCCGACAGGGCCCGACAGAGCCCGACAGAGCCCGACAGAGCCCGACAGGGCCCGACAGAGCCCGACAGGGCCCGACAGGGCCCAGTAGTGCCCGACAGAGCCCGACAGAGCCCGACAGAGCCCGACAGGGCCCGACAGAGCCCGACAGAGCCCGACAGGGCCCGACAGGGCCCGACAGGGTCCAGTAGAGCCCGACAGAGCCCGAGAGGGCCCGACAGAGCCCGACAGGGCCCGACAGAGCCCGACAGAGCCCGACAGAGCCCAGTAGAGCCCGACAGAGCCCGACAGAGCCCGACAGAGCCCGACAGGGCCCGACAGAGCCCGACAGAGCCCGACAGAGCCCAGTAGAGCCCGACAGAGCCCGACAGAGCGCGACAGAGCCCGACAGGGCCCGTTAGGGCCCGACAGAGCCCAGTAGAGCCCAGTAGAGCCCGACACAGCCCGACAGAGCCCGACAGAGCCCGACAGAGCCCGACAGGGCCCGACAGAGCCCGACAGGGCCCGACAGAGCCCGACAGGGCCCGACAGGGAACAGTAGAGCCCAGAAGAGCCCAGTAGAGCCCGACAGAGCCCGACAGAGCCCGACAGAGCCCAGTAGAGCCCGACAGAGCCCGACAGAGCCCGACAGGGCCCGACAGGGCCCGACAGGGAACAGTAGAGCCCAGTAGAGCCCGACAGCGCCCGACAGAGCCCGACAGGGCCCGACAGAGCCCGACAGAGCCCGACAGGGCCCGACAGGGCCCGACAGAGCCCGACAGAGCCCGACAGGGCCCGACAGGGAACAGTAGAGACAAGTAGAGCCCGACAGAGCCCGACAGAGCCCGACAGGGCCCGACAGAGCCCGACAGGGCCCGACAGAGCTCGACATAGCCCGACAGAGCCCGACAGAGCCCGACAGAGCCCGACAGAGCCCAGTAGAGCCCAGTAGAGCCCGACAGAGCCCGACAGAGACCGACAGGGCCCGACAGAGCCCGACAGAGCCCAGTAGAGCCCGACAGAGCCCGACAGAGCCCGACAGAGCCCAGTAGAGCCCGACAGAGCCCGACAGAGCCCGACAGAGCCCGACAGGGCCCGACAGGGCCCGACAGGGCCCAGTTTAGCCCAGTAGAGCCCGACAGAGCCCGACAGGGCCCGACAGGGCCCAGGAGAGCCCGACAGAGCCCGACAGGGCCCGACAGAGCCCGACAGAGCCCGACAGGGCCCGACAGAGCCCGACAGAGCCCGACAGGGCCCAGTAGAGCCCGACAGAGCCCGACAGAGCCCGACAGAGCCCGACAGGGCCCGACAGGGCCCGACAGAGCCCGACAGAGCCCGACAGGGCCCGACAGGGCCCGACAGAGCCCGACAGAGCCCGACAGGGCCCGACAGAGCCCGACAGAGCCCGACAGGGCCCGACAGGGCCCGACAGGGCCCGACAGAGCCCAGTAGAGCCCGACAGAGCCCGACAGAGCCCGACAGAGCCCGACAGGGCCCGACAGAGCCCGACAGAGCCCGACAGGGCCCGACAGGGCCCGACAGGGCCCGACAGAGCCCAGTAGAGCCCGACAGAGCCCGACAGAGCCCGACAGAGCCCGACAGGGCCCAGTAGAGCCCAGTAGAGCCCGACAGAGCCCAGTAGAGCCCGACAGAGCCCAGTAGAGCCCGACAGAGACCGACAGAGCCCGACAGAGCCCGACAGGGCCCGACAGGGCCCGACAGGGCCCGACAGGGCCCGACAGAGCCCGACAGGGCCCAGTAGAGCCCGACAGAGCCCGACAGAGCCCGACAGAGCCCAGTAGAGCCCGACAGAGCCCGACAGAGCCCGACAGAGCCCGACAGGGCCCGACAGGGCCCGACAGAGCCCGACAGAGCCCGACAGAGCCCAGTAGAGCCCGACAGAGCCCGACAGGGCCCGACAGGGCCTAGTAGAGCCCGACAGAGCCCGACAGAGCCCAGTAGAGCCCAGTAGAGCCCGACAGAGCCCGACAGAGCCCGAAAGAGCCCGACAGGGCCCGACAGGGCCCGACAGAGCCCGACAGAGCCCGACAGGTCCCAGTAGAGCCCGACAGAGCCCGACAGAGCCCGACAGAGCCCGACAGGGCCCGACAGAGCCCGACAGAGCCCGACAGGGCCCGACAGGGCCCAGTAGAGCCCGACAGAGCCCGACAGAGCCCGACAGAGCCCGACAGAACCCGACAGAGCCCGACAGGGCCCAGTAGAGCCCGACAGAGCCCGACAGGGCCCGACAGGGCCCGACAGGGCCCGACAGGGCCCAGTAGAGCCCGACAGAGCCCGACAGAGCCCGAGAGAGCCCGACAGGGCCCGACAGGGCCCAGTAGAGCCCGACAGAGCCCGACAGAGCCCGACAGAACCCGACAGAGCCCGACAGGGCCCGACAGGGCCCGACAGAGCCCGACAGAGCCCAGTAGAGCCCAGTAGAGCCCGACAGAGCCCGACAGAGCCCGACAGAGCCCGACAGAGCCCGACAGAGCCCAGTAGAGCCCAGTAGAGCCCGACAGAGCCCGACAGGGCCCGACAGAGCCCAGTAGATACCGACAGAGCCCGACAGAGCCCGACAGAGCCCGACAGAGCCCGACAGAGCCCGACAGGGCCCGACAGAGCCCGACAGGGCCCGACAGAGCCCGACAGAGCCCAGCAGATCCCGACAGAGCCCGACAGAGCCCGACAGAGCCCGACAGAGCCCAGCAGATCCCGACAGAGCCCGACAGAGCCCGACAGAGCCCGACAGGGCCCGACAGAGCCCGACAGAGCCCGACAGGGCCCGACAGGGCCCGACAGAGCCCAGTAGAGCCCGACAGAGCCCGACAGAGCCCGACAGAGCCCGACAGGGCCCGACAGGGCCCGACAGGGCCCGAGAGGGCCCGACAGAGCCCGACAGGGCCCGACAGAGCCCGACAGAGCCCGACAGGGCCCAGTAGAGCCCGACAGAGCCCGACAGAGCCCGACAGAGCCCAGTAGAGCCCGACAGAGCCCGACAGAGCCCGACAGGGCCCGACAGGGCCCGACAGGGCCCGACACAGCCCGACAGAGCCCGACAGGGCCCAGTAGAGCCCGACAGAGCCCGACAGGGCCCAGTAGAGCCCGACAGAGCCCGACAGGGCCCAGTAGAGCCCGACAGAGCCCGACAGAGCCCGACAGGGCCCGACAGGGCCCGACAGGGCCCGACAGAGCCCGACAGGGCCCGACAGGGCCCGACAGAGCCCGACAGGGCCTGACAGGGAACAGTAGAGACAAGTAGAGCCCGACAGAGCCCGACAGAGCCCGACAGAGCCCGACAGAGCCCGACAGGGACCGACAGAGCCCGACAGAGCCCAGTAGAGCCCGACAGAGCCCGACAGAGCCCGACAGAGCCCGACAGGGCCCGACAGAGCCCGACAGAGCCCGACAGAGCCCAGTAGAGCCCGACAGAGCCCGACAGAGCCCGACAGAGCCCGACAGAGCCCAGTTTAGCCCAGTAGAGCCCGACAGAGCCCGACAGAGCCCGACAGGGCCCGACAGGGCCCGACAGGGCCCAGGAGAGCCCGACAGAGCCCCACAGGGCCCGACAGAGCCCGACAGAGCCCGACAGAGCCCGACAGGGCCCAGTAGAGCCCGACAGAGCCCGACAGGGCCCGACAGGGCCCGACAGAGCCCGACAGAGCCCGACAGGGCCCGACAGGGCCCAGTAGAGCCCGACAGAGCCCGACAGGGCCCGACAGAGCCCGACAGAGCCCGACAGGGCCCGACAGGGCCCGACAGAGCCCGACAGAGCCCGACAGGGCCCAGTAGAGCCCGACAGAGCCCGACAGAGCCCGACAGAGCCCAACAGAGCCCGACAGGGCCCGACAGAACCCGACAGAGCCCGACAGGGCCCAGTAGAGCCCGACAGAGCCCGACAGGGCCCGACAGGGCCCGACAGGGCCCGACAGGGCCCAGTAGAGCCCGACAGAGCCCGACAGAGCCCGACAGAGCCCGACAGGGCCCGACAGGGCCCAGTAGAGCCCGACAGAGCCCGACAGAGCCCGACAGAACCCGACAGAGCCCGACAGGGCCCGACAGGGCCCGACAGAGCCCGACAGAGCCCAGTAGAGCCCAGTAGAGCCCGACAGAGCCCGACAGAGCCCGACAGAGCCCGACAGAGCCCGACAGAGCCCAGTAGAGCCCAGTAGAGCCCGACAGAGCCCGACAGGGCCCGACAGAGCCCAGTAGATACCGACAGAGCCCGACAGAGCCCGACAGAGCCCGACAGAGCCCGACAGAGCCCGACAGGGCCCGACAGAGCCCGACAGGGCCCGACAGAGCCCGACAGAGCCCAGCAGATCCCGACAGAGCCCGACAGAGCCCGACAGAGCCCGACAGAGCCCAGCAGATCCCGACAGAGCCCGACAGAGCCCGACAGAGCCCGACAGGGCCCGACAGAGCCCGACAGAGCCCGACAGGGCCCGACAGGGCCCGACAGAGCCCAGTAGAGCCCGACAGAGCCCGACAGAGCCCGACAGAGCCCGACAGGGCCCGACAGGGCCCGACAGGGCCCGAGAGGGCCCGACAGAGCCCGACAGGGCCCGACAGAGCCCGACAGAGCCCGACAGGGCCCAGTAGAGCCCGACAGAGCCCGACAGAGCCCGACAGAGCCCAGTAGAGCCCGACAGAGCCCGACAGAGCCCGACAGGGCCCGACAGGGCCCGACAGGGCCCGACACAGCCCGACAGAGCCCGACAGGGCCCAGTAGAGCCCGACAGAGCCCGACAGGGCCCAGTAGAGCCCGACAGAGCCCGACAGGGCCCAGTAGAGCCCGACAGAGCCCGACAGAGCCCGACAGGGCCCGACAGGGCCCGACAGGGCCCGACAGAGCCCGACAGGGCCCGACAGGGCCCGACAGAGCCCGACAGGGCCCAACAGGGAACAGTAGAGCCCAGTAGAGCCCGACAGAGCCCGACAGGGCCCGACAGGGCCCGACAGAGCCCGACAGGGCCCGACAGGGCGCGACAGAGCCCAGTAGAGCCCAGTAGAGCCCAGTAGAGCCCGACAGAGCCCGACAGAGCCCGACAGAGCCCGACAGGGCCCGACAGAGCCCGACAGGGCCTGACAGGGAACAGTAGAGACAAGTAGAGCCCGACAGAGCCCGACAGAGCCCGACAGAGCCCGACAGAGCCCGACAGGGACCGACAGAGCCCGACAGAGCCCAGTAGAGCCCGACAGAGCCCGACAGAGCCCGACAGAGCCCGACAGGGCCCGACAGAGCCCGACAGAGCCCGACAGAGCCCAGTAGAGCCCGACAGAGCCCGACAGAGCCCGACAGAGCCCGACAGAGCCCAGTTTAGCCCAGTAGAGCCCGACAGAGCCCGACAGAGCCCGACAGGGCCCGACAGGGCCCGACAGGGCCCAGGAGAGCCCGACAGAGCCCCACAGGGCCCGACAGAGCCCGACAGAGCCCGACAGAGCCCGACAGGGCCCAGTAGAGCCCGACAGAGCCCGACAGGGCCCGACAGGGCCCGACAGAGCCCGACAGAGCCCGACAGGGCCCGACAGGGCCCAGTAGAGCCCGACAGAGCCCGACAGGGCCCGACAGAGCCCGACAGAGCCCGACAGGGCCCGACAGGGCCCGACAGAGCCCGACAGAGCCCGACAGGGCCCAGTAGAGCCCGACAGAGCCCGACAGAGCCCGACAGAGCCCAACAGAGCCCGACAGGGCCCAGTAGAGCCCGACAGAGCCCGACAGGGCCCAGTAGAGCCCGACAGAGCCCGACAGGGCCCAGTAGAGCCCGACAGAGCCCGACAGAGCCCGACAGAGCCCGACAGAGCCCGACAGGGCCCGACAGGGCCCGACAGGGCCCGACAGAGCCCGACAGGGCCCGACAGAGCCCGACAGAGCCCGACAGGGCCCAGTAGAGCCCGACAGAGCCCGACAGAGCCCGACAGAGCCCGACAGGGCCCGACAGAGCCCGACAGGGCCCGACAGGGCCCGACAGAGCCCGACAGAGCCCAGTAGAGCCCAACAGAGCCCGACAGGGCCCGACAGGGCCCAGTAGAGCCCGACAGAGCCCGACAGAGCCCAGTAGAGCCCAGTAGAGCCCGACAGAGCCCGACAGAGCCCGACAGGGCCCGACAGAGCCCGACAGGGCCCGACAGGGCCCAGTAGAGCCCCACAGAGCCCGACAGAGCCCGACAGGGCCCGACAGAGCCCGACAGAGCCCGACAGGGCCCGACAGGGCCCGACAGGGCCCGACAGAGCCCGACAGAGCCCAGTAGAGCCCGACAGAGCCCGACAGGGCCCGACAGGGCCCGACAGGGCCCAGTAGAGCCCGACAGAGCCCGACAGAGCCCAGTAGAGCCCAGTAGAGCCCGACAGAGCCCGACAGGGCCCGACAGAGCCCGACAGAGCCCGACAGGGCCAGACAGAGCCCGACAGAGCCCGACAGGGCCCGACAGAGCCCGACAGAGCCCGACAGGGCCCAACAGGGCCCAGTAGAGCCTGACAGAGCCCGACAGAGCCCAGTAGAGCCCGACAGAGCCCGACAGAGCCCGAGAGAGCCCGACAGGGCCCAGTAGAGCCCGACAGAGCCCGACAGGGCCCAGTAGAGCCCGACAGAGCCCGACAGAGCCCGACAGAGCCCGACAGGGCCCGACAGGGCCCGACAGAGCCCGACAGGGCCCGACAAGGCCCGACAAGGCCCGACAGGGCCCAGTAGAGCCCGACAGGGCCCGACAGAGCCCGACAGAGCCCGACAGGGCCCGACAGAGCCCGACAGAGCCCGACAGAGCCCGACAGAGCCCGACAGGGCCCAGTAGAGCCCGACAGAGCCCGACAGAGCCCGACAGAGCCCGACAGGACCCGACAGGGCCCGACAGAGCCCGACAGAGCTCGACAGGGCCCGACCGGGCCCGACAGAGCCCGACAGAGCCCGACAGGGCCCGACAGAGCCCGACAGAGCCCGACAGGGCCCGACAGAGCCCGACAGAGCCCGACAGGGCCCGACAGGGCCCGACAGGGCCCAGTAGAGCCCGACAGAGCCCGACAGGGCCCGACAGAGCCCGACAGAGCCCGACAGAGCCCGACAGGGCCCAGTAGAGCCCGACAGAGCCCGACAGGGTCCAGTAGAGCCCGACAGAGCCCGACAGAGCCCGACAGAGCCCGACAGGGCCCGACAGAGCCCGACAGAGCCCGACAGGGCCCAGTAGAGCCCGACAGAGCCCGACAGGGCCCGACAGAGCCCGACAGAGCCCGACAGAGCCCGACAGGGCCCAGTAGATCCCGACAGAGCCCGACAGAGCCCGACAGGGCCCGACAGGGCCCGACAGGGCCCGACAGGGCCCGACAGAGCCCGACAGGGCCCGACAGGGCCCGACAGGGCCCAGTAGAGCCCGACAGAGCCCGACAGGGCCCAGTAGAGCCCGACAGAGCCCGACAGAGCCCGACAGAGCCCGACAGGGCCCGACAGGGCCCGACAGAGCCCGACAGAGCCCGACAGGGCCCGACAGGGCCCGACAGGGCCCAGTAGAGCCCGACTAGGGCCCGACAGAGCCCGACAGGGCCCGACAGGGCCCGACAGGGACCGACAGGGCCCAGTAGAGCCCGACAGAGCCCGACAGAGCCCGACAGAACCCGACAGGGCCCAGTAGAGCCCGACAGAGCCCGACAGAGCCCGACAGAGCCCGACAGGGCCCGACAGAGCCCGACAGAGCCCGACAGAGCCCGACAGAGCCCGACAGGGCCCAGTAGAGCCCGACAGAGCCCGACAGAGCCCAACAGAGCCCGACAGGGCCCGACAGGGCCCGACAGAGCCCGACAGAGCTCGACAGGGCCCGACAGGGCCCGACAGAGCCCGACAGAGCCCGACAGAGCCCGACAGGGCCCGACAGAGCCCGACAGAGCCCGACAGGGCCCGACAGGGCCCGACAGGGCCCGACAGGGCCCGACAGGGCCCGACAGAGCCTGACAGAGCCCGACAGGGCCCGACAGGGCCCGACAGGGCCCAGTAGAGCCAGACAGAGCCCGACAGGGCCCGACAGAGCCCGACAGGGCCCAGTAGAGCCCGACAGAGCCCGACAGGGCCCAGTAGAGCCCGACAGAGCCCGACAGAGCCCGACAGGGCCCGACAGGGCCCGACAGGGCCCGACAGAGCCCGACAGGGCCCGACAGGGCCCGACAGAGCCCGACAGGGCCCAACAGGGAACAGTAGAGCCCAGTAGAGCCCGACAGAGCCCGACAGGGCCCGACAGGGCCCGACAGAGCCCGACAGGGCCCGACAGGGCGCGACAGAGCCCAGTAGAGCCCAGTAGAGCCCAGTAGAGCCCGACAGAGCCCGACAGAGCCCGACAGAGCCCGACAGGGCCCGACAGGGCCCGACAGGGCCTGACAGGGAACAGTAGAGACAAGTAGAGCCCGACAGAGCCCGACAGAGCCCGACAGAGCCCGACAGAGCCCGACAGGGACCGACAGAGCCCGACAGAGCCCAGTAGAGCCCGACAGAGCCCGACAGAGCCCGACAGAGCCCGACAGAGCCCGACAGAGCCCAGTAGAGCCCGACAGAGCCCGACAGAGCCCGACAGAGCCCGACAGAGCCCGACAGAGCCCAGTTTAGCCCAGTAGAGCCCGACAGAGCCCGACAGAGCCCGACAGGGCCCGACAGGGCCCGACAGGGCCCAGGAGAGCCCGACAGAGCCCCACAGGGCCCGACAGAGCCCGACAGAGCCCGACAGAGCCCGACAGGGCCCAGTAGAGCCCGACAGAGCCCGACAGGGCCCGACAGGGCCCGACAGAGCCCGACAGAGCCCGACAGGGCCCGACAGGGCCCAGTAGAGCCCGACAGAGCCCGACAGGGCCCGACAGAGCCCGACAGAGCCCGACAGAGCCCGACAGGGCCCGACAGAGCCCGACAGAGCCCGACAGGGCCCAGTAGAGCCCGACAGAGCCCGACAGAGCCCGACAGGGCCCAGTAGAGCCCGACAGAGCCCGACAGGGCCCAGTAGAGCCCGACAGAGCCCGACAGGGCCCAGTAGAGCCCGACAGAGCCCGACAGAGCCCGACAGGGCCCGACAGGGCCCGACAGGGCCCGACAGAGCCCGACAGGGCCCGACAGAGCCCGACAGAGCCCGACAGGGCCCAGTAGAGCCCGACAGAGCCCGACAGAGCCCGACAGAGCCCGACAGGGCCCGACAGAGCCCGACAGGGCCCGACAGGGCCCGACAGAGCCCGACAGAGCCCAGTAGAGCCCAACAGAGCCCGACAGGGCCCGACAGGGCCCAGTAGAGCCCGACAGAGCCCGACAGAGCCCAGTAGAGCCCAGTAGAGCCCGACAGAGCCCGACAGAGCCCGACAGGGCCCGACAGAGCCCGACAGGGCCCGACAGGGCCCAGTAGAGCCCCACAGAGCCCGACAGAGCCCGACAGGGCCCGACAGAGCCCGACAGAGCCCGACAGGGCCCGACAGGGCCCGACAGGGCCCGACAGAGCCCGACAGAGCCCAGTAGAGCCCGACAGAGCCCGACAGGGCCCGACAGGGCCCGACAGGGCCCAGTAGAGCCCGACAGAGCCCGACAGAGCCCAGTAGAGCCCAGTAGAGCCCGACAGAGCCCGACAGGGCCCGACAGAGCCCGACAGAGCCCGACAGGGCCAGACAGAGCCCGACAGAGCCCGACAGGGCCCGACAGAGCCCGACAGAGCCCGACAGGGCCCAACAGGGCCCAGTAGAGCCTGACAGAGCCCGACAGAGCCCAGTAGAGCCCGACAGAGCCCGACAGAGCCCGAGAGAGCCCGACAGGGCCCAGTAGAGCCCGACAGAGCCCGACAGGGCCCAGTAGAGCCCGACAGAGCCCGACAGAGCCCGACAGAGCCCGACAGGGCCCGACAGGGCCCGACAGAGCCCGACAGGGCCCGACAAGGCCCGACAAGGCCCGACAGGGCCCAGTAGAGCCCGACAGGGCCCAACAGAGCCCGACAGGGCCCGACAGGGCCTGACAGGGACCGACAGGGCCCAGTAGAGCCCGACAGAGCCCGACAGAGCCCGACAGAGCCCGACAGGGCCCGACAGAGCCCGACAGAGCCCGACAGAGCCCGACAGAGCCCGACAGGGCCCAGTAGAGCCCGACAGAGCCCGACAGAGCCCGACAGAGCCCGACAGGACCCGACAGGGCCCGACAGAGCCCGACAGAGCTCGACAGGGCCCGACCGGGCCCGACAGAGCCCGACAGAGCCCGACAGGGCCCGACAGAGCCCGACAGAGCCCGACAGGGCCCGACAGAGCCCGACAGAGCCCGACAGGGCCCGACAGGGCCCGACAGGGCCCAGTAGAGCCCGACAGAGCCCGACAGGGCCCGACAGAGCCCGACAGAGCCCGACAGAGCCCGACAGGGCCCAGTAGAGCCCGACAGAGCCCGACAGGGTCCAGTAGAGCCCGACAGAGCCCGACAGAGCCCGACAGAGCCCGACAGGGCCCGACAGAGCCCGACAGAGCCCGACAGGGCCCAGTAGAGCCCGACAGAGCCCGACAGAGCCCGACAGAGCCCGACAGAGCCCGACAGAGCCCGACAGGGCCCAGTAGATCCCGACAGAGCCCGACAGAGCCCGACAGGGCCCGACAGGGCCCGACAGGGCCCGACAGGGCCCGACAGAGCCCGACAGGGCCCGACAGGGCCCGACAGGGCCCAGTAGAGCCCGACAGAGCCCGACAGGGCCCAGTAGAGCCCGACAGAGCCCGACAGAGCCCGACAGAGCCCGACAGGGCCCGACAGGGCCCGACAGAGCCCGACAGAGCCCGACAGGGCCCGACAGGGCCCGACAGGGCCCAGTAGAGCCCGACTAGGGCCCGACAGAGCCCGACAGGGCCCGACAGGGTCCGACAGGGACCGACAGGTCCCAGTAGAGCCCGACAGAGCCCGACAGAGCCCGACAGAACCCGACAGGGCCCAGTAGAGCCCGACAGAGCCCGACAGAGCCCGACAGAGCCCGACAGGGCCCGACAGAGCCCGACAGAGCCCGACAGAGCCCGACAGAGCCCGACAGGGCCCAGTAGAGCCCGACAGAGCCCGACAGAGCCCGACAGAGCCCGACAGGGCCCGACAGGGCCCGACAGAGCCCGACAGAGCTCGACAGGGCCCGACAGGGCCCGACAGAGCCCGACAGAGCCCGACAGAGCCCGACAGGGCCCGACAGGGCCCGACAGAGCCCGACAGGGCCCGACAGGGCCCGACAGGGCCCGACAGGGCCCGACAGAGCCTGACAGAGCCCGACAGGGCCCGACAGGGCCCGACAGGGCCCAGTAGAGCCAGACAGAGCCCGACAGGGCCCGACAGAGCCCGACAGAGCCCGACAGGGCCCAGTAGAGCCCGACAGAGCCCGACAGGGCCCAGTAGAGCCCGACAGAGCCCGACAGAGCCCGACAGAGCCCGACAGGGCCCGACAGGGCCCGACAGGGCCCGACAGGGCCCGACAGGGCCCAGTAGAGCCCGACAGAACCCGACAGGGCCCGACAGGGCCCGACAGAGCCCGACAGAGCCCGACAGAGCCCGACAGGGCCCAGTAGATCCCGACAGAGCCCGACAGAGCCCGACAGAGCCCGACAGGGCCCGACAGGGCCCGACAGGGCCCGACAGAGCCCGACAGGGCCCGACAGGGCCCGACAGGGCCCGACAGGGCCCGACAGAGCCCAGTAGAGCCCAGTAGAGCCCGACAGAGCCCGACAGGGCCCGACAGGGCCCGACAGAGCCCGACAGGGCCCGACAGAGCCCGACAGAGCCCGACAGGGCCCGACAGAGCCCGACAGAGCCCGACAGGGCCCGACAGGACCCATTAGAGCCCGACAGGGCCCGACAGAGCCCGACAGAGCCCGACAGGGCCCGACAGGGCCCGACAGAGCCCGACAGAGCCCGACAGAGCCCGACAGAGCCCGACAGGGCCCGACAGAGCCCGACAGGGCCCGACAGGGCCCGACAGAGCCCGACAGGGCCCGACAGAGCCCGACAGGGCCCAGTAGAGCCCGACAGAGCCCGACAGGGCCCAGTAGAGCCCGACAGAGCCCGACAGAGCCCGACAGAGCCCGACAGGGCCCGACAGGGCCCGACAGAGCCCGACAGGGCCCAGTAGAGCCCGACAGAGCCCGACAGAGCCCAGTAGAGCCCGACAGAGCCCGACAGAGCCCGACAGAGCCCGACAGGGCCCGACAGAGCCCGACAGAGCCCGACAGGGCCCGACAGAGCCCGACAGAGCCCGACAGAGCCCAGTAGAGCCCGACAGAGCCCGACAGGGCCCGACAGGGCCCAGTAGAGCCCGACAGAGCCCGACAGAGCCCAGTAGAGCCCAGTAGAGCCCGACAGAGCCCGACAGAGCCCGACAGAGCCCGACAGAGCCCGACAGGGCCCGACAGAGCCCGACAGGGCCCGACAGGGCCCAGTAGAGCCCGACAGAGCCCGACAGAGCCCGACAGAGCCCGACAGAGCCCGACAGGGCCCGACAGGGCCCGACAGGGCCCGACAGAGCCCGACAGGGCCCGACAGGGTCCAGTAGAGCCCGACAGAGCCCGAGAGGGCCCGACAGAGCCCGACAGGGCCCGACAGGGCCCGACAGAGCCCGACAGAGCCCGACAGAGCCCGACAGAGCCCAGTAGAGCCCGACAGAGCCCGACAGAGCCCGACAGAGCCCGACAGGGCCCGACAGAGCCCGACAGAGCCCGACAGAGCCCAGTAGAGCCCGACAGAGCCCGACAGAGCCCGACAGAGCCCGACAGAGCCCGACAGGGCCCGTTAGGGCCCGACAGAGCCCAGTAGAGCCCAGTAGAGCCCGACACAGCCCGACAGAGCCCGACAGAGCCCGACAGAGCCCGACAGGGCCCGACAGAGCCCGACAGGGCCCGACAGGGAACAGTAGAGCCCGACAGAGCCCGACAGAGCCCGACAGAGCCCAGTAGAGCCCGACAGAGCCCGACAGAGCCCGACAGGGCCCGACAGGGCCCGACAGGGAACAGTAGAGCCCAGTAGAGCCCGACAGCGCCCGACAGAGCCCGACAGGGCCCGACAGAGCCCGACAGAGCCCGACAGAGCCCGACAGGGCCCGACAGGGCCCGACAGGGCCCGACAGAGCCCGACAGGGCCCGACAGGGAACAGTAGAGACAAGTAGAGCCCGACAGAGCCCGACAGAGCCCGACAGAGCCCGACAGAGCCCGACAGAGCCCGACAGGGCCCGACAGGGCCCGACAGAGCTCGACATGGCCCGACAGAGCCCGACAGAGCCCGACAGAGCCCAGTAGAGCCCAGTAGAGCCCGACAGAGCCCGACAGAGACCGACAGGGCCCGACAGAGCCCGACAGAGCCCGACAGAGCCCAGTAGAGCCCGACAGAGCCCGACAGAGCCCGACAGAGCCCGACAGAGCCCGACAGAGCCCAGTAGAGCCCGACAGAGCCCGACAGAGCCCGACAGAGCCCGACAGGGCCCGACAGGGCCCGACAGAGCCCAGTTTAGCCCAGTAGAGCCCGACAGAGCCCGACAGAGCCCGACAGGGCCCGACAGGGCCCAGGAGAGCCCGACAGAGCCCGACAGGGCCCGACAGAGCCCGACAGAGCCCGACAGGGCCCGACAGAGCCCGACAGAGCCCGACAGGGCCCAGTAGAGCCCGACAGAGCCCGACAGAGCCCGACAGGGCCCGACAGGGCCCGACAGGGCCCGACAGAGCCCGACTGAGCCCGACAGGGCCCGACAGGGCCCAGTAGAGCCCGACAGAGCCCGAGAGGGCCCGACAGAGCCCGACAGAGCCCGACAGGGCCCGACAGGGCCCGACAGAGCCCGACAGAGCCCGACAGGGCCCAGTAGAGCCCGACAGAGCCCGACAGAGCCCGACAGAGCCCGACAGGGCCCGACAGAGCCCGACAGAGCCCGACAGGGCCCGACAGGGCCCGACAGGGCCCGACAGAGCCCAGTAGAGCCCGACAGAGCCCGACAGAGCCCGACAGAGCCCGACAGAGCCCGACAGAGCCCGACAGGGCCCAGTAGAGCCCAGTAGAGCCCGACAGAGCCCAGTAGAGCCCGACAGAGACCGACAGAGCCCGACAGAGCCCGACAGGGCCCGACAGGGCCCGACAGGGCCCAGTAGAGCCCGACAGAGCCCGACAGAGCCCGACAGAGCCCGACAGAGCCCGACAGAGCCCGACAGAGCCCGACAGGGCCCGACAGGGCCCAGTAGAGCCCGACAGAGCCCGACAGAGCCCGACAGAGCCCGACAGAGCCCAGTAGAGCCCGACAGAGCCCGACAGAGCCCGACAGAGCCCGACAGGGCCCGACAGGGCCCGACAGAGCCCGACAGAGCCCGACAGAGCCCGACAGGGCCCGACAGGGCCCGACAGGGCCTAGTAGAGCCCGACAGAGCCCGACAGAGCCCAGTAGAGCCCGACAGGGCCCGACAGAGCCCGACAGAGCCCGACAGGGCCCGACAGGGCCCGACAGGGCCCGACAGAGCCCGACAGAGCCCGACAGGTCCCAGTAGAGCCCGACAGAGCCCGACAGAGCCCGACAGAGCCCGACAGGGCCCGACAGAGCCCGACAGAGCCCGACAGGGCCCGACAGGGCCCAGTAGAGCCCGACAGAGCCCGACAGAGCCCGACAGAGCCCGACAGAACCCGACAGAGCCCGACAGAACCCGACAGAGCCCGACAGAGCCCAGTAGAGCCCGACAGAGCCCGACAGGGCCCGACAGGGCCCAGTAGAGCCCGACAGAGCCCGACAGAGCCCGACAGGGCCCGACAGGGCCCAGTAGAGCCCGACAGAGCCCGACAGAACCCGACAGAGCCCGACAGGGCCCGACAGGGCCCGACAGAGCCCGACAGAGCCCGACAGAGCCCGACAGAACCCGACAGAGCCCGACAGAACCCGACAGAGCCCGACAGAGCCCAGTAGAGCCCGACAGAGCCCGACAGGGCCCGACAGGGCCCAGTAGAGCCCGACAGAGCCCGACAGAGCCCGACAGGGCCCGACAGGGCCCGACAGGGCCCGACAGAGCCCAGTAGAGCCCGACAGAGCCCGACAGAGCCCGACAGAGCCCGACAGAGCCCGACAGAGCCCGACAGGGCCCAGTAGAGCCCAGTAGAGCCCGACAGAGCCCAGTAGAGCCCGACAGAGACCGACAGAGCCCGACAGAGCCCGACAGGGCCCGACAGGGCCCGACAGGGCCCAGTAGAGCCCGACAGAGCCCGACAGAGCCCGACAGAGCCCGACAGAGCCCGACAGAGCCCGACAGAGCCCGACAGGGCCCGACAGGGCCCAGTAGAGCCCGACAGAGCCCGACAGAGCCCGACAGAGCCCGACAGAGCCCAGTAGAGCCCGACAGAGCCCGACAGAGCCCGACAGAGCCCGACAGGGCCCGACAGGGCCCGACAGAGCCCGACAGAGCCCGACAGAGCCCGACAGGGCCCGACAGGGCCCGACAGGGCCTAGTAGAGCCCGACAGAGCCCGACAGAGCCCAGTAGAGCCCGACAGGGCCCGACAGAGCCCGACAGAGCCCGACAGGGCCCGACAGGGCCCGACAGGGCCCGACAGAGCCCGACAGAGCCCGACAGGTCCCAGTAGAGCCCGACAGAGCCCGACAGAGCCCGACAGAGCCCGACAGGGCCCGACAGAGCCCGACAGAGCCCGACAGGGCCCGACAGGGCCCAGTAGAGCCCGACAGAGCCCGACAGAGCCCGACAGAGCCCGACAGAACCCGACAGAGCCCGACAGAACCCGACAGAGCCCGACAGAGCCCAGTAGAGCCCGACAGAGCCCGACAGGGCCCGACAGGGCCCAGTAGAGCCCGACAGAGCCCGACAGAGCCCGACAGGGCCCGACAGGGCCCAGTAGAGCCCGACAGAGCCCGACAGAACCCGACAGAGCCCGACAGGGCCCGACAGGGCCCGACAGGGCCCAGTAGAGCCCGACAGAGCCCGACAGAGCCCAGTAGAGCCCAGTAGAGCCCGACAGAGCCCGACAGAGCCCGACAGAGCCCGACAGAGCCCAGTAGAGCCCAGTAGAGCCCGACAGAGCCCGACAGGGCCCGACAGGGCCCAGTAGAGCCCGACAGAGCCCGACAGAGCCCGACAGAGCCTGACAGAGCCCGACAGAGCCCAGTAGATCCCGACAGAGCCCGACAGAGCCCGACAGAGCCCGACAGGGCCCGACAGGGCCCGACAGAGCCCGACAGGGCCCGACAGAGCCTGACAGAGCCCGACAGAGCCCAGCAGATCCCGACAGAGCCCGACAGAGCCCGACATAGCCCGACAGGGCCCGACAGAGCCCGACAGAGCCCGACAGGGCCCGACAGGGCCCGACAGAGCCCAGTAGAGCCCGACAGAGCCCGACAGAGCCCGACAGAGCCCGACAGGGCCCGACAGGGCCCGACAGGGCCCGACAGGGCCCGACAGAGCCCGACATAGCCCGACAGGGCCCGACAGAGCCCGACAGAGCCCGACAGGGCCCAGTAGAGCCCGACAGAGCCCGACAGAGCCCGACAGAGCCCAGTAGAGCCCGACAGAGCCCGACAGAGCCCGACAGGGCCCGACAGGGCCCGACAGGGCCCGACAGAGCCCGACACAGCCCGACAGAGCCCGACAGGGCCCAGTAGAGCCCGACAGAGCCCGACAGGGCCCGACAGAGCCCGACAGGGCCCGACAGGGAACAGTAGAGCCCAGTAGAGCCCGACAGAGCCCGACAGGGCCCGACAGGGCCCGACAGGGCGCGACAGAGCCCAGTAGAGCCCAGTAGAGCCCGACAGAGCCCGACAGAGCCCGACAGAGCCCGACAGGGCCCGACAGGGCCCGACAGGGCCTGACAGGGAACAGTAGAGACAAGTAGAGCCCGACAGAGCCCGACAGAGCCCGACAGAGCCCGACAGGGACCGACAGAGCCCGACAGAGCCCAGTAGAGCCCAGTAGAGCCCGACAGAGCCCGACAGAGCCCGACAGAGCCCGACAGGGCCCGACAGAGCCCGACAGAGCCCGACAGAGCCCAGTAGAGCCCGACAGAGCCCGACAGAGCCCGACAGAGCCCGACAGAGCCCAGTTTAGCCCAGTAGAGCCCGACAGAGCCCGACAGAGCCCGACAGGGCCCGACAGGGCCCGACAGGGCCCAGGAGAGCCCGACAGAGCCCGACAGGGCCCGACAGAGCCCGACAGAGCCCGACAGAGCCTGACAGGGCCCAATAGAGCCCGACAGAGCCCGACAGGGCCCGACAGAGCCCGACAGAGCCCGACAGAGCCCGACAGGGCCCGACAGGGCCCAGTAGAGCCCGACAGAGCCCGACAGGGCCCGACAGGGCCCGACAGAGCCCGACAGGGCCCGACAGGGCCCGACAGGGCCCGACAGAGCCCGACAGGGCCCAGTAGAGCCCGACAGAGCCCGACAGAGCCCGACAGAGCCCGACAGGGCCCGACAGGGCCCAGTAGAGCCCGACAGAGCCCGACAGGGCCCAGTAGAGCCCGACAGAGCCCGACAGAGCCCGACAGAGCCCGACAGAAGCCCGACAGGGCCCGACAGGGCCCGACAGGGCCCGACAGACCGACAGAGCCCGACAGAGCGCCAACGGCCCAGTAGAGCCCGACAGAGCCCGACAGAGCCCGACAGAGCCCGACAGGGCCCGACAGGGCCCAGTAGAGCCCGACAGAGCCCGACAGAGCCCGACAGAGCCCGACAGGGCCCGACAGAGCCCGACAGGGCCCGACAGGGCCCGACAGAGCCCGACAGGGCCCAGTAGAGCCCGACAGAGCCCGACAGAGCCCAGTAGAGCCCAGTAGAGCCCGACAGAGCCCGACAGAGCCCGACAGGGCCCGACAGGGCCCGACAGGGCCCGACAGGGCCCAGTAGATCCCCACAGAGCCCGACAGAGCCCGACAGGGCCCACAGACGGCAGACCCGACAGGCCCGACAGGGCCCGACAGGGCCCGACAGGGCCCGACAGGGCCCAGTAGAGCCCGACAGAGCCCGACAGAGCCCGACAGAGCCCGACAGGGCCCGACAGAGCCCGACAGAGCCCGACAGAGCCCAGTAGAGCCCGACAGAGCCCGACAGAGCCCGACAGAGCCGACAGAGCCCGACAGGGCCCGTTAGGGCCCGACAGAGCCCAGTAGATCCCAGTAGAGCCCGACACAGCCCGACAGAGCCCGACAGAGCCCGACAGAGCCCGACAGGGCCCGACAGAGCCCGACAGGGCCCGACAGGGAACAGTAGAGCCCAGAAGAGCCCAGTAGAGCCCGACAGAGCCCGACAGAGCCCGACAGAGCCCAGTAGAGCCCGACAGAGGCCCGACAGAGCCCGACCGGGCCCGACAGGGCCCGACAGGGAACAGTAGAGCCCAGTAGAGCCCGACAGCGCCCGACAGAGCCCGACAGGGCCCGACAGAGCCAGACAGAGCCTGACAGAGCCCGACAGGGCCCGACAGGGCCCAACAGGGCCCGACAGAGCCCGACAGGGCCCGACAGGGAACAGTAGAGACAAGCTAGAGCCCGACAGAGCCCGACAGAGCCCGACAGAGCCCGACAGGGCCCGACAGGGCCCGACAGGGCCCGAGCTCGACATGGCCCGACAGAGCCCGACAGAGCCCGACAGAGCCCAGTAGAGCCCAGTAGAGCCCGACAGAGCCCGACAGAGACCGACAGGGCCCGACAGAGCCCGACAGAGCCCGACAGAGCCCAGTAGAGCCCGACAGAGCCCGACAGAGCCCGACAGAGCCCGACAGAGCCCGACAGAGCCCAGTAGAGCCCGACAGAGCCCGACAGAGCCCGACAGAGCCCGACAGGGCCCGACAGGGCCCGACAGGGCCCGACAGAGCCCAGTTTAGCCCAGTAGAGCCCGACAGAGCCCGACAGAGCCCGACAGGGCCCGACAGGGCCCAGGAGAGCCCGACAGAGCCCGACAGGGCCGACAGAGCCCCGACAGAGCCCGACAGGGCCCGACAGAGCCCGACAGAGCCCGACAGGGCCCAGTAGAGCCCGACAGAGCCCGACAGAGCCCGACAGGGCCCGACAGGGCCCGACAGAGCCCGACTGAGCCCGACAGGGCCCGACAGGGCCCAGTAGAGCCCGACAGAGCCCGAGAGGGCCCGACAGAGCCCGACAGAGCCCGACAGGGCCCGACAGGGCCCGACAGAGCCCGACAGAGCCCGACAGGGCCCAGTAGAGCCCGACAGAGCCCGACAGAGCCCGACAGAGCCCGACAGGGCCCGACAGAGCCCGACAGAGCCCGACAGGGCCCGACAGGGCCCGACAGGGCCCGACAGAGCCCAGTAGAGCCCGATAGAGCCCGACAGAGCCCGACAGAGCCCGACAGAGCCCGACAGAGCCCGACAGGGCCCAGTAGAGCCCAGTAGAGCCCGACAGAGCCCAGTAGAGCCCGACAGAGACCGACAGAGCCCGACAGAGCCCGACAGGGCCCGACAGGGCCCGACAGGGCCCGACAGAGCCCGACAGGGCCCGACAGGGCCCGACAGGGCCCAGTAGAGCCCGACAGAGCCCGACAGAGCCCGACAGAGCCCAGTAGAGCCCGACAGAGCCCGACAGAGCCCGACAGAGCCCGACAGGGCCCGACAGGGCCGACAGAGCCCGACAGAGCCCGACAGAGCCCAGTAGAGCCCGACAGAGCCCGACAGGGCCCGACAGGGCCTAGTAGAGCCCGACAGAGCCCGACAGAGCCCAGTAGAGCCCGACAGGGCCCGACAGAGCCCGACAGAGCCCGACAGGGCCCGACAGGGCCCGACAGAGCCCGACAGAGCCCGACAGGTCCCAGTAGAGCCCGACAGAGCCCGACAGAGCCCGACAGAGCCCGACAGGGCCCGACAGAGCCCGACAGGGCCCGACAGGGCCCAGTAGAGCCCGACAGAGCCCGACAGAGCCCGACAGAGCCCGACAGAACCCGACAGAGCCCGACAGAACCCGACAGAGCCCGACAGAGCCCCAGTAGAGCCCGACAGAGCCCGACAGGGCCCGACAGGGCCCAGTAGAGCCCGACAGAGCCCGACAGAGCCCGACAGGGCCCGACAGGGCCCAGTAGAGCCCGACAGAGCCCGACAGAACCCGACAGAGCCCGACAGGGCCCGACAGGGCCCGACAGGGCCCGACAGGGCCCAGTAGAGCCCGACAGAGCCCGACAGAGCCCAGTAGAGCCCAGTAGAACCCGACAGAGCCCGACAGAGCCCGACAGAGCCCGACAGAGCCCAGTAGAGCCCAGTAGAGCCCGACAGAGCCCGACAGGGCCCGACAGGGCCCAGTAGAGCCCGACAGAGCCCGACAGAGCCCGACAGAGCCTGACAGAGCCCGACAGAGCCCAGTAGATCCCGACAGAGCCCGACAGAGCCCGACAAAGCCCGACAGGGCCCGACAGGGCCCGACAGAGCCCGACAGGGCCCGACAGAGCCTGACAGAGCCCGACAGAGCCCAGCAGATCCCGACAGAGCCCGACAGAGCCCGACATAGCCCGACAGGGCCCGACAGAGCCCGACAGAGCCAGGCCCCGACAGGGCCCGACAGAGCCCAGTAGAGCCCGACAGAGCCCGACAGAGCCCGACAGAGCCCGACAGGGCCCGACAGGGCCCGACAGGGCCCGACAGAGCCCGACAGAGCCCAGTAGAGCCCGACAGAGCCCGACAGAGCCCGACAGAGCCCGACAGAGCCCAGTAGAGCCCGACAGAGCCCGACAGGGCCCGACAGGGCCCGACAGAGCCCGACACAGCCCGACAGAGCCCGACAGGGCCCAGTAGAGCCCGACAGAGCCCAACAGGGCCCGACAGGGCCCGACAGGGCGCGACAGAGCCCAGTAGAGCCCAGTAGAGCCCGACAGAGCCCGACAGAGCCCGACAGGGCCCGACAGGGCCCGACAGGGCCTGACAGGGAACAGTAGAGACAAGTAGAGCCCGACAGAGCCCGACAGAGCCCGACAGAGCCCGACAGAGCCCGACAGAGCCCGACAGGGACCGACAGAGCCCGACAGAGCCCAGTAGAGCCCAGTAGAGCCCGACAGAGCCCGACAGAGCCCGACAGAGCCCGACAGGGCCCGACAGAGCCCGACAGAGCCCGACAGAGCCCAGTAGAGCCCGACAGAGCCCGACAGAGCCCGACAGAGCCCGACAGAGCCCAGTTTAGCCCAGTAGAGCCCGACAGAGCCCGACAGAGCCCGACAGGGCCCGACAGGGCCCGACAGGGCCCAGGAGAGCCCGACAGAGCCCGACAGGGCCCGACAGAGCCCGACAGAGCCCGACAGAGCCTGACAGGGCCCAATAGAGCCCGACAGAGCCCGACAGGGCCCGACAGAGCCCGACAGAGCCCGACAGAGCCCGACAGGGCCCGACAGGGCCCAGTAGAGCCCGACAGAGCCCGACAGGGCCCGACAGAGCCCGACAGAGCCCGACAGGGCCCGACAGGGCCCGACAGAGCCCGACAGAGCCCGACAGGGCCCAGTAGAGCCCGACAGAGCCCGACAGAGCCCGACAGAGCCCGACAGGGCCCGACAGGGCCCAGTAGAGCCCGACAGAGCCCGACAGGGCCCAGTAGAGCCCGACAGAGCCCGACAGGGCCCAGTAGAGCCCGACAGAGCCCGACAGGGCCCGACAGAGCCCGACAGAGCCCGACAGGGCCCGACAGAGCCGACAGAGCCCGACAGGGCCCAGTAGAGCCCGACAGAGCCCGACAGAGCCCGACAGGGCCCGACAGGGCCCGACAGGGCCCAGAGAGCCCGACAGAGCCCGACAGGGCCCGACAGAGCCCGACAGAGCCCGACAGAGCCTGACAGGGCCCAATAGAGCCCGACAGAGCCCGACAGGGCCCGACAGAGCCCGACAGAGCCCGACAGAGCCCGACAGGGCCCGACAGGGCCCAGTAGAGCCCGACAGAGCCCGACAGGACCCGACAGAGCCCGACAGAGCCCGACAGGGCCCGACAGGGCCCGACAGAGCCCGACAGAGCCCGACAGGGCCCAGTAGAGCCCGACAGAGCCCGACAGAGCCCGACAGAGCCCGACAGGGCCCGACAGGGCCCAGTAGAGCCCGACAGAGCCCGACAGGGCCCAGTAGAGCCCGACAGAGCCCGACAGGGCCCAGTAGAGCCCGACAGAGCCCGACAGAGCCCGACAGGGCCCGACAGGGCCCGACAGAGCCCGACAGAGCCCGACAGAGCCCAGTAGAGCCCGACAGAGCCCGACAGGGCCCGACAGGGCCTAGTAGAGCCCGACAGAGCCCGACAGAGCCCAGTAGAGCCCGACAGGGCCCGACAGAGCCCGACAGAGCCCGACAGGGCCCGACAGGGCCCGACAGAGCCCGACAGAGCCCGACAGGTCCCAGTAGAGCCCGACAGAGCCCGACAGAGCCCGACAGAGCCCGACAGGGCCCGACAGAGCCCGACAGGGCCCGACAGGGCCCAGTAGAGCCCGACAGAGCCCGACAGAGCCCGACAGAACCCGACAGAGCCCGACAGAACCCGACAGAGCCCGACAGAGCCCAGTAGAGCCCGACAGAGCCCGACAGGGCCCGACAGGGCCCAGTAGAGCCCGACAGAGCCCGACAGAGCCCGACAGGGCCCGACAGGGCCCAGTAGAGCCCGACAGAGCCCGACAGAACCCGACAGAGCCCGACAGGGCCCGACAGGGCCCGACAGGGCCCGACAGGGCCCAGTAGAGCCCGACAGAGCCCGACAGAGCCCAGTAGAGCCCAGTAGAACCCGACAGAGCCCGACAGAGCCCGACAGAGCCCGACAGAGCCCGACAGAGCCCAGTAGAGCCCAGTAGAGCCCGACAGAGCCCGACAGGGCCCGACAGGGCCCAGTAGAGCCCGACAGAGCCCGACAGAGCCCGACAGAGCCTGACAGAGCCCGACAGAGCCCAGTAGATCCCGACAGAGCCCGACAGGGCCCAGTAGAGCCCGACAGAGCCCGACAGAGCCTGACAGGGCCCGACAGGGCCCAGTAGAGCCCGACAGAGCCCGACAGAACCCGACAGAGCCCGACAGGGCCCGACAGGGCCCGACAGGGCCCAGTAGAGCCCGACAGAGCCCGACAGAGCCCAGTAGAGCCCAGTAGAACCCGACAGAGCCCGACAGAGCCCGACAGAGCCCGACAGAGCCCGACAGAGCCCAGTAGAGCCCAGTAGAGCCCGACAGAGCCCGACAGGGCCCGACAGGGCCCAGTAGAGCCCGACAGAGCCCGACAGAGCCCGACAGAGCCTGACAGAGCCCGACAGAGCCCAGTAGATCCCGACAGAGCCCGACAGAGCCCGACAGGGCCCGACAGAGCCCGACAGGGCCCGACAGAGCCTGACAGAGCCCGACAGAGCCCAGCAGATCCCGACAGAGCCCGACAGAGCCCGACATAGCCCGACAGGGCCCGACAGAGCCCGACAGAGCCCGACAGGGCCCGACAGGGCCCGACAGAGCCCAGTAGAGCCCGACAGAGCCCGACAGAGCCCGACAGAGCCCGACAGGGCCCGACAGGGCCCGACAGGGCCCGACAGAGCCCGACAGAGCCCGACAGAGCCCAGTAGAGCCCGACAGAGCCCGACAGAGCCCGACAGAGCCCGACAGAGCCCAGTAGAGCCCGACAGAGCCCGACAGAGCCCGACAGGGCCCGACAGGGCCCGACAGGGCCCGACAGGGCCCGACAGAGCCCGACACAGCCCGACAGAGCCCGACAGGGCCCAGTAGAGCCCGACAGAGCACAACAGGGCCCGACAGGGCCCGACAGGGCGCGACAGAGCCCAGTAGAGCCCAGTAGAGCCCGACAGAGCCCGACAGAGCCCGACAGGGCCCGACAGGGCCCGACAGGGCCTGACAGGGAACAGTAGAGACAAGTAGAGCCCGACAGAGCCCGACAGAGCCCGACAGAGCCCGACAGAGCCCGACAGAGCCCGACAGGGACCGACAGAGCCCGACAGAGCCCAGTAGAGCCCAGTAGAGCCCGACAGAGCCCGACAGAGCCCGACAGAGCCCGACAGGGCCCGACAGAGCCCGACAGAGCCCGACAGAGCCCAGTAGAGCCCGACAGAGCCCGACAGAGCCCGACAGAGCCCGACAGAGCCCAGTTTAGCCCAGTAGAGCCCGACAGAGCCCGACAGAGCCCGACAGGGCCCGACAGGGCCCGACAGGGCCCAGGAGAGCCCGACAGAGCCCGACAGGGCCCGACAGAGCCCGACAGAGCCCGACAGAGCCTGACAGGGCCCAATAGAGCCCGACAGAGCCCGACAGGGCCCGACAGAGCCCGACAGAGCCCGACAGAGCCCGACAGGGCCCGACAGGGCCCAGTAGAGCCCGACAGAGCCCGACAGGGCCCGACAGAGCCCGACAGAGCCCGACAGGGCCCGACAGGGCCCGACAGAGCCCGACAGAGCCCGACAGGGCCCAGTAGAGCCCGACAGAGCCCGACAGAGCCCGACAGAGCCCGACAGGGCCCGACAGGGCCCAGTAGAGCCCGACAGAGCCCGACAGGGCCCAGTAGAGCCCGACAGAGCCCGACAGGGCCCAGTAGAGCCCGACAGAGCCCGACAGGGCCCGACAGAGCCCGACAGAGCCCGACAGGGCCCGACAGGGCCCGACAGAGCCCGACAGAGCCCGACAGGGCCCAGTAGAGCCCGACAGAGCCCGACAGAGCCCGACAGGGCCCGACAGGGCCCGACAGGGCCCAGGAGAGCCCGACAGAGCCCGACAGGGCCCGACAGAGCCCGACAGAGCCCGACAGAGCCTGACAGGGCCCAATAGAGCCCGACAGAGCCCGACAGGGCCCGACAGAGCCCGACAGAGCCCGACAGAGCCCGACAGGGCCCGACAGGGCCCAGTAGAGCCCGACAGAGCCCGACAGGGCCCGACAGAGCCCGACAGAGCCCGACAGGGCCCGACAGGGTCCGACAGAGCCCGACAGAGCCCGACAGGGCCCAGTAGAGCCCGACAGAGCCCGACAGAGCCCGACAGAGCCCGACAGGGCCCGACAGGGCCCAGTAGAGCCCGACAGAGCCCGACAGGGCCCAGTAGAGCCCGACAGAGCCCGACAGGGCCCAGTAGAGCCCGACAGAGCCCGACAGAGCCCGACAGGGCCCGACAGGGCCCGACAGAGCCCGACAGAGCCCGACAGAGCCCAGTAGAGCCCGACAGAGCCCGACAGGGCCCGACAGGGCCTAGTAGAGCCCGACAGAGCCCGACAGAGCCCAGTAGAGCCCGACAGGGCCCGACAGAGCCCGACAGAGCCCGACAGGGCCCGACAGGGCCCGACAGAGCCCGACAGAGCCCGACAGGTCCCAGTAGAGCCCGACAGAGCCCGACAGAGCCCGACAGAGCCCGACAGGGCCCGACAGAGCCCGACAGGGCCCGACAGGGCCCAGTAGAGCCCGACAGAGCCCGACAGAGCCCGACAGAGCCCGACAGAACCCGACAGAGCCCGACAGAACCCGACAGAGCCCGACAGAGCCCAGTAGAGCCCGTCAGAGCCCGACAGGGCCCGACAGGGCCCAGTAGAGCCCGACAGAGCCCGACAGAGCCCGACAGGGCCCGACAGGGCCCAGTAGAGCCCGACAGAGCCCGACAGAACCCGACAGAGCCCGACAGGGCCCGACAGGGCCCGACAGGGCCCGACAGGGCCCAGTAGAGCCCGACAGAGCCCGACAGAGCCCAGTAGAGCCCAGTAGAACCCGACAGAGCCCGACAGAGCCCGACAGAGCCCGACAGAGCCCGACAGAGCCCAGTAGAGCCCAGTAGAGCCCGACAGAGCCCGACAGGGCCCGACAGGGCCCAGTAGAGCCCGACAGAGCCCGACAGAGCCCGACAGAGCCTGACAGAGCCCGACAGAGCCCAGTAGATCCCGACAGAGCCCGACAGGGCCCAGTAGAGCCCGACAGAGCCCGACAGAGCCCGACAGGGCCCGACAGGGCCCAGTAGAGCCCGACAGAGCCCGACAGAACCCGACAGAGCCCGACAGGGCCCGACAGGGCCCGACAGGGCCCGACAGGGCCCAGTAGAGCCCGACAGAGCCCGACAGAGCCCAGTAGAGCCCAGTAGAACCCGACAGAGCCCGACAGAGCCCGACAGAGCCCGACAGAGCCCGACAGAGCCCAGTAGAGCCCAGTAGAGCCCGACAGAGCCCGACAGGGCCCGACAGGGCCCAGTAGAGCCCGACAGAGCCCGACAGAGCCCGACAGAGCCTGACAGAGCCCGACAGAGCCCAGTAGATCCCGACAGAGCCCGACAGAGCCCGACAGAGCCCGACAGAGCCCGACAGGGCCCGACAGAGCCCGACAGGGCCCGACAGAGCCTGACAGAGCCCGACAGAGCCCAGCAGATCCCGACAGAGCCCGACAGAGCCCGACATAGCCCGACAGGGCCCGACAGAGCCCGACAGAGCCCGACAGGGCCCGACAGGGCCCGACAGAGCCCAGTAGAGCCCGACAGAGCCCGACAGAGCCCGACAGAGCCCGACAGGGCCCGACAGGGCCCGACAGGGCCCGACAGAGCCCGACAGAGCCCGACAGAGCCCAGTAGAGCCCGACAGAGCCCGACAGAGCCCGACAGAGCCCGACAGAGCCCAGTAGAGCCCGACAGAGCCCGACAGAGCCCGACAGGGCCCGACAGGGCCCGACAGGGCCCGACAGGGCCCGACAGAGCCCGACACAGCCCGACAGAGCCCCGACAGGGCCCAGTAGAGCCCGACAGAGCCCAACAGGGCCCGACAGGGCCCGACAGGGCGCGACAGAGCCCAGTAGAGCCCAGTAGAGCCCGACAGAGCCCGACAGAGCCCGACAGAGCCCGACAGGGCCCGACAGGGCCCGACAGGGCCTGACAGGGAACAGTAGAGACAAGTAGAGCCCGACAGAGCCCGACAGAGCCCGACAGAGCCCGACAGAGCCCGACAGAGCCCGACAGGGACCGACAGAGCCCGACAGAGCCCAGTAGAGCCCAGTAGAGCCCGACAGAGCCCGACAGAGCCCGACAGAGCCCGACAGGGCCCGACAGAGCCCGACAGAGCCCGACAGAGCCCAGTAGAGCCCGACAGAGCCCGACAGAGCCCGACAGAGCCCGACAGAGCCCAGTTTAGCCCAGTAGAGCCCGACAGAGCCCGACAGAGCCCGACAGGGCCCGACAGGGCCCGACAGGGCCCAGGAGAGCCCGACAGAGCCCGACAGGGCCCGACAGAGCCCGACAGAGCCCGACAGAGCCTGACAGGCCCAATAGAGCCCGACAGAGCCCGACAGGGCCCGACAGAGCCCGACAGAGACCGACAGAGCCCGACAGGGCCCGACAGGGCCCAGTAGAGCCCGACAGAGCCCGACAGGGCCCGACAGAGCCCGACAGAGCCCGACAGGGCCCGACAGGGCCCGACAGAGCCCGACAGAGCCCGACAGGGCCCAGTAGAGCCCGACAGAGCCCGACAGAGCCCGACAGAGCCCGACAGGGCCCGACAGGGCCCAGTAGAGCCCGACAGAGCCCGACAGGGCCCAGTAGAGCCCGACAGAGCCCGACAGGGCCCAGTAGAGCCCGACAGAGCCCGACAGAGCCCGACAGAGCCCGACAGAGCCCGACAGAGCCCGACAGGGCCCGACAGGGCCCGACAGGGCCCGACAGGGCCCGACAGAGCCCGACAGGGCCCGACAGAGCCCGACAGAGCCCGACAGGGCCCAGTAGAGCCCGACAGAGCCCGACAGAGCCCGACAGAGCCCGACAGGGCCCGACAGGGCCCAGTAGAGCCCGACAGAGCCCGACAGAGCCCGACAGAGCCCGACAGGGCCCGACAGGGCCCGACAGGGCCCGACAGAGCCCGACAGGGCCCAGTAGAGCCCGACAGAGCCCGACAGAGCCCAGTAGAGCCCAGTAGAGCCCGACAGAGCCCGACAGAGCCCGACAGGGCCCGACAGGGCCCGACAGGGCCCGACAGGGCCCAGTAGAGCCCCACAGAGCCCGACAGAGCCCGACAGGGCCCGACAGAGCCCGACAGAGCCCGACAGGGCCCGACAGGGCCCGACAGGGCCCGACAGGGCCCAGTAGAGCCCGACAGAGCCCGACAGGGCCCGACAGGGCCCGACAGGGCCCAGTAGAGCCCGACAGAGCCCGACAGAGCCCAGTAGAGCCCAGTAGAGCCCGACAGAGCCCGACAGGGCCCGACAGAGCCCGACAGAGCCCGACAGGGCCAGACAGAGCCCGACAGAGCCCGACAGGGCCCGACAGAGCCCGACAGAGCCCGACAGGGCCTGACAGGGCCCAGTAGAGCCCGACAGAGCCCGACAGAGCCCGACAGAGCCCAGTAGAACCCGACAGAGCCCGACAGAGCCCGACAGAGCCCGACAGGGCCCAGTAGAGCCCGACAGAGCCCGACAGGGCCCAGTAGAGCCCGACAGAGCCCGACAGAGCCCGACAGGGCCCGACAGGGCCCGACAGAGCCCGACAGAGCCCGACAGGGCCCGACAGGGCCTGACAGGGACCGACAGGGCCCAGTAGAGCCCGACAGAGCCCGACAGAGCCCGACAGAACCCGACAGGGCCCAGTAGAGCCCGACAGAGCCCGACAGAGCCCGACAGAGCCCGACAGGGCCCGACAGAGCCCGACAGAGCCCGACAGAGCCCGACAGGGCCCGACAGGGCCCGACAGAGCCCGACAGGGCCCGATAGGGCCCGACAGAGCCCGACAGAGCTCGACAGGGCCCGACAGGGCCCGACAGAGCCCGACAGAGCCCGACAGGGCCCGACAGAGCCCGACAGAGCCCGACAGGGCCCGACAGAGCCCGACAGAGCCCGACAGGGCCCGACAGGGCCCGACAGGGCCCAGTAGAGCCCGACAGAGCCCGACAGGGCCCGACAGAGCCCGACAGAGCCCGACAGGGCCCAGTAGAGCCCGACAGAGCCCGACAGGGCCCAGTAGAGCCCGACAGAGCCCGACAGAGCCCGACAGAGCCCGACAGGGCCCGACAGAGCCCGACAGGGCCCGACAGGGCCCGACAGGGCCTGACAGAGCTCGACATGGCCCGACAGAGCCCGACAGAGCCCGACAGAGCCCGACAGAGCCCGACAGAGCCCAGTAGAGCCCGACAGAGCCCGACAGAGCCCGACAGAGCCCAGTAGAGCCCGACAGAGCCCGACAGAGCCCGACAGAGCCCAGTAGAGCCCGACAGAGCCCGACAGAGCCCGACAGAGCCCGACAGGGCCCGACAGGGCCCGACAGGGCCCGACAGAGCCCAGTTTAGCCCAGTAGAGCCCGACAGAGCCCGACAGAGCCCGACAGGGCCCGACAGGGCCCAGGAGAGCCCGACAGAGCCCGACAGGGCCCGACAGAGCCCGACAGAGCTCGACAGGGCCCGACAGAGCCCGACAGAGCGCGACAGGGCCCAGTAGAGCCCGACAGAGCCCGACAGAGCCCGACAGGGCCCGACAGGGCCCGACAGAGCCCGACTGAGCCCGACAGGGCCCGACAGGGCCCAGTAGAGCCCGACAGAGCCCGACAGGGCCCGACAGAGCCCGACAGAGCCCGACAGAGCCCGACAGGGCCCGACAGAGCCCGACAGAGCCCGACAGGGCCCGACAGGGCCCGACAGGGCCCGACAGAGCCCAGTAGAGCCCGACAGAGCCCGACAGAGCCCGACAGAGCCCGACAGAGCCCGACAGAGCCCGACAGGGCCCAGTAGAGCCCAGTAGAGCACGACAGAGCCCAGTAGAGCCCGACAGAGACCGACAGAGCCCGACAGAGCCCGACAGGGCCCAATAGAGCCCGACAGAGCCCGACAGGGCCCGACAGAGCCCGACAGAGCCCGACAGAGCCCGACAGGGCCCGACAGGGCCCAGTAGAGCCCGACAGAGCCCGACAGGGCCCGACAGAGCCCGACAGAGCCCGACAGGGCCCGACAGGGCCCGACAGAGCCCGACAGAGCCCGACAGGGCCCAGTAGAGCCCGACAGAGCCCGACAGAGCCCGACAGAGCCCGACAGGGCCCGACAGGGCCCAGTAGAGCCCGACAGAGCCCGACAGGGCCCAGTAGAGCCCGACAGAGCCCGACAGGGCCCAGTAGAGCCCGACAGAGCCCGACAGAGCCCGACAGAGCCCGACAGGGCCCGACAGGGCCCGACAGGGCCCGACAGAGCCCGACAGGGCCCGACAGAGCCCGACAGGGCCCGACAGAGCCCGACAGAGCCCGACAGGGCCCAGTAGAGCCCGACAGAGCCCGACAGAGCCCGACAGGGCCCGACAGGGCCCAGTAGAGCCCGACAGAGCCCGACAGAGCCCGACAGAGCCCGACAGGGCCCGACAGGGCCCGACAGAGCCCGACAGGGCCCAGTAGAGCCCGACAGAGCCCGACAGAGCCCAGTAGAGCCCAGTAGAGCCCGACAGAGCCCGACAGAGCCCGACAGGGCCCGACAGAGCCCGACAGGGCCCGACAGGGCCCAGTAGAGCCCCACAGAGCCCGACAGAGCCCGACAGGGCCCGACAGAGCCCGACAGAGCCCGACAGGGCCCGACAGGGCCCGACAGGGCCCGACAGGGCCCAGTAGAGCCCGACAGAGCCCGACAGGGCCCGACAGGGCCCAGTAGAGCCCGACAGAGCCCAGTAGAGCCCAGTAGAGCCCGACAGAGCCCGACAGGGCCCGACAGAGCCCGACAGAGCCCGACAGGGCCAGACAGAGCCCGACAGAGCCCGACAGGGCCCGACAGAGCCCGACAGAGCCCGACAGGGCCTGACAGGGCCCAGTAGAGCCCGACAGAGCCCGACAGAGCCCGACAGAGCCCAGTAGAACCCGACAGAGCCCGACAGAGCCCGACAGAGCCCGACAGGGCCCAGTAGAGCCCGACAGAGCCCGACAGGGCCCAGTAGAGCCCGACAGAGCCCGACAGAGCCCGACAGGGCCCGACAGGGCCCGACAGAGCCCGACAGAGCCCGACAGGGCCTGACAGGGACCGACAGGGCCCAGTAGAGCCCGACAGAGCCCGACAGAGCCCGACAGAACCCGACAGGGCCCAGTAGAGCCCGACAGAGCCCGACAGAGCCCGACAGAGCCCGACAGGGCCCGACAGAGCCCGACAGAGCCCGACAGGGCCCGACAGGGCCCGACAGAGCCCGACAGGGCCCGACAGGGCCCGACAGAGCCCGACAGGGCCCGACAGGGCCCGACAGAGCCCGACAGAGCTCGACAGGGCCCGACAGGGCCCGACAGAGCCCGACAGAGCCCGACAGGGCCCGACAGAGCCCGACAGAGCCCGACAGGGCCCGACAGAGCCCGACAGAGCCCGACAGGGCCCGACAGGGCCCGACAGGGCCCAGTAGAGCCCGACAGAGCCCGACAGGGCCCGACAGAGCCCGACAGAGCCCGACAGGGCCCAGTAGAGCCCGACAGAGCCCGACAGGGCCCAGTAGAGCCCGACAGAGCCCGACAGAGCCCGACAGAGCCCGACAGGGCCCGACAGAGCCCGACAGGGCCCGACAGGGCCCGACAGGGCCCGACAGAGCTCGACATGGCCCGACAGAGCCCGACAGAGCCCGACAGAGCCCGACAGAGCCCGACAGAGCCCGACAGAGCCCGACAGAGCCCAGTAGAGCCCGACAGAGCCCGACAGAGCCCGACAGGGCCCGACAGGGCCCGACAGGGCCCGACAGAGCCCAGTTTAGCCCAGTAGAGCCCGACAGAGCCCGACAGAGCCCGACAGGGCCCGACAGGGCCCAGGAGAGCCCGACAGAGCCCGACAGGGCCCGACAGAGCCCGACAGAGCCCGACAGGGCCCGACAGAGCCCGACAGAGCCCGACAGGGCCCAGTAGAGCCCGACAGAGCCCGACAGAGCCCGACAGAGCCCGACAGGGCCCGACAGGGCCCGACAGAGCCCGACTGAGCCCGACAGGGCCCGACAGGGCCCAGTAGAGCCCGACAGAGCCCGACAGGGCCCGACAGAGCCCGACAGAGCCCGACAGAGCCCGACAGAGCCCGACAGGGCCCGACAGAGCCCGACAGGGCCCGACAGGGCCCGACAGGGCCCGACAGGGCCCGACAGAGCCCAGTAGAGCCCGACAGAGCCCGACAGAGCCCGACAGAGCCCGACAGAGCCCGACAGGGCCCAGTAGAGCCCAGTAGAGCACGACAGAGCCCAGTAGAGCCCGACAGAGACCGACAGAGCCCGACAGAGCCCGACAGGGCCCGACAGGGCCCGACAGGGCCCGACAGAGCCCGACAGGGCCCGACAGGGCCCGACAGGGCCCAGTAGAGCCCGACAGAGCCCGACAGAGCCCGACAGAGCCCAGTAGAGCCCGACAGAGCCCGACAGAGCCCGACAGAGCCCGACAGGGCCCGACAGGGCCCGACAGAGCCCGACAGAGCCCGACAGAGCCCAGTAGAGCCCGACAGAGCCCGACAGGGCCCGACAGGGCCTAGTAGAGCCCGACAGAGCCCGACAGAGCCCAGTAGAGCCCGACAGGGCCCGACAGAGCCCGACAGAGCCCGACAGGGCCCGACAGGGCCCGACAGAGCCCGACAGAGCCCGACAGGTCCCAGTAGAGCCCGACAGAGCCCGACAGAGCCCGACAGAGCCCGACAGGGCCCGACAGAGCCCGACAGAGCCCGACAGGGCCCGACAGGGCCCAGTAGAGCCCGACAGAGCCCGACAGAGCCCGACAGAGCCCGACAGAACCCGACAGAGCCCGACAGAACCCGACAGAGCCCGACAGAGCCCAGTAGAGCCCGACAGAGCCCGACAGGGCCCGACAGGGCCCAGTAGAGCCCGACAGAGCCCGACAGAGCCCGACAGGGCCCGACAGGGCCCAGTAGAGCCCGACAGAGCCCGACAGAACCCGACAGAGCCCGACAGGGCCCGA
Organism: Caloenas nicobarica; assembly: GCF_036013445.1. NCBI lineage: Eukaryota > Metazoa > Chordata > Aves > Columbiformes > Columbidae > Caloenas > Caloenas nicobarica. Next base: position 228,474 of record NW_027017088.1, read on the forward strand.
CAGGGCCCGACAGGGCCCGACAGGGCCCAGTAGAGCCCGACAGAGCCCGACAGAGCCCAGTAGAGCCCAGTAGAGCCCGACAGAGCCCGACAGAGCCCGACAGAGCCCGACAGAGCCCGACAGAGCCCGACAGAGCCCAGTAGAGCCCAGTAGAGCCCGACAGAGCCCGACAGAGCCCGACAGGGCCCGACAGGGCCCAGTAGAGCCCGACAGAGCCCGACAGAGCCCGACAGAGCCTGACAGAGCCCGACAGAGCCCAGTAGATCCCGACAGAGCCCGACAGAGCCCGACAGAGCCCGACAGGGCCCGACAGGGCCCGACAGAGCCCGACAGGGCCCGACAGAGCCTGACAGAGCCCGACAGAGCCCAGCAGATCCCGACAGAGCCCGACAGAGCCCGACAGAGCCCGACAGAGCCCGACAGGGCCCGACAGGGCCCGACAGAGCCCGACAGGGCCCGACAGAGCCTGACAGAGCCCGACAGAGCCCAGCAGATCCCGACAGAGCCCGACAGAGCCCGACAGAGCCCGACAGGGCCCGACAGAGCCCGACAGAGCCCGACAGGGCCCGACAGGGCCCGACAGAGCCCAGTAGAGCCCGACAGAGCCCGACAGAGCCCGACAGAGCCCGACAGGGCCCGACAGGGCCCGACAGGGCCCGACAGGGCCCGACAGAGCCCGACATAGCCCGACAGGGCCCGACAGAGCCCGACAGAGCCCGACAGGGCCCAGTAGAGCCCGACAGAGCCCGACAGAGCCCGACAGAGCCCAGTAGAGCCCGACAGAGCCCGACAGAGCCCGACAGGGCCCGACAGGGCCCGACAGGACCCGACAGGGCCCGACAGAGCCCGACACAGCCCGACACAGCCCGACAGGGCCCAGTAGAGCCCGACAGAGCCCGACAGGGCCCAGTAGAGCCCGACAGAGCCCGACAGAGCCCGACAGAGCCCGACAGGGCCCGACAGGGCCCGACAGAGCCCGACAGGGCCCGACAGGGCCCAGTAGAGCCCGACAGAGCCCGACAGGGCCCGACAGAGCCCGACAGGGCCCGACAGGGAACAGTAGAGCCCAGTAGAGCCCGACAGAGCCCGACAGGGCCCGACAGGGCCCGACAGGGCGCGACAGAGCCCAGTAGAGCCCAGTAGAGCCCGACAGAGCCCGACAGAGCCCGACAGAGCCCGACAGGGCCCGACAGAGCCCGACAGGGCCTGACAGGGAACAGTAGAGACAAGTAGAGCCCGACAGAGCCCGACAGAGTCCGACAGAGCCCGACAGAGCCCGACAGGGACCGACAGAGCCCGACAGAGCCCAGTAGAGACCAGTAGAGCCCGACAGAGCCCGACAGAGCCCGACAGAGCCCGACAGAGCCCGACAGGGCCCGACAGAGCCCGACAGGGCCCGACAGAGCCCAGTAGAGCCCGACAGAGCCCGACAGAGCCCGACAGAGCCCGACAGAGCCCAGTTTAGCCCAGTAGAGCCCGACAGAGCCCGACAGAGCCCGACAGGGCCCGACAGGGCCCGACAGGGCCCAGGAGAGCCCGACAGAGCCCGACAGGGCCCGACAGAGCACGACAGAGCCCGACAGAGCCCGACAGGGCCCAATAGAGCCCGACAGAGCCCGACAGGGCCCGACAGAGCCCGACAGAGCCCGACAGAGCCCGACAGGGCCCGACAGGGCCCAGTAGAGCCCGACAGAGCCCGACAGGGCCCGACAGAGCCCGACAGAGCCCGACAGGGCCCGACAGGGCCCGACAGGGCCCGACAGAGCCCGACAGGGCCCAGTAGAGCCCGACAGAGCCCGACAGAGCCCGACAGAGCCCGACAGGGCCCGACAGGGCCCAGTAGAGCCCGACAGAGCCCGACAGGGCCCAGTAGAGCCCGACAGAGCCCGACAGGGCCCAGTAGAGCCCGACAGAGCCCGACAGAGCCCGACAGGGCCCGACAGGGCCCGACAGGGCCCGACAGAGCCCGACAGGGCCCGACAGAGCCCGACAGGGCCCGACAGAGCCCGACAGAGCCCGACAGGGCCCAGTAGAGCCCGACAGAGCCCGACAGAGCCCGACAGAGCCCGACAGGGCCCGACAGGGCCCAGTAGAGCCCGACAGAGCCCGACAGAGCCCGACAGAGCCCGACAGGGCCCGACAGAGCCCGACAGGGCCCGACAGGGCCCGACAGAGCCCGACAGGGCCCAGTAGAGCCCGACAGAGCCCGACAGAGCCCAGTAGAGCCCAGTAGAGCCCGACAGAGCCCGACAGAGCCCGACAGGGCCCGACAGAGCCCGACAGAGCCCGACAGGGCCCGACAGGGCCCGACAGGGCCCGACAGGGCCCAGTAGAGCCCGACAGAGCCCGACAGAGCCCAGTAGAGCCCGACAGAGCCCGACAGGGCCCGACAGGGCCCGACAGGGCCCAGTAGAGCCCGACAGAGCCCGACAGAGCCCAGTAGAGCCCAGTAGAGCCCGACAGAGCCCGACAGGGCCCGACAGAGCCCGACAGAGCCCGACAGGGCCAGACAGGGCCAGACAGAGCCCGACAGGGCCCGACAGAGCCCGACAGAGCCCGACAGGGCCTGACAGGGCCCAGTAGAGCCCGACAGAGCCCGACAGAGCCCGACAGAGCCCAGTAGAACCCGACAGAGCCCGACAGAGCCCGACAGAGCCCGACAGGGCCCAGTAGAGCCCGACAGAGCCCGACAGGGCCCAGTAGAGCCCGACAGAGCCCGACAGAGCCCGACAGAGCCCGACAGAGCCCGACAGGGCCCGACAGGGCCCGACAGAGCCCGACAGAGCCCGACAGGGCCCGACAGGGCCCGACAGGGCCCAGTAGAGCCCGACAGGGCCCGACAGGGCCCGACAGAGCCCGACAGGGCCCGACAGGGCCTGACAGGGACCGACAGGGCCCAGTAGAGCCCGACAGAGCCCGACAGAGCCCGACAGAACCCGACAGGGCCCAGTAGAGCCCGACAGAGCCCGACAGAGCCCGACAGAGCCCGACAGGGCCCGACAGAGCCCGACAGAGCCCGACAGAGCCCGACAGAGCCCGACAGAGCCCGACAGGGCCCGACAGGGCCCGACAGGGCCCGACAGAGCCCGACAGAGCTCGACAGGGCCCGACAGGGCCCGACAGAGCCCGACAGAGCCCGACAGGGCCCGACAGAGCCCGACAGAGCCCGACAGGGCCCGACAGAGCCCGACAGAGCCCGACAGGGCCCGACAGGGCCCAGTAGAGCCCGACAGAGCCCGACAGGGCCCGACAGAGCCCGACAGAGCCCGACAGGGCCCAGTAGAGCCCGACAGAGCCCGACAGGGCCCAGTAGAGCCCGACAGAGCCCGACAGAGCCCGACAGAGCCCGACAGGGCCCGACAGAGCCCGACAGGGCCCGACAGGGCCCTACAGGGCCCAGTAGAGCCCGACAGAGCCCGACAGGGCCCGACAGAGCCCGACAGAGCCCGACAGGGCCCGACAGGGCCCGACAGAGCCCGACAGGGCCCGACAGGGCCCGACAGGGCCCGACAGAGCCCAGTTTAGCCCAGTAGAGCCCGACAGAGCCCGACAGAGCCCGACAGGGCCCGACAGGGCCCGACAGAGCCCAGTAGAGCCCAGTAGAGCCCGACAGAGCCCGACAGAGCCCGACAGAGCCCGACAGGGCACGACAGGACCCATTAGAGCCCGACAGAGCCCGACAGGGCCCGACAGGGCCCGACAGAGCCCGACAGAGCCCGACAGGGCCCAGTAGAGCCCGACAGGGCCCGACAGAGCCCGACAGGGCCCGACAGAGCCCGACAGAGCCCGACAGGGCCCAGTAGAGCCCGGCAGAGCCCGACAGAGCCCGACAGAGCCTGACAGGGCCCAGTAGAGCCCAGTAGAGCCCGACAGAGCCCAGTAGAGCCTGACAGAGCCCGACAGAGCCCGACAGAGCCCGACAGGGCCCGACAGAGCCCGACAGAGCCCGACAGGGCCCGACAGGGCCCGACAGGGCCCAGTAGAGCCCGACAGAGCCCGACAGAGCCCGACAGGGCCCGACAGGGCCCGACAGGGCCCGACAGAGCCCGACAGAGCCCAGTAGAGCCCAGTAGAGCCCGACAGAGTCCGACAGAGCCCGACAGAGCCCGACAGAGCCCGACAGAGCCCGACAGGGCCCAGTAGAGCCCAGTAGAGCCCGACAGAGCCCAGTAGAGCCCGACAGAGCCCGACAGAGCCCGACAGGGCCCGACAGGGCCCGACAGAGCCCGACAGGGCCCAGTAGAGCCCGACAGAGCCCGACAGAGCCCGACAGGGCCCGACAGAGCCCGACAGGGCCCGACAGGGCCCGACAGAGCCCGACTGAGCCCGACAGGGCCCGACAGGGCCCAGTAGAGCCCGACAGAGCCCGACAGGGCCCGACAGAGCCCGACAGAGCCCGACAGAGCCCGACAGAGCCCGACAGGGCCCGACAGAGCCCGACAGGGCCCGACAGGGCCCGACAGGGCCCGACAGGGCCCGACAGAGCCCAGTAGAGCCCGACAGAGCCCGACAGAGCCCGACAGAGCCCGACAGAGCCCGACAGGGCCCAGTAGAGCCCAGTAGAGCACGACAGAGCCCAGTAGAGCCCGACAGAGACCGACAGAGCCCGACAGAGCCCGACAGGGCCCGACAGGGCCCGACAGGGCCCGACAGAGCCCGACAGGGCCCGACAGGGCCCGACAGGGCCCAGTAGAGCCCGACAGAGCCCGACAGAGCCCGACAGAGCCCAGTAGAGCCCGACAGAGCCCGACAGAGCCCGACAGAGCCCGACAGGGCCCGACAGGGCCCGACAGAGCCCGACAGAGCCCGACAGAGCCCAGTAGAGCCCGACAGAGCCCGACAGGGCCCGACAGGGCCTAGTAGAGCCCGACAGAGCCCGACAGAGCCCAGTAGAGCCCGACAGGGCCCGACAGAGCCCGACAGAGCCCGACAGGGCCCGACAGGGCCCGACAGAGCCCGACAGAGCCCGACAGGTCCCAGTAGAGCCCGACAGAGCCCGACAGAGCCCGACAGAGCCCGACAGGGCCCGACAGAGCCCGACAGAGCCCGACAGGGCCCGACAGGGCCCAGTAGAGCCCGACAGAGCCCGACAGAGCCCGACAGAGCCCGACAGAACCCGACAGAGCCCGACAGAACCCGACAGAGCCCGACAGAGCCCAGTAGAGCCCGACAGAGCCCGACAGGGCCCGACAGGGCCCAGTAGAGCCCGACAGAGCCCGACAGAGCCCGACAGGGCCCGACAGGGCCCAGTAGAGCCCGACAGAGCCCGACAGAACCCGACAGAGCCCGACAGGGCCCGACAGGGCCCGACAGGGCCCGACAGGGCCCAGTAGAGCCCGACAGAGCCCGACAGAGCCCAGTAGAGCCCAGTAGAGCCCGACAGAGCCCGACAGAGCCCGACAGAGCCCGACAGAGCCCGACAGAGCCCGACAGAGCCCAGTAGAGCCCAGTAGAGCCCGACAGAGCCCGACAGAGCCCGACAGGGCCCGACAGGGCCCAGTAGAGCCCGACAGAGCCCGACAGAGCCCGACAGAGCCTGACAGAGCCCGACAGAGCCCAGTAGATCCCGACAGAGCCCGACAGAGCCCGACAGAGCCCGACAGGGCCCGACAGGGCCCGACAGAGCCCGACAGGGCCCGACAGAGCCTGACAGAGCCCGACAGAGCCCAGCAGATCCCGACAGAGCCCGACAGAGCCCGACAGAGCCCGACAGAGCCCGACAGGGCCCGACAGGGCCCGACAGAGCCCGACAGGGCCCGACAGAGCCTGACAGAGCCCGACAGAGCCCAGCAGATCCCGACAGAGCCCGACAGAGCCCGACAGAGCCCGACAGGGCCCGACAGAGCCCGACAGAGCCCGACAGGGCCCGACAGGGCCCGACAGAGCCCAGTAGAGCCCGACAGAGCCCGACAGAGCCCGACAGAGCCCGACAGGGCCCGACAGGGCCCGACAGGGCCCGACAGGGCCCGACAGAGCCCGACATAGCCCGACAGGGCCCGACAGAGCCCGACAGAGCCCGACAGGGCCCAGTAGAGCCCGACAGAGCCCGACAGAGCCCGACAGAGCCCAGTAGAGCCCGACAGAGCCCGACAGAGCCCGACAGGGCCCGACAGGGCCCGACAGGACCCGACAGGGCCCGACAGAGCCCGACACAGCCCGACACAGCCCGACAGGGCCCAGTAGAGCCCGACAGAGCCCGACAGGGCCCAGTAGAGCCCGACAGAGCCCGACAGAGCCCGACAGAGCCCGACAGGGCCCGACAGGGCCCGACAGAGCCCGACAGGGCCCGACAGGGCCCAGTAGAGCCCGACAGAGCCCGACAGGGCCCGACAGAGCCCGACAGGGCCCGACAGGGAACAGTAGAGCCCAGTAGAGCCCGACAGAGCCCGACAGGGCCCGACAGGGCCCGACAGGGCGCGACAGAGCCCAGTAGAGCCCAGTAGAGCCCGACAGAGCCCGACAGAGCCCGACAGAGCCCGACAGGGCCCGACAGAGCCCGACAGGGCCTGACAGGGAACAGTAGAGACAAGTAGAGCCCGACAGAGCCCGACAGAGTCCGACAGAGCCCGACAGAGCCCGACAGGGACCGACAGAGCCCGACAGAGCCCAGTAGAGCCCAGTAGAGCCCGACAGAGCCCGACAGAGCCCGACAGAGCCCGACAGAGCCCGACAGGGCCCGACAGAGCCCGACAGAGCCCGACAGAGCCCAGTAGAGCCCGACAGAGCCCGACAGAGCCCGACAGAGCCCGACAGAGCCCAGTTTAGCCCAGTAGAGCCCGACAGAGCCCGACAGAGCCCGACAGGGCCCGACAGGGCCCGACAGGGCCCAGGAGAGCCCGACAGAGCCCGACAGGGCCCGACAGAGCACGACAGAGCCCGACAGAGCCCGACAGGGCCCAATAGAGCCCGACAGAGCCCGACAGGGCCCGACAGAGCCCGACAGAGCCCGACAGAGCCCGACAGGGCCCGACAGGGCCCAGTAGAGCCCGACAGAGCCCGACAGGGCCCGACAGAGCCCGACAGAGCCCGACAGGGCCCGACAGGGCCCGACAGGGCCCGACAGAGCCCGACAGGGCCCAGTAGAGCCCGACAGAGCCCGACAGAGCCCGACAGAGCCCGACAGGGCCCGACAGGGCCCAGTAGAGCCCGACAGAGCCCGACAGGGCCCAGTAGAGCCCGACAGAGCCCGACAGGGCCCAGTAGAGCCCGACAGAGCCCGACAGAGCCCGACAGGGCCCGACAGGGCCCGACAGGGCCCGACAGAGCCCGACAGGGCCCGACAGAGCCCGACAGGGCCCGACAGAGCCCGACAGAGCCCGACAGGGCCCAGTAGAGCCCGACAGAGCCCGACAGAGCCCGACAGAGCCCGACAGGGCCCGACAGGGCCCAGTAGAGCCCGACAGAGCCCGACAGAGCCCGACAGAGCCCGACAGGGCCCGACAGAGCCCGACAGGGCCCGACAGGGCCCGACAGAGCCCGACAGGGCCCAGTAGAGCCCGACAGAGCCCGACAGAGCCCAGTAGAGCCCAGTAGAGCCCGACAGAGCCCGACAGAGCCCGACAGGGCCCGACAGAGCCCGACAGAGCCCGACAGGGCCCGACAGGGCCCGACAGGGCCCGACAGGGCCCAGTAGAGCCCGACAGAGCCCGACAGAGCCCAGTAGAGCCCGACAGAGCCCGACAGGGCCCGACAGGGCCCGACAGGGCCCAGTAGAGCCCGACAGAGCCCAGTAGAGCCCAGTAGAGCCCGACAGAGCCCGACAGGGCCCGACAGAGCCCGACAGAGCCCGACAGGGCCAGACAGGGCCAGACAGAGCCCGACAGGGCCCGACAGAGCCCGACAGAGCCCGACAGGGCCTGACAGGGCCCAGTAGAGCCCGACAGAGCCCGACAGAGCCCGACAGAGCCCAGTAGAACCCGACAGAGCCCGACAGAGCCCGACAGAGCCCGACAGGGCCCAGTAGAGCCCGACAGAGCCCGACAGGGCCCAGTAGAGCCCGACAGAGCCCGACAGAGCCCGACAGAGCCCGACAGAGCCCGACAGGGCCCGACAGGGCCCGACAGAGCCCGACAGAGCCCGACAGGGCCCGACAGGGCCCGACAGGGCCCAGTAGAGCCCGACAGGGCCCGACAGGGCCCGACAGAGCCCGACAGGGCCCGACAGGGCCTGACAGGGACCGACAGGGCCCAGTAGAGCCCGACAGAGCCCGACAGAGCCCGACAGAACCCGACAGGGCCCAGTAGAGCCCGACAGAGCCCGACAGAGCCCGACAGAGCCCGACAGGGCCCGACAGAGCCCGACAGAGCCCGACAGAGCCCGACAGAGCCCGACAGGGCCCGACAGGGCCCGACAGGGCCCGACAGAGCCCGACAGAGCTCGACAGGGCCCGACAGGGCCCGACAGAGCCCGACAGAGCCCGACAGGGCCCGACAGAGCCCGACAGAGCCCGACAGGGCCCGACAGAGCCCGACAGAGCCCGACAGGGCCCGACAGGGCCCAGTAGAGCCCGACAGAGCCCGACAGGGCCCGACAGAGCCCGACAGAGCCCGACAGGGCCCAGTAGAGCCCGACAGAGCCCGACAGGGCCCAGTAGAGCCCGACAGAGCCCGACAGAGCCCGACAGAGCCCGACAGGGCCCGACAGAGCCCGACAGGGCCCGACAGGGCCCTACAGGGCCCAGTAGAGCCCGACAGAGCCCGACAGGGCCCGACAGAGCCCGACAGAGCCCGACAGGGCCCGACAGGGCCCGACAGAGCCCGACAGGGCCCGACAGGGCCCGACAGGGCCCGACAGAGCCCAGTTTAGCCCAGTAGAGCCCGACAGAGCCCGACAGAGCCCGACAGGGCCCGACAGGGCCCGACAGAGCCCAGTAGAGCCCAGTAGAGCCCGACAGAGCCCGACAGAGCCCGACAGAGCCCGACAGAGCCCGACAGGGCACGACAGGACCCATTAGAGCCCGACAGAGCCCGACAGGGCCCGACAGGGCCCGACAGAGCCCGACAGAGCCCGACAGGGCCCAGTAGAGCCCGACAGGGCCCGACAGAGCCCGACAGGGCCCGACAGAGCCCGACAGAGCCCGACAGGGCCCAGTAGAGCCCGGCAGAGCCCGACAGAGCCCGACAGAGCCTGACAGGGCCCAGTAGAGCCCAGTAGAGCCCGACAGAGCCCAGTAGAGCCTGACAGAGCCCGACAGAGCCCGACAGAGCCCGACAGGGCCCGACAGAGCCCGACAGAGCCCGACAGGGCCCGACAGGGCCCGACAGGGCCCAGTAGAGCCCGACAGAGCCCGACAGAGCCCGACAGGGCCCGACAGGGCCCGACAGGGCCCGACAGAGCCCGACAGAGCCCAGTAGAGCCCAGTAGAGCCCGACAGAGTCCGACAGAGCCCGACAGAGCCCGACAGAGCCCGACAGAGCCCGACAGGGCCCAGTAGAGCCCAGTAGAGCCCGACAGAGCCCAGTAGAGCCCGACAGAGCCCGACAGAGCCCGACAGGGCCCGACAGGGCCCGACAGAGCCCGACAGGGCCCAGTAGAGCCCGACAGAGCCCGACAGAGCCCGACAGGGCCCGACAGAGCCCGACAGGGCCCGACAGAGCCCAGTAGAGCCCGACAGAGCCCGACAGGGCCCGACAGGGCCCAGTAGAGCCCGACAGAGCCCAGTAGAGCCCAGTAGAGCCCGACATAGCCCGACAGAGCCCGACAGAGCCCAACAGAGCCTGACAGGGCCCGACAGAGCCCGACAGAGCCCGACAGAGCCCGACAGGGCCCGACAGGGCCCAGTAGAGCCCGACAGAGCCCGACAGAGCCCGACAGAGCCCGACAGAGCCCGACAGGGCCCAGTAGAGCCCGACAGAGCCCGACAGAGCCCAGTAGAGCCCAGTAGGGCCCGACAGAGCCCGACAGAGCCCGACAGAGCCCGACAGAGCCCAGTAGAGGCGGACAGAGCCCGACAGGGCCCGACAGGGCCCGACAGGGCCCAGTAGAGCCCGACAGAGCCCGACAGAGCCCGACAGAGCCCGACAGAGCCCGACAGGGCCCGACAGACCCCGACAGAGCCCGACAGGGCCCAGTAGAGCCCGACAGGGCCCGACAGAGCCCGACAGGGCCCGACAGGGACCGACAGAGCCCGACAGAGCCCAGTAGAGCCCGACAGAGCCCGACAGAGCCCGACAGAGCCCGACAGAGCCCAACAGAGCCCGACAGAGCCCGACAGGGCTTGACAGGGCCCGACAGGGCCCAGTAGAGCCCGACAGAGCCCGACAGAGCCCGACAGAGCCCAGTAGAGCCCGACAGAGCCCGACAGAGCCCGACAGAGCCCGACAGAGCCCGACAGGGCCCGACAGGGCCCGACAGAGCCCAGTAGAGCCCAGTAGAGCCCGACACAGCCCGACAGAGCCCGAGAGAGCCCGACAGAGCCCGACAGGGCCCGACAGGGCCCGACAGGGCCCGACAGAGCCCGACAGGGCCCGACAGGGCCCGACAGAGCCCGACAGAGCCCGACAGAGCCCGACAGGGCCCGACAGGGAACAGTAGAGCCCAGAAGAGCCCAGTAGAGCCCGACAGAGCCCGACAGAGCCCGACAGAGCCCAGTAGAGCCCGACAGAGCCCGACAGAGCCCGACAGGGCCCGACAGGGCCCGACAGGGAACAGTAGAGCCCAGTAGAGCCCGACAGCGCCCGACAGAGCCCGACAGGGCCCGACAGAGCCCGACAGAGCCTGACAGGGCCCGACAGGGCCCGACAGGGCCCGACAGAGCCCGACAGGGCCCGACAGGGAACAGTAGAGACAAGTAGAGCCCGACAGAGCCCGACAGAGCCCGACAGAGCCCGACAGAGCCCGACAGGGCCCGACAGAGCCTGACAGGGCCCGACAGAGCTCGACATAGCCCGACAGAGCCCGACAGAGCCCGACAGAGCCCAGTAGAGCCCAGTAGAGCCCGACAGAGCCCGACAGAGCCCGACAGAGACCGACAGGGCCCGACAGAGCCCGACAGAGCCCGACAGAGCCCAGTAGAGCCCGACAGAGCCCGACAGAGCCCGACAGAGCCCGACAGAGCCCGACAGAGCCCGACAGGGCCCGACAGGGCCCGACAGAGCCCAGTTTAGCCCAGTAGAGCCCGACAGAGCCCGACAGAGCCCGACAGGGCCCGACAGGGCCCAGGAGAGCCCGACAGAGCCCGACAGGGCCCGACAGAGCCCGACAGAGCCCGACAGGGCCCGACAGGGCCCGACAGAGCCCGACAGAGCCCGACAGGGCCCAGTAGAGCCCGACAGAGCCCGACAGAGCCCGACAGGGCCCGACAGGGCCCGACAGAGCCCGACTGAGCCCGACAGGGCTTGACAGGGCCCAGTAGAGCCCGACAGAGCCCGAGAGGGCCCGACAGAGCCCGACAGAGCCCGACAGGGCCCGACAGGGCCCGACAGAGCCCGACAGAGACTGACAGGGCCCAGTAGAGCCCGACAGAGCCCGACAGAGCCCGACAGAGCCCGACAGAGCCCGACAGGGCCCGACAGAGCCCGACAGGGCCCGACAGAGCCCAGTAGAGCCCGACAGAGCCCGACAGAGCCCGACAGAGCCCGACAGAGCCCGACAGGGTCCAGTAGAGCCCAGTAGAGCTCGACAGAGCCCAGTAGAGCCCGACAGAGACCGACAGAGCCCGACAGAGCCCGACAGGGCCCGACAGGGCCCGACAGAGCCCGACAGGGCCCGACACAGCCCGACAGGGCCCAGTAGAGCCCGACAGAGCCCGACAGAGCCCGACAGAGCCCAGTAGAGCCCGACAGAGCCCGACAGAGCCCGACAGAGCCCGACAGGGCCCGATAGGGCCTGACAGGGCCCGACAGAGCCCGACAGAGCCCGACAGAGCCCAGTAGAGCCCGACAGGGCCCGACAGGGCCCGACAGGGCCTAGTAGACCCCGACAGAGCCCGACAGAGCCCAGTAGAGCCCAGTAGAGCCCGACAGAGCCCGACAGAGCCCGACAGAGCCCGACAGGGCCCGACAGGGCCCGACAGGTCCCAGTAGAGCCCGACAGAGCCCGACAGAGCCCGACAGACCCCGACAGGGCCCGACAGAGCCCGACAGAGCCCGACAGGGCCCGACAGGGCCCAGTAGAGCCCGACAGAGCCCGACAGAGCCCGACAGAGCCCGACAGACCCCAGTAGAGCCCGACAGAGCCCGACAGGGCCCGACAGGGCCCGACAGGGCCCGACAGGGCCCAGTAGAGCCCGACAGAGCCCGACAGAGCCCGACAGAGTCCGACAGAGCCCGACAGAGCCCGACAGAGCCCGACAGAACCCGACAGAGCCCGACAGGGCCCGACAGGGCCCAGTAGAGCCCGACAGAGCCCGACAGAGCCCAGTAGAGCCCAGTAGAGCCCGACAGAGCTCGACAGAGCCCGACAGAGCCCAGTAGAGCCCAGTAGAGCCCGACAGAGCCCGACAGAGCCCGACAGGGCCCAGTAGAGCCCGACAGAGCCCGACAGAGCCCGACAGAGCCTGACAGAGCCCGACAGAGCCCGACAGAGCCCGACAGAGCCCAGTAGATCCCGACAGAGCCCGACAGAGCCCGACAGGGCCCGACAGAGCCCGACAGAGCCCGACAGGGCCCGACAGGGCCTGACAGAGCCCGACAGAGCCCAGTAGATCCCGACAGAGCCCGACAGAGCCCGACAGGGCCCGACAGAGCCCGACAGAGCCCGACAGGGCCCAGTAGAGCCCGACAGAGCCCGACAGGGCCCGACAGGGCCCGACAGGGCCCGACAGGGCCCGACAGAGCCCGACACAGCCCGACACAGCCCGACAGGGCCCAGTAGAGCCCGACAGAGCCCGACAGGGCCCGACAGGGCCCAGTAGAGCCCGACAGAGCCCGACAGGGCCCGACAGGGAACAGTAGAGCCCAGTAGAGCCCGACAGAGCCCGACAGAGCCCGACAGGGCCCGACAGAGCCCGACAGAGCCCGACAGGGCCGGACAGGGCGCGACAGAGCCCAGTAGAGCCCAGTAGAGCCCGACAGAGCCCGACAGAGCCCGACAGAGCCCGACAGGGCCCGACAGAGCCCGACAGGGCCTGACAGGGAACAGGAGAGACAAGTAGAGCCCGACAGAGCCCGACAGAGCCCGACAGAGCCCGACAGAGCCCGACAGGGACCGACAGATCCCGACAGAGCCCAGTAGAGACCAGTAGAGCCCGACAGAGCCCGACAGAGCCCGACAGAGACCGACAGGGCCCGACAGAGCCCGACAGAGCCCGACAGAGCCCAGTAGAGCCCGACAGAGCCCGACAGAGCCCGACAGAGCCCGACAGAGCCCAGTTTAGCCCAGTAGAGCCCGACAGAGCCCGACAGAGCCCGACAGGGCCCGACAGGGCCCAGGAGAGCCCGACAGAGCCCGACAGGGCCCGACAGAGCCCGACAGAGCCCGACAGAGCCCGACAGGGCCCAGTAGAGCCCGACAGAGCCCGACAGGGCCCGACAGAGCCCGACAGAGCCCGACAGAGCCCGACAGAGCCCGACAGGGCCCGACAGGGCCCAGTAGAGCCCGACAGAGCCCGACAGGGCCCGACAGAGCCCGACAGAGCCCGACAGGACCCGACAGGGCCCGACAGAGCCCGACAGAGCCCGACAGGGCCCAGTAGAGCCCGACAGAGCCCAACAGAGCCCGACAGAGCCCGACAGAGCCCGACAGGGCCCGACAGGGCCCGACAGGGCCCAGTAGAGCCCGACAGAGCCCGACAGGGCCCAGTAGAGCCCGATAGAGCCCGACAGGGCCCGACAGAGCCCGACAGGGCCCAGTAGAGCCCGACAGAGCCCGACAGAGCCCGACAGAGCCCGACAGGGCCCGACAGAGCCCGACAGGGCCCGACAGGGCCCGACAGAGCCCGACAGAGCCCGACAGGGCCCGACAGGGCCCGACAGGGCCCAGTAGAGCCCGACAGAGCCCGACAGAGCCCAGTAGAGCCCGACAGAGCCCGACAGGGCCCGACAGGGCCCGACAGGGCCCAGTAGAGCCCGACAAAGCCCGACAGAGCCCAGTAGAGCCCGACAGAGCCCGACAGGGCCCGACAGGGCCCAGTAGAGCCCGACAGAGCCCGACAGAGCCCAGTAGAGCCCAGTAGAGCCCGACAGAGCCCGACAGAGCCCGACAGAGCCCGACAGGGCCCGACAGAGCCCGACAGGGCCCAGTAGAGCCCGACAGAGCCCGACAGAGCCCGACAGGGCCCGACAGAGCCCGACAGAGCCCGACAGAGCCCAGTAGAGCCCGACAGAGCCCGACAGGGCCCGACAGGGCCCGACAGGGCCCGACAGAGCCCGACAGGGCCCGACACAGCCCGACAGGGCCCAGTAGAGCCCGACAGAGCCCGACAGGGCCCGACAGGGCCCAGTAGAGCCCGACAGAGCCCGACAGGGCCCGACAGAGCCCGACAGGGCCCGACAGGGAACAGTAGAGCCCAGTAGAGCCCGACAGAGCCCGACAGAGCCCGACAGGGCCCGACAGAGCCCGACAGAGCCCGACAGGGCCCGACAGGGCGCGACAGAGCCCAGTAGAGCCCAGTAGAGCCCGACAGAGCCCGACAGAGCCCGACAGAGCCCGACAGGGCCCGACAGAGCCCGACAGGGCCTGACAGGGAACAGTAGAGACAAGTAGAGCCCGACAGAGCCCGACAGAGCCCGACAGAGCCCGACAGAGCCCGACAGAGCCCGACAGAGCCCAGTAGAGACCAGTAGAGCCCGACAGAGCCCGACAGAGCCCGACAGAGACCGACAGGGCCCGACAGAGCCCGACAGAGCCCGACAGAGCCCAGTAGAGCCCGACAGAGCCCGACAGAGCCCGACAGAGCCCGACAGAGCCCAGTTTAGCCCAGTAGAGCCCGACAGAGCCCGACAGAGCCCGACAGGGCCCGACAGGGCCCAGGAGAGCCCGACAGAGCCCGACAGGGCCCGACAGAGCCCGACAGAGCCCGACAGAGCCCGACAGAGCCCAGTAGAGCCCGACAGAGCCCGACAGGGCCCGACAGAGCCCGACAGAGCCCGACAGAGCCCGACAGGGCCCGACAGGGCCCAGTAGAGCCCGACAGAGCCCGACAGGGCCCGACAGAGCCCGACAGAGCCCGACAGGACCCGACAGGGCCCGACAGAGCCCGACAGGGCCCAGTAGAGCCCGACAGAGCCCAACAGAGCCCGACAGAGCCCGACAGAGCCCGACAGGGCCCGACAGGGCCCAGTAGAGCCCGACAGAGCCCGACAGGGCCCAGTAGAGCCCGATAGAGCCCGACAGGGCCCAGTAGAGCCCGACAGAGCTCGACAGAGCCCGACAGAGCCCGACAGAGCCCGACAGAGCCCGACAGGGCCCGACAGAGCCCGACAGGGCCCAGTAGAGCCCGACAGAGCCCGACAGAGCCCGACAGAGCCCGACAGGGCCCGACAGAGCCCGACAGGGCCCGACAGGGCCCGACAGAGCCCGACAGAGCCCGACAGGGCCCGACAGGGCCCGACAGGGCCCAGTAGAGCCCGACAGAGCCCGACAGAGCCCAGTAGAGCCCGACAGAGCCCGACAGGGCCCGACAGGGCCCGACAGGGCCCAGTAGAGCCCGACAGAGCCCGACAGAGCCCAGTAGAGCCCGACAGGGCCCGACAGGGCCCGACAGGGCCCGACAGGGCCCAGTAGAGCCCGACAGAGCCCAGTAGAGCCCAGTAGAGCCCGACAGAGCCCGACAGAGCCCGACAGAGCCCGACAGGGCCCGACAGAGCCCGACAGGGCCCAGTAGAGCCCGACAGAGCCCGACAGAGCCCGACAGGGCCCGACAGAGCCCGACAGAGCCCGACAGAGCCCGACAGGGCCCAGTAGAGCCCGACAGAGCCCGACAGAGCCCGACAGGGCCCGACAGAGCCCGACAGAGCCCGACAGAGCCCGACAGGGCCCGACAGGGCCCAGTAGAGCCCGACAGAGCCCGACAGAGCCCAGTAGAGCCCGACAGAGCCCGACAGGGCCCGACAGGGCCCGACAGGGCCCAGTAGAGCCCGACAGAGCCCGACAGAGCCCAGTAGAGCCCAGTAGAGCCCGACAGAGCCCGACAGGGCCAGACAGAGCCCGACAGAGCCCGACAGGGCCCGACAGAGCCCGACAGAGCCCGACAGGGCCCAGGAGAGCCCGACAGAGCCCGACAGAGCCCGACAGAGCCCGACAGGGCCCAGTAGAGCCCGACAGAGCCCGACAGGGCCCAGTAGAGCCCGACAGAGCCCGACAGAGCCCGACAGAGCCCGACAGGGCCCGACAGGGCCCGACAGAGCCCGACAGAGCCCGACAGGGCCCGACAGAGCCCGACAGAGCCCGACAGGGCCCGACAGAGCCCGACAGAGCCCGACAGGGCCCGACAGAGCCCGACAGAGCCCGACAGGGCCCGACAGGGCCCAGTAGAGCCCGACAGAGCCCGACAGAGCCCGACAGAGCCCGACAGGGCCCAGTAGAGCCCGACAGAGCCCGACAGAGCCCGACAGGGCCCGACAGGGCCCGACAGGGCCCGACAGGGCCCGACAGGGACCGACAGGGCCCAGTAGAGCCCGACAGAGCCCGACAGAGCCCGACAGAACCCGACAGGGCCCAGTAGATCCCGACAGAGCCCGACAGAGCCCGACAGGGCCCGACAGAGCCCGACAGAGCCCGACAGAGCCCGACAGGGCCCAGTAGAGCCCGACAGAGCCCGACAGAGCCCGACAGAGCCCGACAGGGCCCGACAGAGCTCGACAGGGCCCGACAGGGCCCGACAGAGCCCGACAGAGCCCGACAGAGCCCGACAGGGCCCGACAGAGCCCGACAGAGCCCGACAGGGCCCGACAGAGCTCGACAGAGCCCGACAGGGCCCGACAGAGCCCGACAGAGCCCGACAGAGCCCGACAGGGCCCAGTAGAGCCCGACAGAGCCCGACAGGGCCCAGTAGAGCCCGACAGAGCCCGACAGAGCCCGACAGAGCCCGACAGGGCCCGACAGAGCCCGACAGAGCCCGACAGGGCCCGACAGGGCCCGACAGGGCCCAGTAGAGCCCGACAGAGCCCGACAGGGCCCGATAGAGCCCGACAGAGCCCGACAGGGCCCAGTAGATCCCGACAGAGCCCGACAGAGCCCGACAGAGCCCGACAGGGCCCGACAGAGCCCGACAGAGCCCGACAGGGCCCGACAGGGCCCGACAGGGCCCGACAGAGCCCAGTTTAGCCCAGTAGAGCCCGACAGAGCCCGACAGAGCCCGACAGAGCCCGACAGAGCCCGACAGGGCCCGACAGAGCCCGACAGAGCCCGACAGAGCCCGACAGGGCCCGACAGAGCCCGACAGGGCCCATTAGAGCCCGACAGAGCCCGACAGGGCCCGACAGAGCCCGACAGGGCCCGACAGGGCCCGACAGGGCCCAACAGAGCCCGACAGGGCCCAGTAGAGCCCGGCAGAGCCCGACAGAGCCTGACAGGGCCCACTAGAGCCCAGTAGAGCCCGACAGAGCCCAGTAGAGCCCGACAGAGCCCGACAGAGCCCGACAGAGCCCGACAGGGCCCGACAGAGCCCGACAGAGCCCGACAGGGCCCGACAGAGCCCGACAGGGCCCGACAGGGCCCAGTAGAGCCCGACAGAGCCCGACAGAGCCCGACAGAGCCCGACAGAGCCCGACAGGGCGCGACAGAGCCCGACAGAGCCCGACAGAGCCCAGTAGAGCCCGACAGAGCCCGACAGCGCCCGACAGAGCCCGACAGGGCCCGACAGGGCCCGAAAGGGCCCGACAGGGCCCGACAGAGCCCGACAGAGCCCGTCAGAGCCCGACAGGGCCCAGTAGAGCCCGACAGAGCCCGACAGAGCCCGACAGAGCCCGACAGGGCCCGACAGGGCCCGACAGGGCCCGACAGGGCCCGACAGAGCCCGACAGAGCCCGACAGGGCCCGACAGGGCCTGACAGGGCCCGACAGAGCCCGACAGAGCCCAGTAGAGCCCGACAGAGCCCGACAGAGCCCGACAGAGCCCGACAGGGCCCGACAGAGCCCGACAGAGCCCGACAGAGCCCAGTAGAGCCCGACAGAGCCCGACAGGGCCCGACAGGGCCCAGTAGAGCCCGACAGAGCCCGACAGAGCCCAGTAGAGCCCGACAGAGCCCGACAGAGCCCGACAGGGCCCGACAGAGCCCGACAGAGCCCGACAGAGCCCAGTAGAGCCCGACAGAGCCCGACAGGGCCCGACAGGGCCCAGTAGAGCCCGACAGAGCCCGACAGAGCCCAGTAGAGCCCAGTAGAGCCCGACAGAGCCCGACAGAGCCCGACAGAGCCCGACAGAGCCCGACAGGGCCCGACAGAGCCCGACAGGTCCCGACAGGGCCCAGTAGAGCCCGACAGAGCCCGACAGAGCCCGACAGAGCCCGACAGGGCCCGACAGAGCCCGACAGAGCCCGACAGAGCCCGACAGGGCCCGACAGGGCCCAGTAGAGCCCGACAGAGCCCGAGAGGGCCCGACAGAGCCCGACAGAGCCCGACAGGGCCCGACAGAGCCCGACAGAGCCCGACAGAGCCCGACAGAGCCCGACAGGGCCCGACAGGGCCCGACAGGTCCCAGTAGAGCCCGACAGAGCCCGACAGACCCCGACAGGGCCCGACAGAGCCCGACAGAGCCCGACAGGGCCCGACAGGGCCCAGTAGAGCCCGAGAGAGCCCGACAGAGCCCGACAGAGCCCGACAGAGCCCAGTAGAGCCCGACAGAGCCCGACAGGGCCCGACAGGGCCCGACAGGGCCCGACAGGGCCCAGTAGAGCCCGACAGAGCCCGACAGAGCCCGACAGAGTCCGACAGGGCCCGACAGGGCCCAATAGAGCCCGACAGAGCCCGACAGAGCCCGACAGAGCCCGACAGAGCCCGACAGGGCCCGACAGGGCCCGACAGGGCCCGACAGGGCCCAGTAGATCCCGACAGAGCCCAGTAGAGCCCAGTAGAGCCCGACAGAGCCCGACAGAGCCCGACAGAGCCCGACAGAGCCCAGTAGAGCCCAGTAGAGCCCGACAGAGCCCGACAGAGCCCGACAGGGCCCAGTAGAGCCCGACAGAGCCCGACAGAGCCTGACAGAGCCCGACAGAGCCCGACAGAGCCTGACAGAGCCCAGTAGATCCCGACAGAGCCCGACAGAGCCCGACAGAGCCCGACAGGGCCCGACAGAGCCCGACAGAGCCCGACAGGGCCCGACAGAGCCTGACAGAGCCCGACAGAGCCCAGTAGATCCCGACAGAGCCCGACAGAGCCCGACAGAGCCCGACAGGTCCCGACAGGGCCCGACAGGGCCCGACAGGGCCCGAGAGGGCCCGACAGAGCCCGACAGAGCCCGACAGGGCCCGACAGAGCCCGACAGAGCCCGACAGGGCCCAGTAGAGCCCGACAGAGCCCGACAGAGCCCGACAGAGCCCAGTAGAGCCCGACAGAGCCCGACAGGGCCCGACAGGGCCCGACAGGGCCCGACAGAGCCCGACACAGCCCGACACAGCCCGACAGGGCCCAGTAGAGCCCGACAGAGCCCGACAGGGCCCGACAGGGCCCAGTAGAGCCCGACAGAGCCCGACAGGGCCCGACAGAGCCCGACAGGGCCCGACAGGGAACAGTAGAGCCCAGTAGAGCCCGACAGAGCCCGACAGAGCCCGACAGGGCCCGACAGAGCCCGACAGAGCCCGACAGGGCCCGACAGGGCGCGACAGAGCCCAGTAGAGCCCAGTAGAGCCCGACAGAGCCCGACAGAGCCCGACAGAGCCCGACAGGGCCCGACAGGGCCCGACAGGGCCTGACAGGGAACAGTAGAGACAAGTAGAGCCCGACAGAGCCCGACAGAGCCCGACAGAGCCCGACAGAGCCCGACAGAGCCCGACAGGGACCGACAGATCCCGACAGAGCCCAGTAGAGACCAGTAGAGCCCGACAGAGCCCGACAGAGCCCGACAGAGACCGACAGGGCCCGACAGAGCCCGACAGAGCCCGACAGAGCCCAGTAGAGCCCGACAGAGCCCGACAGAGCCCCGACAGAGCCGACAGAGCCCGACAGAGCCCAGTAGCCCGACAGAGCCCGACAGAGCCCGACAGGGCCCGACAGGGCCCAGGAGAGCCCGACAGAGCCCGACAGGGCCCGACAGAGCCCGACAGAGCCCGACAGAGCCCGACAGGGCCCAGTAGAGCCCGACAGAGCCCGACAGGGCCCGACAGAGCCCGACAGAGCCCGACAGAGCCCGACAGGGCCCGACAGGGCCCAGTAGAGCCCGACAGAGCCCGACAGGGCCCGACATATCCCGACAGGCCCGACAGGACCCGACAGGGCCCGACAGAGCCCGACAGAGCCCGACAGGGCCCAGTAGAGCCCGACAGAGCCCAACAGAGCCCGACAGAGCCCGACAGAGCCCGACAGGGCCCGACAGGGCCCGACAGGGCCCAGTAGAGCCCGACAGAGCCCGACAGGGCCCAGTAGAGCCCGATAGAGCCCGACAGGGCCCAGTAGAGCCCGACAGAGCTCGACAGAGCCCGACAGAGCCCGACAGAGCCCGACTGAGCCCGACAGGGCCCGACAGGGCCCGACAGGGCCCAGTAGAGCCCGACAGAGCCCGACAGAGCCCGACAGAGCCCGACAGGGCCCGACAGAGCCCGACAGAGCCCGACAGGGCCCGACAGGGCCCGACAGGGCCCAGTAGAGCCCGACAGAGCCCGACAGAGCCCAGTAGAGCCCGACAGAGCCCGACAGGGCCCGACAGGGCCCGACAGGGCCCAGTAGAGCCCGACAGAGCCCGACAGAGCCCAGTAGAGCCCGACAGAGCCCGACAGGGCCCGACAGGGCCCGACAGGGCCCGACAGGGCCCAGTAGAGCCCGACAGAGCCCAGTAGAGCCCAGTAGAGCCCGACAGAGCCCGACAGAGCCCGACAGAGCCCGACAGGGCCCGACAGAGCCCGACAGGGCCCAGTAGAGCCCGACAGAGCCCGACAGAGCCCGACAGGGCCCGACAGAGCCCGACAGAGCCCGACAGGGCCCAGTAGAGCCCGACAGAGCCCGACAGAGCCCGACAGAGCCCGACAGGGCCCGACAGAGCCCGACAGAGCCCGACAGAGCCCGACAGGTCCCGACAGGGCCCGACAGGGCCCGACAGGGCCCGACAGGGCCCGACAGAGCCCGACAGGGCCCGACAGAACCCGACAGGGCCCAGTAGAGCCCGACAGAGCCCGACAGAGCCCGACAGAGGCCCGACAGGGCCCGACAGAGCCCGACAGAGCCCGACAGAGCCCGACAGGGCCCGACAGGGCCCAGTAGAGCCCGACAGAGCCCGACAGGCCCGACAGGGCCCGACAGGGCCCAGTAGAGCCCGACAGAGCCCGACAGAGCCCAGTAGAGCCCAGTAGAGCCCGACAGAGCCCGACAGGGCCCGACAGAGCCCGACAGAGCCCACAGGGCCAGACAGAGCCCGACAGAGCCCGACAGGGCCCGACAGAGCCCGACAGAGCCCGACAGGGCCCGACAGGGCCCAGTAGAGCCCGACAGAGCCCGACAGAGCCCGACAGAGCCCGACAGGGCCCAGTAGAGCCCGACAGAGCCCGACAGGGCCCAGTAGAGCCCGACAGAGCCCGACAGAGCCCGACAGAGCCCGACAGGGCCCGACAGGGCCCGACAGAGCCCGACAGAGCCCGACAGAGCCCGACAGAGCCCGACAGGGGCCCGACAGAGCCCGACAGAGCCCGACAGGGCCAGACAGAGCCCGACAGAGCCCGACAGGGCCCGACAGAGCCCGACAGAGCCCGACAGGGCCCGACAGGGCCCAGTAGAGGAGCCCGACAGAGCCCGACAGAGCCCGACAGGGCCCAGTAGAGCCCGACAGAGCCCGACAGAGCCCGACAGGGCCCGACAGGGCCCGACAGAGCCCGACAGAACCCGACAGGGCCCGACAGGGCCCAGTAGAGCCCGACAGGGCCCGACAGAGCCCGACAGGGCCCGACAGGGCCCGACAGGAGCCCGACAGGGCCCAGTAGAGCCCGACAGAGCCCGACAGAGCCGACAGAGCCCGACAGAACCCGACAGGGCCCAGTAGAGCCCGACAGAGCCCGACAGAGCCCGACAGGGCCCGACAGAGCCCGACAGAGCCCGACAGAGCCCGACAGGGCCCAGTAGAGCCCGACAGAGCCCGACAGAGCCCGACAGAGCCCGACAGAGCCCGACAGGGCCCGACAGGGCCCGACAGAGCCCGACAGAGCTCGACAGGGCCCGACAGGGCCCGACAGAGCCCGACAGAGCCCGACAGAGCCCGACAGGGCCCGACAGAGCCCGACAGAGC
The DNA here is from genome assembly GCF_036013445.1 of Caloenas nicobarica. NCBI lineage: Eukaryota > Metazoa > Chordata > Aves > Columbiformes > Columbidae > Caloenas > Caloenas nicobarica. Next base: position 250,780 of record NW_027017088.1, read on the forward strand.
CCGACAGGGCCCGACAGAGCCCGACAGAGCCCGACAGGGCCCGACAGGGCCCGACAGGGCCCAGTAGAGCCCGACAGAGGCCGACAGGGCCCGACAGAGCCCGACAGAGCCCGACAGAGCCCGACAGGGCCCAGTAGAGCCCGACAGAGCCCGACAGGGCCCAGTAGAGCCCGACAGAGCCCGACAGAGCCCGACAGAGCCCGACAGGGCCCGACAGAGCCCGACAGGGCCCGACAGAGCCCGACAGAGCCCGACAGGGCCCGACAGGGCCCGACAGGGCCCAGTAGAGCCCGACAGAGCCCGACAGGGCCCGACAGAGCCCGACAGAGCCCGACAGGGCCCAGTAGATCCCGACAGAGCCCGACAGAGCCCGACAGAGCCCGACAGGGCCCGACAGGGCCCGACAGAGCCCGACAGAGCCCGACAGGGCCCGACAGGGCCCGACAGAGCCCAGTTTAGCCCAGTAGAGCCCGACAGAGCCCGACAGGCCCGACAGAGCCCGACAGAGCCCGACAGAGCCCGACAGAGCCCGACAGAGCCCGACAGGGCCCGACAGAGCCCGACAGGGCCCGACAGGACCCATTAGAGCCCGACAGAGCCCGACAGGGCCCAGTAGAGCCCAAGAGCCCGACAGAGCCCGACAGGGCCCGACAGGGCCCGACAGGGCCCAGTAGAGCCCGGCAGAGCCCGACAGGCCTGACAGGGCCCACTAGAGCCCAGTAGAGCCCGACAGAGCCCAGTAGAGCCCGACAGAGCCCGACAGAGCCCGACAGAGCCCGACAGGGCCCGACAGAGCCCGACAGAGCCCAACAGGGCCCGACAGAGCCCGACAGGGCCCGACAGGGCCCAGTAGAGCCCGACAGAGCCCGACAGAGCCCGACAGAGCCCGACAGGGCGCGACAGAGCCCGACAGAGCCCGACAGAGCCCAGTAGAGCCCGAACAGAGCCCGACAGAGCCCGACAGAGCCCGACAGAGCCCGACAGGGCCCGAAAGGGCCCGACAGGGCCCGACAGAGCCCGACAGAGCCCGACAGAGCCCGACAGGGCCCAGTAGAGCCCGACAGAGCCCGACAGGGCCCAGTAGAGCCCGACAGAGCCCGACAGAGCCCGACAGGGCCCGACAGGGCCCGACAGAGCCCGACAGGGCCCGACAGGGCCCGACAGAGCCCGACAGAGCCCGACAGGGCCCGACAGGGCCCGACAGGGCCCGACAGAGCCCAGTAGAGCCCGACAGAGCCCGACAGAGCCCGACAGAGCCCGACAGGGCCCGACAGAGCCCGACAGAGCCCGACAGGGCCCGACAGAGCCCGACAGAGCCCGACAGAGCCCAGTAGAGCCCGACAGAGCCCGACAGGGCCCGACAGGGCCCAGTAGAGCCCGACAGAGCCCGACAGAGCCCAGTAGAGCCCAGTAGAGCCCGACAGAGCCCGACAGAGCCCGACAGAGCCCGACAGGGCCCGACAGGGCCCGACAGGGCCCAGTAGAGCCCGACAGAGCCCGACAGAGCCCGACAGAGCCCGACAGAGCCCGACAGAGCCCGACAGGGCCCGACAGAGCCCGACAGAGCCCGACAGAGCCCGACAGGGCCCGACAGGGCCCAGTAGAGCCCGACAGAGCCCGAGAGGGCCCGACAGAGCCCGACAGAGCCCGACAGGGCCCGACAGGGCCCGACAGAGCCCGACAGAGCCCGACAGAGCCCGACAGAGTCCAGTAGAGCCCAGTAGAGCCCGACAGAGCCCGACAGAGCCCGACTGAGCCCGACAGGGCATGACAGGGCCCGACAGGGCCCAGTAGAGCCCGACAGAGCCCGACAGAGCCCGACAGAGCCCGACAGAGCCCAGTAGAGCCCGACAGAGCCCGACAGAGCCCGACAGAGCCCGACAGAGCCCGACAGGGCCCGACAGGGGCCCGTTAGGGCCCGACAGAGCCCAGTAGAGCCCAGTAGAGCCCGACACAGCCCGACAGAGCCCGACAGAGCCCGACAGAGCCCGACAGGGCCCGACAGAGCCCGACAGGGCCCGACAGAGCCCGACAGGGCCCGACAGGGCCCGACAGAGCCCGACAGAGCCCGACAGGGCCCGACAGGGAACAGTAGAGCCCAGAAGAGCCCAGTAGAGCCCGACAGAGCCCGACAGAGCCCGACAGAGCCCGACAGAGCCCGACAGAGCCCGACAGAGCCCGACAGGGCCCGACAGGGCCCGACAGGGAACAGTAGAGCCCAGTAGAGCCCGACAGCGCCCGACAAAGCCCGACAGGGCCCGACAGAGCCCGACAGAGCCCGACAGGGCCCGACAGGGCCCGACAGGGCCCGACAGAGCCCGACAAGGCCCGACAGAGCCCGACAGGGCCCGACAGGGCCCGACAGGGCCCGACAGGGCCCGACAGAGCCCAGTAGAGCCCGACAGAGCCCGACAGAGCCCGACAGAGCCCGACAGGGCCCGACAGAGCCCGACAGAGCCCAGTAGAGCCCGACAGAGCACGACAGAGCCCGACAGAGCCCGACAGGGCCCGACAGGGCCCGACAGAGCCCGACAGAGCCCGACAGGGCCCGACAGAGCCCGACAGAGCCCGACAGGGCCCGAAAGGGCCCGACAGGGCCCGACAGAGCCCGACAGAGCCCGACAGAGCCCGACAGGGCCCAGTAGAGCCCGACAGAGCCCGACAGGGCGGGCCAGCGACAGAGCCCGACAGAGCCCGACAGGGCCCGACAGGGCCCGACAGCGCCGACCAGGGCCCGACAGGGCCCGACAGAGCCCGACAGAGCCCGACAGGGCCCGACAGGGCCCGACAGGGCCCGACAGAGCCCGACAGAGCCCAGTAGAGCCCGACAGAGCCCGACAGAGCCCGACAGAGCCCGACAGGGCCCGACAGAGCCCGACAGAGCCCGACAGGGCCCGACAGAGCCCGACAGAGCCCGACAGAGCCCAGTAGAGCCCGACAGAGCCCGACAGGGCCCGACAGGGCCCAGTAGAGCCCGACAGAGCCCGACAGAGCCCAGTAGAGCCCAGTAGAGCCCGACAGAGCCCGACAGAGCCCGACAGAGCCCGACAGGGCCCGACAGGGCCCGACAGGGCCCGACAGGGCCCAGTAGAGCCCGACAGAGCCCGACAGAGCCCGACAGAGCCCGACAGAGCCCGACAGGGCCCGACAGAGCCCGACAGAGCCCGACAGAGCCCGACAGGGCCCGACAGGGCCCAGTAGAGCCCGACAGAGCCCGAGAGGGCCCGACAGAGCCCGACAGAGCCCGACAGGGCCCGACAGGCCCGACAGAGCCCGACAGAGCCCGACAGAGCCCGACAGAGTCCAGTAGAGCCCAGTAGAGCCCGACAGAGCCCGACAGAGCCCGACTGAGCCCGACAGGGCATGACAGGGCCCGACAGGGCCCAGTAGAGCCCGACAGAGCCCGACAGAGCCCGACAGAGCCCGACAGAGCCCAGTAGAGCCCGACAGATGCCCGACAGAGCCCGACAGAGCCCGACAGAGCCCGACAGGGCCCGACAGGGCCCGTTAGGGCCCAACAGAGCCCAGTAGAGCCCAGTAGAGCCCGACACAGCCCGACAGAGCCCGACAGAGCCCGACAGAGCCCGACAGGGCCCGACAGAGCCCGACAGGGCCCGACAGGGCCCGACAGAGCCCGACAGAGCCCGACAGGGCCCGACAGGGAACAGTAGAGCCCAGAAGAGCCCAGTAGAGCCCGACAGAGCCCGACAGAGCCCGACAGAGCCCGACAGAGCCCAGTAGAGCCCGACAGAGCCCGACAGGGCCCGACAGGGCCCGACAGGGAACTGTAGAGCCCAGTAGAGCCCGACAGCGCCCGACAAGCCCGACAGGGCCCGACAGAGCCCGACAGAGCCCGACAGGGCCCGACAGGGCCCGACAGGGCCCGACAGAGCCCGACAAGGCCCGACAGAGCCCCGACAGGGCCCGACAGGGCCCGACAGGGCCCGACAGGGCCCGACAGAGCCCAGTAGAGCCCGACAGAGCCCGACAGAGCCCGACAGAGCCCCGACAGGGCCCGACAGAGCCCGACAGAGCCCAGTAGAGCCCGACAGAGCCCGACAGAGCCCGACAGAGCCCGACAGGGCCCGACAGGGCCCGACAGAGCCCGACAGAGCCCGACAGGGCCCGACAGAGCCCGACAGAGCCCGACAGGGCCCGACAGGGCCCGACAGGGCCCGACAGAGCCCGACAGAGCCCAGTAGAGCCCGACAGAGCCCGACAGGGCCCAGTAGAGCCCAGTAGAGCCCGACAGAGCCCGACAGGGCCCGACAGGGCCCTACAGGGCCCGACAGGGCCCAGTAGAGCCCGACAGAGCCCGACAGGGCCCGACAGGGCCCGACAGGGCCCAGTAGAGCCCGGACAGAGCCCGACAGAGCCCAGTAGAGCCCAGTAGAGCCCGACAGAGCCCGACAGGGCCCGACAGGGCCCGACAGAGCCCGACAGGGCCCGACAGGGCCAGAAAGAGCCCGACAGAGCCCGACAGGGCCCGACAGAGCCCGACAGGGCCCAGTAGAGCCCGACAGAGCCCGACAGAGCCCGACAGGGCCCGACAGAGCCCGACAGAGCCCGACAGAGCCCGACAGAGCCCGACAGAGCCCGACAGGGCCCGACAGAGCCCTACAGAGCCCGACAGGGCCCGACAGGGCCCGACAGAGCCCAGTAGAGGCCCGACAGAGCCCGACAGAGCCCGACAGAGCCCGACAGAGCCCAGTAGAGCCCGACAGAGCCCGACAGAGCCCGACAGAGCCCGACAGGGCCCAGTAGAGCCCGACAGAGCCCGACAGGGCCCGACAGAGCCCGACAGGGCCCGACAGGGCCCGACAGGGCCCGACAGGGCCCAGTAGAGCCCGACAGGGCCCGACAGAGCCCGACAGGGCCCGACAGGGCCCGACAGGGACCGACAGGGCCCAGTAGAGCCCGACAGAGGCCGACAGAGCCCGACAGAACCCGACAGGGCCCAGTAGAGCCCGACAGAGCCCAACAGAGCCCGACAGAGCCCACCAGGGCCCGACAGAGCCCGACAGAGCCCGACAGGGCCCGACAGGGCCCGAAAGGGCTCGACAGAGCTCGACAGAGCCCGACAGGGCCCGACAGGGCCCGACAGGGCCCGACAGAGCCCGACAGAGCCCGACAGAGCCCGACAGAGCCTGACAGAGCCCGACAGGGCCCAGTAGAGCCCGACAGAGCCCGACAGGGCCCAGTAGAGCCCGACAGAGCCCGACAGAGCCCGACAGAGCCCGACAGGGCCCGACAGAGCCCGACAGAGCCCGACAGGGCCCGACAGAGCCCGACAGAGGCCCGACAGAGCCCAGTAGAGCCCAGTAGAGCCCGACAGAGCCCGACAGAGCCCGACAGAGCCCGACAGGGCCCAGTAGAGCCCGACAGAGACCGACAGGGCCCGACAGAGCCCGACAGGGCCCGACAGGGCCCGACAGGGACCGACAGGGCCCAGTAGAGCCCGACAGAGCCCGACAGAGCCCGACAGAACCCGACAGGGCCCAGAAGAGCCCGACAGAGCCCGACAGGGCCCGACAGAGCCCGACAGAGCCCGACAGGGCCCGACAGGGCCCAGTAGAGCCCGACAGAGCCCGACAGAGCCCGACAGAGCCCGACAGGGCCCAGAAGAGCCCGACAGAGCCCGACAGAGCCCGACAGGGCCCGACAGAGGCCCGACAGAGCCCGACAGGGCCCGACAGGGCCCGACAGGGCCCGACAGAGCCCGAACAAGGCCCGACAGAGCCCGACAGGGCCCGACAGGGCCCGACAGGGCCCGACAGGGCCCGACAGAGCCCAGTAGAGCCCGACAGAGCCCGACAGAGCCCGACAGAGCCCGACAGGGCCCGACAGAGCCCGACAGAGCAGTAGCCCCGGCAGGGCCCGACAGAGCCCGACAGAGGCCCGACAAGAGCCCAGAGCCCGACAGGGCCCGACAGAGCCCGACAGAGCCCGACAGAGCCCGACAGAGCCCGACAGAGCCCAGACAGAGCCCGACAGGGCCCGACAGGGCCCTACAGAGCCCGACAGAGCCGACTATGGCCCCGACAGAGCCCGACAGAGCCCGACAGGGCCCAGTAGAGCCCGACAGAGCCCGACAGGGCCCGACAGAGCCCGACAGAGCCCGACAGAGCCCGACAGAGCCCGACAGAGCCCGACAGAGCCCGACAGGGGCCTAGAGCCGACAGGGCCCGACAGAGCAGGAGCCGACAGAGCCCGACAGAGCCCGACAGGGCCCGACAGGGCCCGACAGAGCCCGACAGAGCCCAGTAGAGCCCGACAGAGCCCGACAGAGCCCGCAGAGCCCGACAGAGCCCGACAGAGCCCGACAGGCCCGACAGGGCCCGACAGAGCCCGACAGAGCCCGACAGAGCCCAGTAGAGCCCGACAGAGCCCGACAGGAGCCCGACAGGGCCCAGTAGAGCCCGACAGAGCCCGACAGAGCCCGCAGAGCCCGACAGAGCCCGACAGGCCCGACAGAGCCCGACAGAGCCCGACAGAGCCGAGCCGACAGGCCCGACAGGCCCAGTAGAGCCCGACAGAGCCCGACAGAGCCCGACAGAGGCCCGACAGGGCCCAGTAGAGAGCCGACAGAGCCCGACAGAGCCCGACAGAGCCCGACAGGGCCCGACAGAGCCCGAAGAGCCCGACAGAGCCCGACAGGGCCCGACAGGCCCGACAGAGCCCGACAGGCCCGACAGGGCCCGACAGAGCCCGACAGGCCCGACAGGGCCCGACAGAGCACGACAGAGCCCACGGGCCCGACAGGGCCCAGAAGGCCCGACAGGCCCGACAGAGCCCGTAAGAGCCCGACAGAGCCCGACAGAGCCCGACAGAGCCCAGACATAGAGCCCCGACAGAGCCAAGACAGAGCCCGACAGAGCCCGACAGAGCCGACAGGGCCCGACAGGGCCCGTTAGGGCCCGACAGAGCCCAGTAGAGCCCAGTAGAGCCCGACACAGCCCGACAGAGCCCGACAGAGCCCGACAGAGCCCGACAGGGCCCGACAGAGCCCGACAGGGCCCGACAGGGCCCGACAGAGCCCGACAGAGCCCGACAGGGCCCGACAGGGAACAGTAGAGCCCAGAAGAGCCCAGTAGAGCCCGACAGAGCCCGACAGAGCCCGACAGAGCCCGACAGAGCCCAGTAGAGCCCGACAGAGCCCGACAGGGCCCGACAGGGCCCGACAGGGAACAGTAGAGCCCAGTAGAGCCCGACAGCGCCCGACAAAGCCCGACAGGGCCCGACAGAGCCCGACAGAGCCCGACAGGGCCCGACAGGGCCCGACAGGGCCCGACAGAGCCCGACAAGGCCCGACAGAGCCCGACAGGGCCCGACAGGGCCCGACAGGGCCCGACAGGGCCCGACAGAGCCCAGTAGAGCCCGACAGAGCCCGACAGAGCCCGACAGAGCCCGACAGGGCCCGACAGAGCCCGACAGAGCCCAGTAGAGCCCGACAGAGCCCGACAGAGCCCGACAGAGCCCGACAGGGCCCGACAGGGCCCGACAGAGCCCGACAGAGCCCGACAGGGCCCGACAGAGCCCGACAGAGCCCGACAGGGCCCGACAGGGCCCGACAGGGCCCGACAGAGCCCGACAGAGCCCAGTAGAGCCCGACAGAGCCCGACAGGGCCCAGTAGAGCCCAGTAGAGCCCGACAGAGCCCGACAGGGCCCGACAGAGCCCGACAGAGCCCGACAGGGCCCTACAGGGCCCGACAGGGCCCAGTAGAGCCCGACAGAGCCCGACAGGGCCCGACAGGGCCCGACAGGGCCCAGTAGAGCCCGACAGAGCCCGACAGAGCCCAGTAGAGCCCAGTAGAGCCCGACAGAGCCCGACAGGGCCCGACAGGGCCCGACAGAGCCCGACAGGGCCCGACAGGGCCAGAAAGAGCCCGACAGAGCCCGACAGGGCCCGACAGAGCCCGACAGGGCCCAGTAGAGCCCGACAGAGCCCGACAGAGCCCGACAGGGCCCGACAGAGCCCGACAGAGCCCGACAGAGCCCGACAGAGCCCGACAGAGCCCGACAGGGCCCGACAGAGCCCTACAGAGCCCGACAGGGCCCGACAGGGCCCGACAGAGCCCAGTAGAGCCCGACAGAGCCCGACAGAGCCCGACAGAGCCCGACAGAGCCCAGTAGAGCCCGACAGAGCCCGACAGAGCCCGACAGAGCCCGACAGAGCCCGACAGGGCCCAGTAGAGCCCGACAGAGCCCGACAGGGCCCGACAGAGCCCGACAGGGCCCGACAGGGCCCGACAGGGCCCGACAGGGCCCAGTAGAGCCCGACAGGGCCCGACAGAGCCCGACAGGGCCCGACAGGGCCCGACAGGGACCGACAGGGCCCAGTAGAGCCCGACAGAGGCCGACAGAGCCCGACAGAACCCGACAGGGCCCAGTAGAGCCCGACAGAGCCCAACAGAGCCCGACAGAGCCCGACAGGGCCCGACAGAGCCCGACAGAGCCCGACAGGGCCCGACAGGGCCCGAAAGGGCTCGACAGAGCTCGACAGGGCCCGACAGGGCCCGACAGGGCCCGACAGGGCCCGACAGAGCCCGACAGAGCCCGACAGAGCCCGACAGAGCCTGACAGAGCCCGACAGGGCCCAGTAGAGCCCGACAGAGCCCGACAGGGCCCAGTAGAGCCCGACAGAGCCCGACAGAGCCCGACAGAGCCCGACAGGGCCCGACAGAGCCCGACAGAGCCCGACAGGGCCCGACAGAGCCCGACAGAGCCCGACAGAGCCCAGTAGAGCCCAGTAGAGCCCGACAGAGCCCGACAGAGCCCGACAGAGCCCGACAGGGCCCAGTAGAGCCCGACAGAGACCGACAGGGCCCGACAGAGCCCGACAGGGCCCGACAGGGCCCGACAGGGACCGACAGGGCCCAGTAGAGCCCGACAGAGCCCGACAGAGCCCGACAGAACCCGACAGGGCCCAGAAGAGCCCGACAGAGCCCGACAGGGCCCGACAGAGCCCGACAGAGCCCGACAGGGCCCGACAGGGCCCAGTAGAGCCCGACAGAGCCCGACAGAGCCCGACAGAGCCCGACAGGGGCCAGTAGAGCCCGACAGAGCCCGACAGAGCCCGACAGGGCCCGACAGAGCCCGACAGAGCCCGACAGGGCCCAGTAGAGCCCTACAGAGCCCGACAGGGCCCGACAGAGCCCGACAGGGCCCGACAGGGCCCGACAGAGCCCGACAGAGCCCGACAGGGCCCGACAGGGCCCGACAGAGCCCGACAGAGCCCGACAGGGCCCGACAGGGCCCGACAGGGCCCGACAGAGCCCGACAGGGCCCGACAGGGCCCGACGGGGCCCAGTAGAGCCCGACAGAGCCCGACAGAGCTCAGTAGAGCCCAGTAGAGTCCGACAGGGCCCAGTAGAGCCCGACAGAGCCCGACAGAGCCTGACAGAGCCCGACAGGGCCCGACAGAGCCCGACAGAGCCCGACAGGGCCCGACAGAGCCCGACAGAGCCCGACAGAGCCCGACGGAGCCCGACAGGGCCCGACAGGGCCCGACAGGGCCCGACAGGGCCCGACAGGGCCCGCCAGAGCCCGACAGGGCCCGACAGGGCCCGACAGGGCCCGACAGAGCCCAGTTTAGCCCTGTAGAGCCCGACAGAGCCCGACAGAGCCCGACAGGGCCCGACAGGGCCCGACAGGGCCCGACAGGGCCCGACAGAGCCCGACAGAGCCCGACAGAGCCCGACAGGGCCCGACAGAGCCCGACAGAGCCCAGTAGAGCCCGACAGAGCCCAGTAGAGCCCGACAGAGCCGACAGAGCCCGACAGGGCCCAGAAGAGCCCAGTAGAGCCCGACAGAGCCCGACAGAGCCCGACAGAGCCCGACAGGGCCCGACAGAGCCCGACAGAGCCCGACAGGGCCCGACAGGGCCCGACAGGGCCCAGTAGAGCCCGACAGAGCCCGACAGAGCCCAGTAGAGCCCAGTAGAGCCCGACAGAGCCCGACAGAGCCCGACAGAGCCCGACAGAGCCCGACACAGCCCGACAGGGCCCGACAGGGCCCGACAGGGCCCGACAGAGCCCGACAGAGCCCGACAGGGCCCGACAGGGCCCGACAGAGCCCGACAGGGCCCAGTAGAGCCCGACAGAGCCCGACAGACCCCAGTATGGCCCGACAGAGCCCGACAGGGCCCGACAGAGCCCGACAGAGCCCGACAGAGCCCGACAGAGTCCGACAGGGCCCGACAGGGCCCGACAGAGCCCAGTAGAGCCCAGTAGAGCCCGACAGAGCCCGACAGAGACCGACAGGGCCCGACAGGGCCCGACAGAGCCCGACAGAGCCCAGTAGAGCCCAGTAGAGCCCGACAGAGCCCGACAGAGCCCGACAGCGCCCGACAGAGCCCAGTTTAGCCCAGTAGAGCCCGACAGAGCCCGACAGAGCCCGACAGAGCCCGACAGGGCCCAGGAGAGCCCGACAGAGCCCGACAGGGCCCGACAGAGCCCGACAGAGCCCGACAGGGCCCGACAGAGCCCGACAGAGCCCGACAGGGCCCAGTAGAGCCCGACAGAGCCCGACAGAGCCCGACAGAGCCCGACAGAGCCCGACAGGGCCCGACAGAGCCCGACAGGGCCCGACAGAGCCCGACAGAGCCCGACAGGGCCCGACAGGGCCCAGTAGAGCCCGACAGAGCCCGACAGAGCCCGACAGGGCCCGACAGAGCCCGACAGAGCCCGACAGAGCCCAGTAGAGCCCGACAGAGCCCGACAGAGCCCGACAGGGCCCGACAGGGCCCGACAGGGCCCGACAGGGCCCGACAGAGCCCGACAGGGCCCAGTAGAGCCCGACAGAGCCCGACAGAGCCCAGTAGAGCCCGACAGAGCCCGACAGGGCCCGACAGGGCCCGACAGGGCCAGACAGAGCCCGACAGAGCCCGACAGGGCCCGACAGAGCCCGACAGGGCCCAGTAGAGCCCGACAGAGCCCGACAGAGCCCGACAGAGCCCAGTAGAGCCCAGTAGAGCCCGACAGAGCCCGACAGGGCCCGACAGGGCCCGACAGGGCCCGACAGAGCCCGACAGGGCCAGACAGAGCCCGACAGAGCCCGACAGGGCCCAGTAGAGCCCGACAGAGCCCGACAGAGCCCGACAGAGCCCGACAGGGCCCGACAGGGCCCGACAGAGCCCGACAGGGCCCGACAGAGCCCAGTAGAGCCCGACAGAGCCCGACAGAGCCCGACAGAGCCCGACAGAGCCCAGTAGAGCCCGACAGAGCCCAGTAGAGCCCGACAGAGCCCGACAGAGCCCGACAGAGCCCGACAGAGCCCGACAGGGCCCAGTAGAGCCCGACAGAGCCCGACAGGGCCCAGTAGAGCCCGACAGAGCCCGACAGAGCCCGACAGGGCCCGACAGGGCCCGACAGAGCCCGACAGGGCCCGACAGGGCCCGACAGGGCCCAGTAGAGCCCGACAGGGCCCGACAGAGCCCGACAGGGCCCGACAGGGCCCGACAGGGCCCGACAGGGCCCAGTAGAGCCCGACAGAGCCCGACAGAGCCCGACAGGGCCCGACAGGGCCCGACAGAGCCCGACAGAGCTCGACAGGGCCCGACAGGGCCCGACAGGGCCCGACAGGGCCCGACAGACCCCGACAGGGCCCGACAGGGCCCGACAGGGCCCGACAGACCCCGACAGGGCCCGACAGGGCCCGACAGAGCCCGACAGAGCCCGAAAGAGCCCGACAGGGCCCGACAGAGCCCGACAGAGCCCGACAGAGCCCGACAGGGTCCGACAGGGCCCGACAGAGCCCGACAGAGCCCGACAGGGCCCGACAGGGCCCGACAGGGCCCGACAGAGCCCAGTAGAGCCCGACAGAGCCCGACAGAGCCCGACAGAGCCCGATAGGGCCCGACAGAGCCCGACAGAGCCCAGTAGAGCCCGACAGAGCCCGACAGAGCCCGACAGAGCCCGACAGGGCCCGACAGAGCCCGACAGAGCCCGACAGAGCCCAGTAGAGCCCGACAGAGCCCGACAGGGCCCGACAGGGCCCAGAAGAGCCCAGTAGAGCCCGACAGAGCCCGACAGAGCCCGACAGGGCCCAGAAGAGCCCAGTAGAGCCCGACAGAGCCCGACAGAGCCCGACAGAGCCCGACAGGGCCCGACAGAGCCCGACAGAGCCCGACAGAGCCCGACAGGGCCCGACAGGGCCCGACAGGGCCCAGTAGAGCCCGACAGAGCCCGACAGAGCCCAGTAGAGCCCAGTAGAGCCCGACAGAGCCCGACAGAGCCCGACAGAGCCCGACAGAGCCCGACACAGCCCGACAGGGCCCGACAGAGCCCGACAGGGCCCGACAGAGCCCGACAGAGCCCGACAGAGCCCGACAGGGCCCGACAGAGCCCGACAGAGCCCGACAGAGCCCGACAGGGCCCGACAGGGCCCGACAGGGCCCGACAGAGCCCGACACAGCCCGACAGGGCCCGACAGAGCCCGACAGGGCCCGACAGGGCCCAGTAGAGCCCGACAGAGCCCAGTAGAGCCCGACAGAGCCCGACAGGGCCCGACAGAGCCCAGTAGAGCCCAGTAGAGCCCGACAGAGCCCGACAGAGACCGACAGGGCCCGACAGAGCCCGACAGAGCCCGACAGAGCCCAGTAGAGCCCAGTAGAGCCCGACAGAGCCCGACAGAGCCCGACAGAGCCCGACAGAGCCCGACAGAGCCCAGTTTAGCCCAGTAGAGCCCGACAGAGCCCGACAGAGCCCGACAGAGCCCGACAGAGCCCGACAGGGCCCAGGAGAGCCCGACAGAGCCCGACAGGGCCCGACAGAGCCCGACAGAGCCCGACAGGGCCCGACAGAGCCCGACAGAGCCCGACAGAGCCCGACAGAGCCCGACAGGGCCCAGTAGAGCCCGACAGAGCCCGACAGAGCCCGACAGGGCCCGACAGGGCCCGACAGGGCCCGACAGAGCCCGACAGAGCCCGACAGGGCCCGACAGGGCCCAGTAGAGCCCGACAGAGCCCGACAGAGCCCGACAGAGCCCGACAGAGCCCGACAGAGCCCGACAGGGCCCAGTAGAGCCCGACAGAGCCCGACAGAGCCCGACAGAGCCCGACAGAGCCCGACAGAGCCCGACAGGGCCCGACAGAGCCCGACACAGCCCGACAGGGCCCGACAGAGCCCGACAGGGCCCGACAGGGCCCAGTAGAGCCCGACAGAGCCCAGTAGAGCCCGACAGAGCCCGACAGGGCCCGACAGGGCCCGACAGGGCCCGACAGAGCCCGACAGGGCCAGACAGAGCCCGACAGGGCCAGACAGGGCCCGACAGAGCCCGACAGAGCCCGACAGAGCCCGACAGAGCCCAGTAGAGCCCAGTAGAGCCCGACAGAGCCCGACAGGGCCCGACAGGGCCCGACAGGGCCCGACAGAGCCCGACAGGGCCAGACAGAGCCCGACAGAGCCCGACAGGGCCCAGTAGAGCCCGACAGAGCCCGACAGAGCCCGACAGAGCCCGACAGGGCCCGACAGGGCCCGACAGAGCCCGACAGGGCCCGACAGAGCCCAGTAGAGCCCGACAGAGCCCGACAGAGCCCGACAGAGCCCGACAGAGCCCAGTAGAGCCCGACAGAGCCCGACAGAGCCCGACAGAGCCCGACAGAGCCCGACAGGGCCCAGTAGAGCCCGACAGAGCCCGACAGGGCCCAGTAGAGCCCGACAGAGCCCGACAGAGCCCGACAGGGCCCGACAGGGCCCGACAGAGCCCGACAGGGCCCGACAGGGCCCGACAGGGCCCAGTAGAGCCCGACAGGGATCGACAGAGCCCGACAGGGCCCGACAGGGCCCGACAGGGACAGACAGGGCCCAGTAGAGCCCGACAGAGCCCGACAGAGCCCGACAGAACCCGACAGGGCCCCGTAGAGCCCGACAGAGCCCGACAGAGCCCGACAGAGCCCGACAGGGCCCGACAGAGCCCGACAGAGCCCGACAGGGCCCGACAGGGCCCGACAGGGCCCAGTAGAGCCCGACAGAGCCCGACAGAGCCCGACAGGGCCCGACAGGGCCCGACAGAGCCCGACAGAGCTCGACAGGGCCCGACAGGGCCCGACAGGGCCCGACAGGGCCCGACAGACCCCGACAGGGCCCGACAGGGCCCGACAGAGCCCGACAGGGCCCGTCAGGGCCCGACAGGGCCCGACAGAGCCCGACAGGGCCCGACAGAGCCCGACAGGGCCCGACAGGGCCCGACAGAGCCCGACAGAGCCCGACAGGGCCCGACAGGGCCCGACAGGGCCCGACAGGGCCCGACAGAGCCCAGTAGAGCCCGACAGAGCCCGACAGAGCCCGACAGAGCCCGATAGGGCCCGACAGAGCCCGACAGAGCCCAGTAGAGCCCGACAGAGCCCGACAGAGCCCGACAGAGCCCGACAGGGCCCGACAGAGCCCGACAGAGCCCGACAGAGCCCAGTAGAGCCCGACAGAGCCCGACAGAGCCCGACAGGGCCCAGTAGAGCCCGACAGAGCCCGACAGAGCCCAGTAGAGCCCAGTAGAGCCCGACAGAGCCCGACAGAGCCCGACAGAGCCCGACAGAGCCCGACAGGGCCCGACAGGGCCCGACAGGGCCCAGTAGAGCCCGACAGAGCCCGACAGAGCCCGACAGGGCCCAGTAGAGCCCGACAGAGCCCGACAGGGCCCAGTAGAGCCCGACAGAGCCCGACAGAGCCCGACAGAGCCCGACAGGGCCCGACAGAGCCCGACAGAGCCCGACAGGGCCCGACAGAGCCCGACAGAGCCCAGTAGAGCCCGACAGAGCCCGACAGAGCCCGACAGAGCCCGACAGAGCCCGACAGGGCCCAGTAGAGCCCGACAGAGCCCGACAGGGCCCGACAGAGCCCGACAGAGCCCGACAGGGCCCGACAGGGCCCGACAGGGCCCAGTAGAGCCCGACAGAGCCCGACAGAGCCCGACAGAACCCGACAGGGCCCAGAAGAGCCCGACAGAGCCTGACAGGGCCCGACAGAGCCCGACAGGGCCCGACAGGGCCCAGTAGAGCCCGACAGAGCCCGACAGGGCCCGACAGAGCCCGACAGAGCCCGACAGGGCCCGACAGAGCCCGACAGAGCCCGACAGAGCCCGACAGGGCCCAGTAGAGCCCGACAGAGCCCGACAGAGCCCGACAGGGCCCGACAGAGCCCGACAGAGCCCGACAGGGCCCGACAGGGCCCAGTAGAGCCCGACAGGGCCCGACAGGGCCCGACAGAGCCCGACAGGGCCCGACAGGGCCCGACAGAGCCCGACAGGGCCCGACAGGGCCCGACAGGGCCCGACAGGGCCCGACAGAGCCCGACAGGGCCCAGTAGAGCCCGACAGAGCCCGACAGAGCCCGACAGAGCCCGACAGATCTCAGTAGAGCCCAGTAGAGCCCGACAGAGCCCGACAGAGCCCGACAGAGCCCGACAGGGCCCGACAGGGCCCGACAGGGCCCGACAGAGCCCGACAGGGCCCGACAGGGCCCGACGGGGCCCAGTAGAGCCCGACAGAGCCCGACAGAGCTCAGTAGAGCCCAGTAGAGTCCGACAGGGCCCGACAGGGCCCGACAGGGCCCAGTAGAGCCCGACAGAGCCCGACAGAGCCTGACAGAGCCCGACAGGGCCCGACAGAGCCCGACAGAGCCCGACAGAGCCCGACAGGGCCCAGTAGAGCCCGACAGAGCCCGACGGAGCCCGACAGGGCCCGACAGGGCCCGACAGGGCCCGAGAGAGCCCGACAGAGCCCGACAGGGCCCAGTAGAGCCCGACAGAGCCCGACAGAGCCCGACAGAGCCCGACAGGGCCCAGTAGAGCCCGACAGAGCCCGACAGAGCCCGACAGGGCCCGACAGGGCCCGACAGGGCCCAGTAGAGCCCGACAGAGCCCGACAGAGCCGACAGAGCCCGACAGGGCCCAGAAGAGCCCAGTAGAGCCCGACAGAGCCCGACAGAGCCCGACAGGGCCCGACAGAGCCCGACAGAGCCCGACAGAGCCCGACAGGGCCCGACAGGGCCCGATAGGGCCCGACAGGGCCCAGTAGAGCCCGACAGAGCCCGACAGAGCCCAGTAGAGCCCAGTAGAGCCCGACAGAGCCCGACACAGCCCGACACAGCCCGACAGGGCCCGACAGAGCCCGACAGGGCCCGACAGAGCCCGACAGAGCCCGACAGGGCCCGACAGGGCCCGACAGAGCCCGACAGAGCCCGACAGGGCCCAGTAGAGCCCGACAGAGCCCGACAGACCCCAGTAGAGCCCGACAGAGCCCGACAGGGCCCGACAGAGCCCGACAGAGCCCGACAGAGCCCGACAGAGTCCGACAGGGCCCGACAGGGCCCGACAGGGCCCAGTAGAGCCCAGTAGAGCCCGACAGAGCCCGACAGAGCCCGACAGAGACCGACAGGGCCCGACAAAGCCCGACAGAGCCCGACAGAGCCCAGTAGAGCCCGACAGAGCCCGACAGAGCCCGACAGAGCCCAGTTTAGCCCAGTAGAGCCCGACAGAGCCCGACAGAGCCCGACAGAGCCCGACAGGGCCCAGAAGAGCCCGACAGAGCCCGACAGGGCCCGACAGAGCCCGACAGAGCCCGACAGGGCCCGACAGAGCCCGACAGAGCCCGACAGAGCCCGACAGAGCCCGACAGAGCCCGACAGGGCCCAGTAGAGCCCGACAGAGCCCGACAGAGCCCGACAGAGCCCGACAGGGCCCGACAGAGCCCGACAGGGCCCGACAGAGCCCGACAGAGCCCGACAGGGCCCGACAGGGCCCAGTAGAGCCCGACAGAGCCCGACAGAGCCCGACAGAGCCCGACAGGGCCCGACAGAGCCCGACAGAGCCCGACAGAGCCCGACAGAGCCCAGTAGAGCCCGACAGAGCCCGACAGAGCCCGACAGGGCCCGACAGAGCCCGACAGGGCCCGACAGGGCCCGACAGGGCCCGACAGGGCCCGACAGAGCCCGACAGGGCCCGACAGAGCCCGACAGAGCCCGACAGGGCCCAGTAGAGCCCAGTAGAGCCCGACAGAGCCCAGTAGAGCCCGACAGAGCCCGACAGAGCCCGACAGGGCCCGACAGAGCCCGACAGAGCCCGACAGGGCCCGACAGGGCCCGACAGGGCCCAGTAGAGCCCGACAGAGCCCGACAGAGCCCAGTAGAGCCCGACAGAGCCCGACAGGGCCCGACAGGGCCCGACAGGGCCCGACAGAGCCCGACAGGGCCAGACAGAGCCCGACAGAGCCCGACAGTGCCCGACAGAGCCCGACAGGGCCCAGTAGAGCCCGACAGAGCCCGACAGAGCCCGACAGAGCCCAGTAGAGCCCAGTAGAGCCCGACAGAGCCCGACAGGGCCCGACAGGGCCCGACAGAGCCCGACAGGGCCAGACAGAGCCCGACAGAGCCCGACAGAGCCCGACAGAGCCCGACAGGGCCCGACAGAGCCCGACAGAGCCCGACAGGGCCCGACAGGGCCCGACAGAGCCCAACAGGGCCCGACAGAGCCCAGTAGAGCCCGACAGAGCCCGACAGAGCCCGACAGAGCCCGACAGAGCCCAGTAGAGCCCGACAGAGCCCAGTAGAGCCCGACAGAGCCCGACAGAGCCCAGTAGAGCCCAGTAGAGCCCGACAGAGCCCAGTAGAGCCCGACAGAGCCCGACAGAGCCCGACAGAGCCCGACAGAGCCCGACAGGGCCCGACAGAGCCCCACAGAGCCCGACAGTGCCCGACAGGGCCCAGTAGAGCCCGACAGAGCCCGACAGAGCCCGACAGAGCCCGACAGGGCCCGACAGAGCCCGACAGAGCCCGACAGGGCCCGACAGAGCCCGACAGGGCCCAGTAGAGCCCGACAGAGCCCGACAGAGCCCGACAGAGCCCAGTAGAGCCCAGTAGAGCCCGACAGAGCCCGACAGGGCCCGACAGGGCCCGACAGAGCCCGACAGAGCCCGACAGGGCCAGACAGAGCCCGACAGGGCCCAGTAGAGCCCGACAGAGCCCGACAGAGCCCGACAGGGCCCGACAGGGCCCGACAGAGCCCGACAGGGCCCGACAGAGCCCAGTAGAGCCCGACAGAGCCCGACAGAGCCCGACAGAGCCCGACAGAGCCCAGTAGAGCCCGACAGAGCCCAGTAGAGCCCGACAGAGCCCGACAGAGCCCGACAGGGCCCGACAGGGCCAGACAGAGCCCGACAGGGCCCAGTAGAGCCCGACAGAGCCCGACAGAGCCCGACAGGGCCCGACAGAGCCCGACAGGGCCCGACAGGGCCCGACAGGGACCGACAGGGCCCAGTACAGCCCGACAGAGCCCGACAGAGCCCGACAGAACCCGACAGGGCCCCGTAGAGCCCGACAGAGCCCGACAGAGCCCGACAGGGCCCGACAGAGCCCGACAGAGCCCGACAGAGCCCGACAGGGCCCGACAGGGCCCAGTAGAGCCCGACAGAGCCCGACAGAGCCCGACAGGGCCCGACAGGGCCCGACAGGGCCCGACAGAGCTCGACAGGGCCCGACAGGGCCCGACAGGGCCCGACAGAGCCCGACAGGGCCCGACAGGGCCCGACAGAGCCCGACAGGGCCCGACAGGGCCCGACAGAGCCCGACAGGGCCCGACAGAGCCCGACAGAGCCCGACAGGGCCCGACAGGGCCCGACAGGGCCCGACAGAGCTCGACAGGGCCCGACAGGGCCCGACAGGGCCCGACAGGGCCCGACAGGGCCCGACAGAGCCCGACAGGGCCCGACAGGGCCCGACAGAGCCCGACAGGGCCCGACAGGGCCCGACAGGGCCCGACAGGGCCCGACAGAGCCCGACAGAGCCCAGTAGAGCCCGACAGAGCCCGACAGAGCCCGACAGAGCCCGACAGAGCCCAGTAGAGCCCGACAGAGCCCGACAGAGCCCGACAGAGCCCGACAGGGCCCGACAGAGCCCGACAGAGCCCGACAGGGCCCGACAGAGCCCGACAGAGCCCGACAGAGCCCAGTAGAGCCCGACAGAGCCCGACAGGGCCAGACAGGGGCCAGTAGAGCCCGACAGAGCCCGACAGAGCCCAGTAGAGCCCAGTAGAGCCCGACAGAGCCCGACAGGGCCCGACAGAGCCCGACAGGGCCCGACAGGGCCCAGTAGAGCCCGACAGAGCCCGACAGAGCCCGACAGGGCCCAGTAGAGCCCGACAGAGCCCGACAGGGCCCAGTAGAGCCCGACAGAGCCCGACAGAGCCCGACAGAGCCCGACAGGGCCCGACAGGGCCCGACAGAGCCCGACAGAGCCCGACAGAGCCCAGTAGAGCCCGAC
Organism: Caloenas nicobarica; assembly: GCF_036013445.1. Lineage (NCBI taxonomy): Eukaryota > Metazoa > Chordata > Aves > Columbiformes > Columbidae > Caloenas > Caloenas nicobarica. Next base: position 270,030 of record NW_027017088.1, read on the forward strand.
AGAGCCCGACAGAGCCCGACAGAGCCCGACAGAGCCCGACAGGGCCCAGTAGAGCCCGACAGATCCCGACAGGGCCCGACAGAGCCCGACAGGGCCCGACAGGGCCCGACAGGGCCCGACAGGGACCGACAGGGCCCAGTAGAGCCCGACAGAGCCCGACAGAGCCCGACAGAACCCGACAGGGCCCAGAAGAGCCCGACAGAGCCCGACAGGGCCCGACAGAGCCCGACAGAGCCCGACAGAGCCCGACAGGGCCCGACAGGGCCCGACAGGGCCCAGTAGAGGCCGACAGAGCCCGACAGGGCCCGACAGAGCCCGACAGAGCCCGACAGAGCCCGACAGGGCCCAGTAGAGCCCGACAGAGCCCGACAGAGCCCGACAGGGCCCGACAGAGCCCGACAGGGCCCGACAGAGCCCAGTAGAGCCCTACAGAGCCCGACAGGGCCCGACAGAGCCCGACAGGGCCCGACAGGGCCCGACAGAGCCCGACAGGGCCCGACAGGGCCCGACAGAGCCCGACAGAGCCCGACAGGGCCCGACAGGGCCCGACAGGGCCCGACAGAGCCCGACAGGGCCCGACAGGGCCCGACAGGGCCCGACAGAGCCCGACAGGGCCCAGTAGAGCCCGACAGAGCCCGACAGAGCCCGACAGAGCCCAGTAGAGCCCGACAGAGCCCGACAGGGCCCGACAGGGCACAGTAGAGCCCGACAGAGCCCGACAGAGCCCGACAGAGCCCGACAGAGCCCGACAGAGCCCGACAGGGCCCAACAGGGCCCAACAGGGCCCGACAGAGCCCGACAGGTCCCGACAGGGCCCGACGGGGCCCAGTAGAGCCCGACAGAGCCCGACAGAGCTCAGTAGAGCCCAGTAGAGTCCGACAGGGCCCGACAGGGCCCGACAGGGCCCAGTAGAGCCCGACAGAGCCCGACAGAGCCTGACAGAGCCCGACAGGGCCCGACAGAGCCCGACAGAGCCCGACAGAGCCCGACAGAGCCCGACAGAGCCCGACAGGGCCCGACAGGGCCCGACAGGGCCCGACAGAGCCCGCCAGAGCCCGACAGGGCCCGACAGGGCCCGACAGGGCCCAGTTTAGCCCTGTAGAGCCCGACAGAGCCCGACAGAGCCCGACAGGGCCCGACAGGGCCCGACAGGGCCCGACAGAGCCCGACAGAGCCCAGTAGAGCGCGACAGAGACCGACAGAGCCCGACAGAGCCCGACAGGGCCCGACAGAGCCCGACAGAACCCAGTAGAGCCCGACAGAGCCCGACAGAGCCCAGAAGAGCCCAGTAGAGCCCGACAGAGCCCGACAGAGCCCGACAGAGCCGACAGAGCCCGACAGGGCCCAGAAGAGCCCAGTAGAGCCCGACAGAGCCCGACAGAGCCGACAGAGCCCGACAGGGCCCGACAGAGCCCGACAGGGCCCGACAGAGCCCGACAGAGCCCGACAGGGCCCGACAGGGCCCGACAGGGCCCGACAGGGCCCAGTAGAGCCCGACAGAGCCCGGCAGAGCCCAGTAGAGCCCAGTAGAGCCCGACAGAGCCCGACAGAGCCCGACACAGCCCGACAGGGCCCGACAGAGCCCGACAGGGCCCGACAGAGCCCGACAGGGCCCGACAGGGCCCGACAGAGCCCGACAGAGCCCGACAGAGCCCAGTAGAGCCCGACAGAGCCCGACAGACCCCAGTAGAGCCCGACAGAGCCCGACAGGGCCCGACAGAGCCCGACAGAGCCCGAGAGAGTCCGACAGGGCCCGACAGGGCCCGACAGGGCCCGACAGGGCCCGACAGAGCCCAGTAGAGCCCAGTAGAGCCCGACAGAGCCCGACAGAGACCGACAGGGCCCGACAGAGCCCGACAGAGCCCGACAGAGCCCGACAGAGCCCAGTAGAGCCCAGTAGAGCCCGACAGAGCCCGACAGAGCCCGACAGAGCCCAGTTTAGCCCAGTAGAGCCCAACAGAGCCCGACAGAGCCCGACAGAGCCCGACAGAGCCCGACAGGGCCCAGGAGAGCCCGACAGAGCCCGACAGGGCCCGACAGAGCCCGACAGAGCCCGACAGGGCCCGACAGGGCCCGACAGGGCCCGACAGAGCCCGACAGAGCCCGACAGAGCCCGACAGGGCCCAGTAGAGCCCGACAGAGCCCGACAGAGCCCGACAGATACCGACAGGGCCCGACAGGGCCCGACAGGGCCCGACAGGGCCCGACAGAGCCCGACAGAGCCCGACAGGGCCCGACAGGGCCCAGTAGAGCCCGACAGAGCCCGACAGAGCCCGACAGGGCCCGACAGGGCCCGACAGAGCCCGACAGAGCCCAGTAGAGCCCGACAGAGCCCGACAGAGCCCGACAGAGCCCGACAGGGCCCGACAGGGCCCGACAGGGCCCGACAGGGCCCGACAGAGCCCGACAGGGCCCGACAGGGCCCGACAGAGCCCGACAGAGCCCGACAGGGCCCAGTAGAGCCCGACAGAGCCCGACAGGGCCCAGTAGAGCCCAGTAGAGCCCGACAGAGCCCAGTAGAGCCCGACAGAGCCCGACAGGGCCCGACAGGGCCCGACAGGGCCCAGTAGAGCCCGACAGGGCCCGACAGAGCCCGACAGGGCTCGACAGGGCCCGACAGGGACCGACAGGGCCCAGTAGAGCCCGACAGAGCCCGACAGAGCCCGACAGAACCCGACAGGGCCCTGTAGAGCCCGACAGAGCCCGACAGAGCCCGACACAGCCCGACAGGGCCCGACAGAGCCCGACAGAGCCCGACAGGGCCCGACAGGGCCCAGTAGAGCCCGACAGAGCCCGACAGAGCCCGACAGAGCCCGACAGAGCCCGACAGAGCCCGACAGGGCCCGACAGAGCCCGACAGAGCTCGACAGGGCCCGACAGGGCCCGACAGGGCCCGACAGGGCCCGACAGAGCCCGACAGAGCCCGACAGAGCCCGACAGGGCCCGACAGGGCCCGAGAGGGCCCGACAGGGCCCGACAGAGCCCGACAGGGCTTGACAGGGCCCGACAGAGCCCGACAGAGCCCAGTAGAGACCGACAGAGCCCGACAGAGCCCGACAGAGCCCGACAGAGCCCGACAGGGCCCGACAGAGCCCGACATGGCCCGACAGAGCCCGACAGAGCCCAGTAGAGCCCGACAGAGCCCGACAGAGCCCGACAGAGCCCGACAGGGCCCGACAGAGCCCGACAGAGCCCGACAGGGCCCGACAGAGCCCGACAGAGCCCGACAGAGCCCAGTAGAGCCCGACAGAGCCCGACAGGGCCCGACAGGGCCCAGTAGAGCCCGACAGAGCCCGACAGAGCCCAGTAGAGCCCAGTTTAGCCCTGTAGAGCCCGACAGAGCCCGACAGAGCCCGACAGGGCCCGACAGGGCCCGACAGGGCCCGACAGAGCCCGACAGAGCCCGACAGGGCCCAGTAGAGCCCGACAGAGCCCGACAGAGCCCGACAGAGCCCGACAGAGCCCGACAGGGCCCGACAGGGCCCGACAGAGCCCAGTAGAGCCCGACAGAGCCCGACAGAGCCGACAGAGCCCGACAGGGCCCAGAAGAGCCCAGTAGAGCCCGACAGAGCCCAGGAGAGCCCGACAGAGCCCGACAGAGCCCGACAGGGCCCGACAGGGCCCGACAGAGCCCGACAGAGCCCGACAGAGCCCGACAGGGCCCGACAGGGCCCAGTAGAGCCCGACAGAGCCCGACAGAGCCCGACAGAGCCCAGTAGAGCCCGACAGAGCCCGACAGAGCCCGACAGAGCCCGACAGGGCCCGACAGGGCCCGACAGGGCCCGACAGAGCCCGACAGGGCCCGACAGGGCCCGACAGGGCCCGACAGAGCCCGACAGGGCCCAGTAGAGCCCGACAGAGCCCGAGAGACCCCAGTAGAGCCCGACAGAGCCCGACAGGGCCCGACAGAGCCCGACAGAGCCCGACAGGGCCCGACAGGGCCCGACAGGGCCCAGTAGAGCCCGACAGAGCCCGACAGAGCCCGACAGAGCCCGACAGGGCCCGACAGAGCCCGACAGAGCCCGACAGAGCCCAGTAGAGCCCAGTAGAGCCCGACAGAGCCCGACAGAGCCCGACAGAGCCCAGCTTAGCCCAGTAGAGCCCGACAGAGCCCGACAGAGCCCGACAGAGCCCGACAGAGCCCGACAGGGCCCAGGAGAGCCCGACAGAGCCCGACAGGGCCCGACAGAGCCCGACAGAGCCCGACAGGGCTCGACAGAGCCCGACAGGGCCCGACAGAGCCCGACAGAGCCCGACAGGGCCCGACAGGGCCCAGTAGAGCCCGACAGAGCCCGACAGAGCCCGACAGAGCCCGACAGGGCCCGACAGAGCCCGACAGAGCCCGACAGAGCCCGACAGAGCCCAGTAGAGCCCGACAGAGCCCGACAGAGCCCGACAGAGCGCGATAGGGCCCGACAGGGCCCGACAGGGCCCGACAGAGTCCGACAGGGCACGACAGGGCCCGACAGAGCCCGACAGAGCCCGACAGAGCCCAGTAGAGCCCGACAGAGCCCGACAGGGCCCAGTAGAGCCCAGTAGAGCCCGACAGAGCCCAGTAGAGCCCGACAGAGCCCGACAGAGCCCGACAGAGCCCGACAGGGCCCGACAGGGCCCGACAGAGCCCGACAGAGCCCGACAGGGGCCGACAGGGCCCGACAGGGCCCAGTAGAGCCCGACAGAGCCCGACAGAGCCCAGTAGAGCCCGACAGAGCCCGACAGGGCCCGACACGGCCCGACAGGGCCCGACAGAGCCCGACAGGGCCAGACAGAGCCCGACAGAGCCCGACAGGGCCCGACAGAGCCCGACAGGGCCCAGTAGAGCCCGACAGAGCCCGACAGAGCCCGACAGAGCCCAGTAGAGCCCAGTAGAGCCCGACAGAGCCCGACAGGGCCCGACAGGGCCCGACAGGGCCCGACAGAGCCCGACAGGGCCAGACAGAGCCCGACAGAGCCCGACAGGGCCCAGTAGAGCCCGACAGAGCCCGACAGGGCCCGACAGAGCCCAGTAGAGCCCGACAGAGCCCGACAGAACCCGACAGAGCCCGACAGAGCCCAGTAGAGCCCGACAGAGCCCAGTAGAGCCCGACAGAGCCCGACAGAGCCCGACAGAGCCCGACAGAGCCCGACAGAGCCCGACAGGGCCCAGTAGAGCCCGACAGAGCCCGACAGGGCCCAGTAGAGCCCGACAGAGCCCGACAGGGCCCGACAGGGCCCGACAGAGCCCGACAGGGCCCGACAGGGCCCGACAGGGCCCAGTAGAGCCCGACAGGGCCCGACAGAGCCCGACAGGGCTCGACAGGGCCCGACAGGGACCGACAGGGCCCAGTAGAGCCCGACAGAGCCCGACAGAGCCCGACAGAACCCGACAGGGCCCCGTAGAGCCCGACAGAGCCCGACAGAGCCCGACAGAGCCAGACAGGGCCCGACAGAGCCCAACAGAGCCCGACAGAGCCCGACAGGGCCCGACAGAGCCCGACAGAGCCCGACAGGGCCCGACAGGGCCCGACAGGGCCCGACAGAGCCCGACAGAGCCCGACAGAGCTCGACAGGGCCCGACAGGGCCCGACAGGGCCCGACAGAGCCCGACAGGGCCCGACAGAGCCCGACAGGGCCCGACAGGGCCCGACAGGGCCCGACAGGGCCCGACAGGGCCCGACAGGGCCCGACAGAGCCCGACAGAGCCCGACAGAGCCCGACAGAGCCCGACAGGGCCCGACAGAGCCCGACAGGGCCCGACAGGGCCCGACAGAGCCCGACAGGGCCCGACAGAGCCCGACAGGGCCCGACAGGGCCCGAGAGGGCCCGACAGGGCCCGACAGAGCCCGACAGGGCCCGACAGGGCCCGACAGAGCCCAGTAGAGCCCGACAGAGCCCGACAGAGCCCGACAGAGCCCGACAGAGCCCGACAGGGCCCGACAGAGCCCAGTAGAGCCCGACAGAGCCCGACAGAGCCCGACAGAGCCCGACAGGGCCCGACAGGGCCCGACAGAGCCCAGTAGAGCCCGACAGAGCCCGACAGGGCCCGACAGGGCCCAGTAGAGCCCGACAGAGCCCGACAGGGCCCAGTAGAGCCCGACAGAGCCCGACAGAGCCCAGTAGAGCCCAGTAGAGCCCGACAGAGCCCGACAGAGCCCGACAGAGCCCGACAGAGCCCGACAGGGCCCGACAGGGCCCAGTAGAGCCCGACAGAGCCCGACAGAGCCCGACAGAGCCCGACAGGGCCCGACAGGGCCCGACAGAGCCCGACAGAGCCCGACAGGGCCCGACAGGGCCCGACAGGGCCCAGTAGAGCCCGACAGAGCCCGACAGAGCCCGACAGAGCCCAGTAGAGCCCGACAGAGCCCGACAGGGCCCGACAGGGCCCGACAGGGCCCAGTAGAGCCCGACAGAGCCCGACAGGGCCCGACAGAGCCCGACAGAGCCCGACAGGGCCAGACAGAGCCCGACAGAGCCCGACAGGGCCCGACAGGACCCGACAGAGCCCGACAGGTCCCGACAGGGCCCAGTAGAGCCCGACAGAGCCCGACAGAGCCCGACAGAGCCCGACAGAGCCCGACAGGGCCCAGTAGAGCCCGACAGAGCCCGACAGAACCCGACAGAGCCCGACAGAGCCCAGTAGAGCCCGACAGAGCCCAGTAGAGCCCGACAGAGCCCGACAGAGCCCGACAGAGCCCGACAGAGCCCGACAGAGCCCGACAGGGCCCAGTAGAGCCCGACAGAGCCCGACAGGGCCCAGTAGAGCCCGACAGAGCCCGACAGGGCCCGACAGGGCCCGACAGAGCCCGACAGGGCCCGACAGGGCCCGACAGGGCCCAGTAGAGCCCGACAGGGCCCGACAGAGCCCGACAGGGCTCGACAGGACCCGACAGGGACCGACAGGGCCCAGTAGAGCCCGACAGAGCCCGACAGAGCCCGACAGAACCCGACAGGGCCCCGTAGAGCCCGACAGAGCCCGACAGAGCCCGACAGAGCCAGACAGGGCCCGACAGAGCCCGACAGAGCCCGACAGAGCCCGACAGAGCCCGACAGGGCCCGACAGAGCCCGACAGGGCCCGACAGGGCCCGACAGAGCCCGACAGAGCCCGACAGAGCTCGACAGGGCCCGACAGGGCCCGACAGGGCCCGACAGAGCCCGACAGGGCCCGACAGGGCCCGACAGAGCCCGACAGGGCCCGACAGGGCCCGACAGAGCCCGACAGGGCCCGACAGAGCCCGACAGAGCCCGACAGGGCCCGACAGATCCCGACAGAGCCCGACAGAGCCCGACAGAGCCCGACAGGGCCCGACAGAGCCCGACAGGGCCCGACAGAGCCCGACAGGGCCCGACAGGGCCCGAGAGGGCCCGACAGGGCCCGACAGAGCCCGACAGGGCCCGACAGGGCCCGACAGAGCCCGACAGAGCCCAGTAGAGCCCGACAGAGCCCGACAGAGCCCGACAGAGCCCGACAGAGCCCGACAGGGCCCGACAGAGCCCAGTAGAGCCCGACAGAGCCCGACAGAGCCCGACAGAGCCCGACAGGGCCCGACAGGGCCCGACAGAGCCCAGTAGAGCCCGACAGAGCCCGACAGGGCCCGACAGGGCCCAGTAGAGCCCGACAGAGCCCGACAGAGCCCAGTAGAGCCCAGTAGAGCCCGACAGAGCCCGACAGAGCCCGACAGAGCCCGACAGAGCCCGACAGGGCCCGACAGGGCCCAGTAGAGCCCGACAGAGCCCGACAGAGCCCGACAGAGCCCGACAGGGCCCGACAGGGCCCGACAGAGCCCGACAGAGCCCGACAGGGCCCGACAGGGCCCGACAGGGCCCAGTAGAGCCCGACAGAGCCCGACAGAGCCCGACAGAGCCCAGTAGAGCCCGACAGAGCCCGACAGGGCCCGACAGGGCCCGACAGGGCCCAGTAGAGCCCGACAGAGCCCGACAGGGCCCGACAGAGCCCGACAGAGCCCGACAGGGCCAGACAGAGCCCGACAGAGCCCGACAGGGCCCGACAGGGCCCGACAGAGCCCGACAGGTCCCGACAGGGCCCAGTAGAGCCCGACAGAGCCCGACAGAGCCCGACAGAGCCCGACAGAGCCCGACAGGGCCCAGTAGAGCCCGACAGAGCCCGACAGAGTCCGACAGAGCCCGACAGGGCCCGACAGGGCCCGACAGGGCCCAGTAGAGCCCGACAGGGCCCGACAGAGCCCGACAGAGCCCGACAGGGCCCGACAGGGCCCGACAGGGCCCGACAGGGCCCGACAGGGACCGACAGGGACCGACAGGGCCCAGTAGAGCCCGACAGAGCCCGACAGAGCCCGACAGGGCCCAGTAGAGCCCGACAGAGCCCGACAGAGCCCGACAGGGCCCGACAGGGCCCGACAGATCCTGACAGAGCCCGACAGAGCCCGACAGGGCCCAGTAGAGCCAGACAGAGCCCGACAGAGCCCGACAGAGCCCGACAGGGCCCGACAGGGCCCGACAGGGCCCGACAGAGCCCGACAGGGCCCGACAGGACCCGACAGAGCCCGACAGAGCCCGACAGAGCCCGACAGAGCCCGACAGGGCCCGACAGGGCCCGACAGGGCCCGACAGAGCCCAGTAGAGCCCGACAGAGCCCGACAGAGCCCGACAGAGCCCGACAGGGCCCGACAGGGCCCGACAGAGCCCGACGGAGCCCAGTAGAGCCCGACAGAGCCCGACAGAGCTCAGTAGAGCCCAGTAGAGCCCGACAGAGCCCGACAGAGCCCGACAGAGCCCGACAGAGCCCGACAGAGCCCGACAGGGCCCGACAGGGCCCGACAGGGCCCAGTAGAGCCCAGTAGAGCCCGACAGGGCCCGACAGGGCCCGACAGGGCCCAGTAGAGCCCGACAGAGCCCGACAGAGCCCAGTAGAGCCCAGTAGAGCCCGACAGGGCCCGACAGGGCCCGACAGGGCCCAGTGGAGCCCGACAGAGCCCGACAGAGCCCGACAGAGCCCGACAGGGCCCAGTAGATCCCGACAGAGCCCGACAGAGCCCGACAGAGCCCGACAGGGCCCGACAGGGCCCGACAGAGCCCGACAGAACCCGACAGGGCCCGACAGGGCCCGACAGAGCCCGACAGGGCCCGACAGGGCCCGACAGAGCCCGACAGGGCCCGACAGAGCCCGACAGGGCCCGACAGGGCCCGACAGGACCCATTAGAGCCCGACAGAGCCCGACAGGGCCCGACAGAGCCCGACAGAGCCCGACAGGGCCCGACAGGGCCCAACAGGGCCCGACAGAGCCCGACAGAGCCCGACAGAGCCCGACAGGGCCCAGTAGAGCCCGACAGAGCCCGACAGAGCCCGACAGGGCCCGACAGAGCCCGACAGGGCCCGACAGAGCCCGACAGGGCCCGACAGGGCCCGACAGGGCCCGACAGGGCCCAGTAGAGCCCGGCAGAGCCCGACAGAGCCCGACAGAGCCCGACAGAGCCCGACAGGGCCCGACAGAGCCCGACAGGGCCCGACAGGGCCCGACAGAGCCCGACAGAGCCCGACAGGGCCCAGTAGAGCCCGACAGAGCCCGACAGAGCCCGACAGAGCCCGACAGAGCCCGACAGGGCCCGACAGGGCCCGACAGGGCCCGACAGAGCCCGACAGAGCCCAGTAGAGCCCGACAGAGCCCGACAGAGCCCGACAGAGCCCGACAGAGCCCGACAGAGCCCGACAGGGCCCGACAGGGCCCGACAGGGCCCAGTAGAGCCCGACAGAGCCCGACAGAGCCCGACAGAGCTCGACAGGGCCCGACAGAGCCCAGTAGAGCCCGACAGAGCCCGACAGAGCCCGACAGAGCCCGACAGAGCCCGACAGGGCCCGACAGAGCCCGACATGGCCCGACAGAGCCCGACAGAGCCCAGTAGAGCCCGACAGAGCCCGACAGAGCCCGACAGAGCCCGACAGAGCCCGACAGGGCCCGACAGAGCCCGACAGAGCCCGACAGGGCCCGACAGGGCCCGACAGAGCCCGACAGAGCCCAGTAGAGCCCGACAGAGCCCGACAGGGCCCGACAGGGCCCAGTAGAGCCCGACAGAGCCCGACAGAGCCCAGTAGAGCCCAGTAGAGCCCGACAGAGCCCGACAGAGCCCGACAGAGCCCGACAGGGCCCGACAGAGCCCGACAGGGCCCGACAGGGCCCAGTAGAGCCCGACAGAGCCCGACAGAGCCCGACAGAGCCCGACAGAGCCCGACAGGGCCCGACAGAGCCCGACAGAGCCCGACAGGGCCCGACAGGGCCCGACAGGGCCCAGTAGAGCCCGACAGAGCCCGACAGAGCCCGACAGAGCCCAGTAGAGCCCGACAGAGCCCGACAGGGCCCGACAGGGCCCGACAGGGCCCGACAGAGCCCGACAGAGCCCGACAGGGCCCGACAGGGCCCGACAGAGCCCGACAGAGCCCGACAGGGCCCAGTAGAGCCCGACAGAGCCCGACAGAGCCCGACAGAGCCCGACAGGGCCCGACAGAGCCCGACAGAGCCCAGTAGAGCCCGACAGAGCCCGACAGAGCCCGACAGAGCCCGACAGAGCCGAAAGAGCCCGACAGGGCCCAGAAGAGCCCAGTAGAGCCCGACAGAGCCCGACAGAGCCCGACAGAGCCGACAGAGCCCGACAGGGCCCAGAAGAGCCCAGTAGAGCCCGACAGAGCCCGACAGAGCCCGACAGAGCCCGACAGGGCCCGACAGAGCCCGACAGGGCCCGACAGAGCCCGACAGAGCCCGACAGGGCCCGACAGGGCCCGACAGGGCCCGACAGGGCCCAGTAGAACCCGACAGAGCCCGACAGGGCCCGACAGAGCCCGACAGAGCCCGACAGGGCCCGACAGGGCCCAGTAGAGCCCGACAGAGCCCGACAGAGCCCGACAGAGCCCGACAGAGCCCAGTAGAGCCCGACAGAGCCCGACAGAGCCCGACAGAGCCCGACAGGGCCCAGTAGAGCCCGACAGAGCCCGACAGAGCCCGACAGAGCCCGACAGGGCCCGACAGGGCCCGACAGGGCCCGACAGAGCCCGACAGGGCCCGACAGGGCCCGACAGGGCCCAGTAGAGCCCGACAGGGCCCGACAGAGCCCGACAGGGCCCGACAGGGCCCGACAGGGCCCGACAGGGACCGACAGGGACCGACAGGGCCCAGTAGAGCCCGACAGAGCCCGACAGAGCCCGACAGAGCCCGACAGAACCCGACAGGGCCCAGTAGAGCCCGACAGAGCCCGACAGAGCCCGACAGAGCCCAACAGGGCCCGACAGAGCCCGACAGAGCCCGACAGGGCCCAGTAGAGCCCGACAGAGCCCGACAGAGCCCGACAGAGCCCGACAGGGCCCGACAGAGCCCGACAGGGCCCGACAGAGCCCGACAGAGCCCGACAGGGCCCGACAGGGCCCGACAGGGCCCGACAGGGCCCGACAGGGCCCGACAGAGCCCGACAGAGCCCAGTAGAGCCCGATAGAGCCCAGTAGAGCCCGACAGAGCCCGACAGAGCCCGACAGAGCCCGACAGGGCCCGACAGGGCCCGACAGGGCCCGACAGAGCCCGACAGAGCCCGACAGAGCCCGACAGAGCCCGACAGAGCTCAGTAGAGCCCAGTAGAGCCCGACAGAGCCCGACAGAGCCCGACAGAGCCCGACAGAGCCCGACAGGGCCCGACAGGGCCCGACAGGGCCCAGTAGAGCCCAGTAGAGCCCGACAGGGCCCGACAGGGCCCGACAGGGCCCAGTAGAGCCCGACAGAGCCCGACAGAGCCCAGTAGAGCCCAGTAGAGCCCGACAGGGCCCGACAGGGCCCGACAGGGCCCAGTGGAGCCCGACAGAGCCCGACAGAGCCCGACAGGGCCCAGTAGATCCCGACAGAGCCCGACAGAGCCCGACAGAGCCCGACAGGGCCCGACAGGGCCCGACAGGGCCCGACAGGGCCCGACAGGGCCCGACAGAGCCCGACAGGGCCCGACAGAGCCCGACAGAGCCCGACAGGGCCCGACAGGACCCATTAGAGCCCGACAGAGCCCGACAGGGCCCGACAGAGCCCGACAGAGCCCGACAGGGCCCAACAGGGCCCGACAGACCCCGACAGAGCCCGACAGAGCCCGACAGAGCCCGACAGAGCCCGACAGGGCCCAGTAGAGCCCGACAGAGCCCGACAGAGCCCGACAGGGCCCGACAGAGCCCGACAGGGCCCGACAGGGCCCAGTAGAGCCCGGCAGAGCCCGACAGAGCCCGACAGAGCCCGACAGAGCCCGACAGGGCCCGACAGAGCCCGACAGAGCCCGACAGGGCCCGACAGAGCCCGACAGGGCCCAGTAGAGCCCGACAGAGCCCGACAGAGCCCGACAGGGCCCGACAGGGCCCGACAGAGCCCGACAGAGCCCGACAGAGCCCAGTAGAGCCCGACAGAGCCCGACAGAGCCCGACAGGGCCCGACAGGGCCCGACAGGGCCCGACAGGGCCCGACAGAGCCCGACAGAGCCCGACAGGGCCCAGTAGAGCCCGACAGAGCCCGACAGGGCCCAGTAGAGCCCGACAGAGCCCGACAGAGCCCGACAGAGCCCGACAGGGCCCGACAGAGCCCGACAGAGACCGACAGAGCCCGACAGGGCCCGACAGGGCCCGACAGGGCCCAGTAGAGCCCGACAGAGCCCGACAGGGCCCGACAGAGCCCGACAGAGCCCGACAGGGCCCGACAGGGCCCGACAGGGCCCGACAGGGACCGACAGGGCCCGACAGAGCCCGACAGAGCCCGACAGGGCCCAGAAGAGCCCGACAGAGCCCGACAGAGCCCGACAGGGCCCGACAGAGCCCGACAGAGCCCGATAGAGCCCGACAGAACCCGACAGGGCCCAGAAGAGCCCGACAGAGCCCGACAGGGCCCGACAGAGCCCGACAGAGCCCGACAGAGCCCGACAGGGCCCGACAGGGCCCAGTAGAGCCCGACAGAGCCCGACAGAGCCCGACAGGGCCCGACAGAGCCCGACAGAGCCCGACAGAGCCCAGTAGAGCCCGACAGAGCCCGACAGAGCCCGACAGGGCCCGACAGAGCCCGACAGAGCCCGACAGGGCCCAGTAGAGCCCGACAGAGCCCGACAGAGCCCGACAGGGCCCGACAGAGCCCGACAGAGCCCAGTAGAGCCCGACAGAGCCCGACAGAGCCCGACAGGGCCCGACAGAGCCCGACAGAGCCCGACAGGGCCCGACAGGGCCCGACAGGGCCCAGTAGAGCCCTACAGAGCCCGACAGGGCCCGACAGAGCCCGACAGGGCCCGACAGGGCCCGACAGAGCCCGACAGGGCCCGACAGGGCCCGACAGAGCCCGACAGGGCCCGACAGAGCCCGACAGGGCCCAGTAGAGCCCGACAGAGCCCGACAGAGCCCGACAGAGCCCAGTAGAGCCCGACAGAGCCCGACAGGGCCCGACAGGGCACAGTAGAGCCCGACAGAGCCCGACAGAGCTCAGTAGAGCCCGACAGAGCCCGACAGAGCCCGACAGAGCCCGACAGGGCCCGACAGGGCCCAGTAGAGCCCGACAGAGCCCGACAGGGCCCGACAGAGCCCAGTAGAGCCCGACAGAGCCCGACAGGGCCCGACAGGGCACAGTAGAGCCCGACAGAGCCCGACAGAGCTCAGTAGAGCCCGACAGAGCCCGACAGAGCCCGACAGAGCCCGACAGGGCCCAACAGGGCCCGACAGGGCCCGACAGAGCCCGACAGGGCCCGACAGGGCCCAGTAGAGCCCGACAGAGCCCGACAGAGCCCGACAGAGCCCGACAGAGCCCGACAGGGCCCGACAGGGCCCAGTAGATCCCGACAGAGCCCGACAGAGCCCGACAGAGCCCGACAGGGCCCGACAGGGCCCGACAGAGCCCGACAGAACCCGACAGGGCCCGACAGGGCCCGACAGAGCCCGACAGGGCCCGACAGGGCCCGACAGAGCCCGACAGGGCCCGACAGAGCCCGACAGGGCCCGACAGGGCCCGACAGGACCCATTAGAGCCCGACAGAGCCCGACAGGGCCCGACAGAGCCCGACAGAGCCCGACAGGGCCCGACAGGGCCCAACAGGGCCCGACAGAGCCCGACAGAGCCCGACAGAGCCCGACAGGGCCCAGTAGAGCCCGACAGAGCCCGACAGAGCCCGACAGGGCCCGACAGAGCCCGACAGGGCCCGACAGGGCCCGACAGGGCCCGACAGGGCCCAGTAGAGCCCGGCAGAGCCCGACAGAGCCCGACAGAGCCCGACAGAGCCCGACAGGGCCCGACAGAGCCCGACAGGGCCCGACAGGGCCCGACAGAGCCCGACAGAGCCCGACAGGGCCCAGTAGAGCCCGACAGAGCCCGACAGAGCCCGACAGAGCCCGACAGAGCCCGACAGGGCCCGACAGGGCCCGACAGAGCCCGACAGAGCCCGACAGGGCCCAGTAGAGCCCGACAGAGCCCAGTAGAGCCCGACAGAGCCCGACAGAGCCCGACAGAGCCCGACAGAGCCCGACAGAGCCCGACAGAGCCCGACAGGGCCCGACAGGGCCCGACAGGGCCCAGTAGAGCCCGACAGAGCCCGACAGAGCCCGACAGAGCTCGACAGGGCCCGACAGAGCCCAGTAGAGCCCGACAGAGCCCGACAGAGCCCGACAGAGCCCGACAGAGCCCGACAGAGCCCGACAGGGCCCGACAGAGCCCGACATGGCCCGACAGAGCCCGACAGAGCCCAGTAGAGCCCGACAGAGCCCGACAGAGCCCGACAGAGCCCGACAGAGCCCGACAGGGCCCGACAGAGCCCGACAGAGCCCGACAGGGCCCGACAGGGCCCGACAGAGCCCGACAGAGCCCAGTAGAGCCCGACAGAGCCCGACAGAGCCCAGTAGAGCCCAGTAGAGCCCGACAGAGCCCGACAGAGCCCGACAGAGCCCGACAGGGCCCGACAGAGCCCGACAGGGCCCGACAGGGCCCAGTAGAGCCCGACAGAGCCCGACAGAGCCCGACAGAGCCCGACAGAGCCCGACAGGGCCCGACAGAGCCCGACAGAGCCCGACAGGGCCCGACAGGGCCCGACAGGGCCCAGTAGAGCCCGACAGAGCCCGACAGAGCCCGACAGAGCCCAGTAG
Organism: Caloenas nicobarica; assembly: GCF_036013445.1. Classification (NCBI taxonomy): domain Eukaryota; kingdom Metazoa; phylum Chordata; class Aves; order Columbiformes; family Columbidae; genus Caloenas; species Caloenas nicobarica. The sequence continues at coordinate 285,107 of NW_027017088.1, forward strand.
AGCCCGACAGAGCCCGACAGGGCCCGACAGGGCCCGACAGGGCCCGACAGAGCCCGACAGAGCCCGACAGGGCCCGACAGGGCCCGACAGAGCCCGACAGAGCCCGACAGGGCCCAGTAGAGCCCGACAGAGCCCGACAGAGCCCGACAGAGCCCGACAGGGCCCGACAGAGCCCGACAGAGCCCAGTAGAGCCCGACAGAGCCCGACAGAGCCCGACAGAGCCCGACAGAGCCGAAAGAGCCCGACAGGGCCCAGAAGAGCCCAGTAGAGCCCGACAGAGCCCGACAGAGCCCGACAGAGCCGACAGAGCCCGACAGGGCCCAGAAGAGCCCAGTAGAGCCCGACAGAGCCCGACAGAGCCCGACAGAGCCCGACAGGGCCCGACAGAGCCCGACAGGGCCCGACAGAGCCCGACAGAGCCCGACAGGGCCCGACAGGGCCCGACAGAGCCCGACAGGGCCCAGTAGAGCCCGACAGAGCCCGACAGAGCCCGACAGAGCCCGACAGGGCCCAGTAGAGCCCGACAGAGCCCGACAGAGCCCGACAGAGCCCGACAGGGCCCGACAGGGCCCGACAGGGCCCGACAGAGCCCGACAGGGCCCGACAGGGCCCGACAGGGCCCAGTAGAGCCCGACAGGGCCCGACAGAGCCCGACAGGGCCCGACAGGGCCCGACAGGGCCCGACAGGGACCGACAGGGACCGACAGGGCCCAGTAGAGCCCGACAGAGCCCGACAGAGCCCGACAGAGCCCGACAGAACCCGACAGGGCCCAGTAGAGCCCGACAGAGCCCGACAGAGCCCGACAGAGCCCAACAGGGCCCGACAGAGCCCGACAGAGCCCGACAGGGCCCAGTAGAGCCCGACAGAGCCCGACAGAGCCCGACAGAGCCCGACAGGGCCCGACAGAGCCCGACAGAGCCCGACAGGGCCCGACAGGGCCCGACAGAGCCCGACAGGGCCCGACAGGGCCCGACAGGGCCCGACAGGGCCCGACAGGGCCCGACAGGGCCCGACAGAGCCCGACAGAGCCCAGTAGAGCCCGATAGAGCCCAGTAGAGCCCGACAGAGCCCGACAGAGCCCGACAGAGCCCGACAGGGCCCGACAGGGCCCGACAGGGCCCGACAGAGCCCGACAGAGCCCGACAGAGCCCGACAGAGCCCGACAGAGCTCAGTAGAGCCCAGTAGAGCCCGACAGAGCCCGACAGAGCCCGACAGAGCCCGACAGAGCCCGACAGGGCCCGACAGGGCCCGACAGGGCCCAGTAGAGCCCAGTAGAGCCCGACAGGGCCCGACAGGGCCCGACAGGGCCCAGTAGAGCCCGACAGAGCCCGACAGAGCCCAGTAGAGCCCAGTAGAGCCCGACAGGGCCCGACAGGGCCCGACAGGGCCCAGTGGAGCCCGACAGAGCCCGACAGAGCCCGACAGGGCCCAGTAGATCCCGACAGAGCCCGACAGAGCCCGACAGAGCCCGACAGGGCCCGACAGGGCCCGACAGGGCCCGACAGGGCCCGACAGGGCCCGACAGAGCCCGACAGGGCCCGACAGAGCCCGACAGAGCCCGACAGGGCCCGACAGGACCCATTAGAGCCCGACAGAGCCCGACAGGGCCCGACAGAGCCCGACAGAGCCCGACAGGGCCCAACAGGGCCCGACAGACCCCGACAGAGCCCGACAGAGCCCGACAGAGCCCGACAGAGCCCGACAGGGCCCAGTAGAGCCCGACAGAGCCCGACAGAGCCCGACAGGGCCCGACAGAGCCCGACAGGGCCCGACAGGGCCCAGTAGAGCCCGGCAGAGCCCGACAGAGCCCGACAGAGCCCGACAGAGCCCGACAGGGCCCGACAGAGCCCGACAGAGCCCGACAGGGCCCGACAGAGCCCGACAGGGCCCAGTAGAGCCCGACAGAGCCCGACAGAGCCCGACAGGGCCCGACAGGGCCCGACAGAGCCCGACAGAGCCCGACAGAGCCCAGTAGAGCCCGACAGAGCCCGACAGAGCCCGACAGGGCCCGACAGGGCCCGACAGGGCCCGACAGGGCCCGACAGAGCCCGACAGAGCCCGACAGGGCCCAGTAGAGCCCGACAGAGCCCGACAGGGCCCAGTAGAGCCCGACAGAGCCCGACAGAGCCCGACAGAGCCCGACAGGGCCCGACAGAGCCCGACAGAGACCGACAGAGCCCGACAGGGCCCGACAGGGCCCGACAGGGCCCAGTAGAGCCCGACAGAGCCCGACAGGGCCCGACAGAGCCCGACAGAGCCCGACAGGGCCCGACAGGGCCCGACAGGGCCCGACAGGGACCGACAGGGCCCAGTAGAGCCCGACAGAGCCCGATAGAGCCCGACAGAACCCGACAGGGCCCAGAAGAGCCCGACAGAGCCCGACAGGGCCCGACAGAGCCCGACAGAGCCCGACAGAGCCCGACAGGGCCCGACAGGGCCCAGTAGAGCCCGACAGAGCCCGACAGAGCCCGACAGGGCCCGACAGAGCCCGACAGAGCCCGACAGAGCCCAGTAGAGCCCGACAGAGCCCGACAGAGCCCGACAGGGCCCGACAGAGCCCGACAGAGCCCGACAGGGCCCAGTAGAGCCCGACAGAGCCCGACAGAGCCCGACAGGGCCCGACAGAGCCCGACAGAGCCCAGTAGAGCCCGACAGAGCCCGACAGAGCCCGACAGGGCCCGACAGAGCCCGACAGAGCCCGACAGGGCCCGACAGGGCCCGACAGGGCCCAGTAGAGCCCTACAGAGCCCGACAGGGCCCGACAGAGCCCGACAGGGCCCGACAGGGCCCGACAGAGCCCGACAGGGCCCGACAGGGCCCGACAGAGCCCGACAGGGCCCGACAGAGCCCGACAGGGCCCAGTAGAGCCCGACAGAGCCCGACAGAGCCCGACAGAGCCCAGTAGAGCCCGACAGAGCCCGACAGGGCCCGACAGGGCACAGTAGAGCCCGACAGAGCCCGACAGAGCTCAGTAGAGCCCGACAGAGCCCGACAGAGCCCGACAGAGCCCGACAGGGCCCGACAGGGCCCAGTAGAGCCCGACAGAGCCCGACAGGGCCCGACAGAGCCCAGTAGAGCCCGACAGAGCGCGACAGGGCCCGACAGGGCACAGTAGAGCCCGACAGAGCCCGACAGAGCTCAGTAGAGCCCGACAGAGCCCGACAGAGCCCGACAGAGCCCGACAGGGCCCAACAGGGCCCGACAGGGCCCGACAGAGCCCGACAGGGCCCGACAGGGCCCAGTAGAGCCCGACAGAGCCCGAGAGAGCCTGACAGAGCCCGACAGGGCCCGACAGAGCCCGACAGAGCCCGACAGAGCCCGACAGGGCCCAGTAGAGCCCGACAGAGCCCGACGGAGCCCGACAGGGCCCGACAGGGCCCGACAGGGCCCGCCAGAGCCCGCCAGAGCCCAGTTTAGCCCAGTAGAGCCCGACAGAGCCCGACAGGGCCCGACAGAGCCCGACAGAGCCCGACAGGGCCCGACAGGGCCCGACAGAGCCCAGTTTAGCCCTGTAGAGCCCGACAGAGCCCGACAGAGCCCGACAGGGCCCGACAGGGCCCGACAGGGCCCGACAGAGCCCGACAGAGCCCGACAGGGCCCAGTAGAGCCCGACAGAGCCCGACAGAGCCCGACAGAGCCCGACAGAGCCCGACAGGGCCCGACAGGGCCCGACAGGGCCCAGTAGAGCCCGACAGAGCCCGACAGAGCCGACAGAGCCCGACAGGGCCCAGAAGAGCCCAGTAGAGCACGACAGAGCCCAGGAGAGCCCGACAGAGCCCGACAGAGCCCGACAGGGCCCGACAGGGCCCGACAGAGCCCGACAGAGCCCGACAGAGCCCGACAGGGCCCGACAGGGCCCAGTAGAGCCCGACAGAGCCCGACAGAGCCCGACAGAGCCCAGTAGAGCCCGACAGAGCCCGACAGAGCCCGACAGGGCCCGACAGGGCCCGACAGGGCCCGACAGGGCCCGACAGAGCCCGACAGGGCCCGACAGGGCCCGACAGGGCCCGACAGAGCCCGACAGGGCCCAGTAGAGCCCGACAGAGCCCGAGAGACCCCAGTAGAGCCCGACAGAGCCCGACAGGGCCCGACAGAGCCCGACAGAGCCCGACAGGGCCCGACAGGGCCCGACAGGGCCCAGTAGAGCCCGACAGAGCCCGACAGAGCCCGACAGAGCCCGACAGGGCCCGACAGAGCCCGACAGAGCCCGACAGAGCCCAGTAGAGCCCAGTAGAGACCGACAGAGCCCGACAGAGCCCGACAGAGCCCGACAGAGCCCGACAGAGCCCAGTTTAGCCCAGTAGAGCCCGACAGAGCCCGACAGAGCCCGACAGAGCCCGACAGGGCCCAGGAGAGCCCGACAGAGCCCGACAGGGCCCGACAGAGCCCGACAGAGCCCGACAGGGCTCGACAGAGCCCGACAGGGCCCGACAGAGCCCGACAGAGCCCGACAGGGCCCGACAGGGCCCAGTAGAGCCCGACAGAGCCCGACAGAGCCCGACAGAGCCCGACAGAGCCCGACAGGGCCCGACAGAGCCCGACAGAGCCCGACAGAGCCCGACAGAGCCCAGTAGAGCCCGACAGAGCCCGACAGAGCCCGACAGAGCGCGATAGGGCCCGACAGGGCCCGACAGGGCCCGACAGAGTCCGACAGGGCACGACAGGGCCCGACAGAGCCCGACAGAGCCCGACAGAGCCCAGTAGAGCCCGACAGAGCCCGACAGGGCCCAGTAGAGCCCAGTAGAGCCCGACAGAGCCCAGTAGAGCCCGACAGAGCCCGACAGAGCCCGACAGAGCCCGACAGGGCCCGACAGAGCCCGACAGAGCCCGACAGGGGCCGACAGGGCCCGACAGGGCCCAGTAGAGCCCGACAGAGCCCGACAGAGCCCAGTAGAGCCCGACAGAGCCCGACAGGGCCCGACACGGCCCGACAGGGCCCGACAGAGCCCGACAGGGCCAGACAGAGCCCGACAGAGCCCGACAGGGCCCGACAGAGCCCGACAGGGCCCAGTAGAGCCCGACAGAGCCCGACAGAGCCCGACAGAGCCCAGTAGAGCCCAGTAGAGCCCGACAGAGCCCGACAGGGCCCGACAGGGCCCGACAGGGCCCGACAGAGCCCGACAGGGCCAGACAGAGCCCGACAGAGCCCGACAGGGCCCAGTAGAGCCCGACAGAGCCCGACAGGGCCCGACAGGGCCCGACAGAGCCCAGTAGAGCCCGACAGAGCCCGACAGAACCCGACAGAGCCCGACAGAGCCCAGTAGAGCCCGACAGAGCCCAGTAGAGCCCGACAGAGCCCGACAGAGCCCGACAGAGCCCGACAGAGCCCGACAGAGCCCGACAGGGCCCAGTAGAGCCCGACAGAGCCCGACAGGGCCCAGTAGAGCCCGACAGAGCCCGACAGGGCCCGACAGGGCCCGACAGAGCCCGACAGGGCCCGACAGGGCCCGACAGGGCCCAGTAGAGCCCGACAGGGCCCGACAGAGCCCGACAGGGCTCGACAGGGCCCGACAGGGACCGACAGGGCCCAGTAGAGCCCGACAGAGCCCGACAGAGCCCGACAGAACCCGACAGGGCCCCGTAGAGCCCGACAGAGCCCGACAGAGCCCGACAGAGCCAGACAGGGCCCGACAGAGCCCGACAGAGCCCGACAGAGCCCGACAGGGCCCGACAGAGCCCGACAGAGCCCGACAGGGCCCGACAGGGCCCGACAGGGCCCGACAGGGCCCGACAGGGCCCGACAGAGCTCGACAGGGCCCGACAGGGCCCGACAGGGCCCGACAGGGCCCGACAGGGCCCGACAGGGCCCGACAGAGCCCGACAGGGCCCGACAGGGCCCGACAGAGCCCGACAGGGCCCGACAGAGCCCGACAGAGCCCGACAGGGCCCGACAGATCCCGACAGAGCCCGACAGAGCCCGACAGAGCCCGACAGGGCCCGACAGAGCCCGACAGGGCCCGACAGGGCCCGAGAGGGCCCGACAGGGCCCGACAGAGCCCGACAGGGCCCGACAGGGCCCGACAGATCCCGACAGAGCCCAGTAGAGCCCGACAGAGCCCGACAGAGCCCGACAGAGCCCGACAGAGCCCGACAGAGCCCGACAGGGCCCGACAGAGCCCAGTAGAGCCCGACAGAGCCCGACAGAGCCCGACAGAGCCCGACAGGGCCCGACAGGGCCCGACAGAGCCCAGTAGAGCCCGACAGAGCCCGACAGGGCCCGACAGGGCCCAGTAGAGCCCGACAGAGCCCGACAGAGCCCAGTAGAGCCCAGTAGAGCCCGACAGAGCCCGACAGAGCCCGACAGAGCCCGACAGAGCCCGACAGGGCCCGACAGGGCCCAGTAGAGCCCGACAGAGCCCGACAGAGCCCGACAGAGCCCGACAGGGCCCGACAGGGCCCGACAGAGCCCGACAGAGCCCGACAGGGCCCGACAGGGCCCGACAGGGCCCAGTAGAGTCCGACAGAGCCCGACAGAGCCCGACAGAGCCCAGTAGAGCCCGACAGAGCCCGACAGGGCCCGACAGGGCCCGACAGGGCGCAGTAGAGCCCGACAGAGCCCGACAGGGCCCGACAGAGCCCGACAGAGCCCGACAGGGCCAGACAGAGCCCGACAGAGCCCGACAGGGCCCGACAGGGCCCGACAGAGCCCGACAGGTCCCGACAGGGCCCAGTAGAGCCCGACAGAGCCCGACAGAGCCCGACAGAGCCCGACAGGGCCCAGTAGAGCCCGACAGAGCCCGACAGAACCCGACAGAGCCCGACAGAGCCCAGTAGAGCCCGACAGAGCCCAGTAGAGCCCGACAGAGCCCGACAGAGCCCGACAGAGCCCGACAGAGCCCGACAGAGCCCGACAGGGCCCAGTAGAGCCCGACAGAGCCCGACAGGGCCCAGTAGAGCCCGACAGAGCCCGACAGGGCCCGACAGGGCCCGACAGAGCCCGACAGGGCCCGACAGGGCCCGACAGGGCCCAGTAGAGCCCGACAGGGCCCGACAGAGCCCGACAGGGCTCGACAGGGCCCGACAGGGACCGACAGGGCCCAGTAGAGCCCGACAGAGCCCGACAGAGCCCGACAGAACCCGACAGGGCCCCGTAGAGCCCGACAGAGCCCGACAGAGCCCGACAGAGCCAGACAGGGCCCGACAGAGCCCGACAGAGCCCGACAGAGCCCGACAGAGCCCGACAGGGCCCGACAGAGCCCGACAGAGCCCGACAGGGCCCGACAGGGCCCGACAGAGCCCGACAGAGCCCGACAGAGCTCGACAGGGCCCGACAGGGCCCGACAGGGCCCGACAGAGCCCGACAGGGCCCGACAGGGCCCGACAGAGCCCGACAGGGCCCGACAGGGCCCGACAGAGCCCGACAGGGCCCGACAGGGCCCGACAGAGCCCGACAGGGCCCGACAGATCCCGACAGAGCCCGACAGAGCCCGACAGAGCCCGACAGGGCCCGACAGAGCCCGACAGGGCCCGACAGAGCCCGACAGGGCCCGACAGGGCCCGAGAGGGCCCGACAGGGCCCGACAGAGCCCGACAGGGCCCGACAGGGCCCGACAGAGCCCGACAGAGCCCAGTAGAGCCCGACAGAGCCCGACAGAGCCCGACAGAGCCCGACAGAGCCCGACAGAGCCCGACAGAGCCCAGTAGAGCCCGACAGAGCCCGACAGAGCCCGACAGAGCCCGACAGGGCCCGACAGGGCCCGACAGAGCCCAGTAGAGCCCGACAGAGCCCGACAGGGCCCGACAGGGCCCAGTAGAGCCCGACAGAGCCCGACAGAGCCCAGTAGAGCCCAGTAGAGCCCGACAGAGCCCGACAGAGCCCGACAGAGCCCGACAGAGCCCGACAGAGCCCGACAGGGCCCAGTAGAGCCCGACAGAGCCCGACAGAGCCCGACAGAGCCCGACAGGGCCCGACAGGGCCCGACAGAGCCCGACAGAGCCCGACAGGGCCCGACAGGGCCCGACAGGGCCCAGTAGAGCCCGACAGAGCCCGACAGAGCCCGACAGAGCCCAGTAGAGCCCGACAGAGCCCGACAGGGCCCGACAGGGCCCGACAGGGCCCAGTAGAGCCCGACAGAGCCCGACAGGGCCCGACAGAGCCCGACAGAGCCCGACAGGGCCAGACAGAGCCCGACAGAGCCCGACAGGGCCCGACAGGGCCCGACAGAGCCCGACAGGTCCCGACAGGGCCCAGTAGAGCCCGACAGAGCCCGACAGAGCCCGACAGAGCCCGACAGAGCCCGACAGGGCCCAGTAGAGCCCGACAGAGCCCGACAGAGTCCGACAGAGCCCGACAGGGCCCGACAGGGCCCGACAGAGCCCGACAGGGCCCAGTAGAGCCCGACAGGGCCCGACAGAGCCCGACAGAGCCCGACAGGGCCCGACAGGGCCCGACAGGGCCCGACAGGGCCCGACAGGGACCGACAGGGCCCAGTAGAGCCCGACAGAGCCCGACAGAGCCCGACAGAGCCCGACAGGGCCCAGTAGAGCCCGACAGAGCCCGACAGAGCCCGACAGGGCCCGACAGGGCCCGACAGAGCCCGACAGAGCCCGACAGAGCCCGACAGGGCCCAGTAGAGCCAGACAGAGCCCGACAGAGCCCGACAGAGCCCGACAGGGCCCGACAGGGCCCGACAGGGCCCGACAGGGCCCGACAGGACCCGACAGAGCCCGACAGAGCCCGACAGAGCCCGACAGGGCCCGACAGGGCCCGACAGGGCCCGACAGAGCCCGACAGAGCCCAGTAGAGCCCGACAGAGCCCGACAGAGCCCGACAGAGCCCGACAGGGCCCGACAGGGCCCGACAGAGCCCGACAGAGCCCAGTAGAGCCCGACAGAGCCCGACAGAGCTCAGTAGAGCCCAGTAGAGCCCGACAGAGCCCGACAGAGCCCGACAGAGCCCGACAGAGCCCGACAGGGCCCGACAGGGCCCGACAGGGCCCAGTAGAGCCCAGTAGAGCCCGACAGGGCCCGACAGGGCCCGACAGGGCCCAGTAGAGCCCGACAGAGCCCGACAGAGCCCAGTAGAGCCCAGTAGAGCCCGACAGGGCCCGACAGGGCCCGACAGGGCCCATTGGAGCCCGACAGAGCCCGACAGAGCCCGACAGAGCCCGACAGGGCCCAGTAGATCCCGACAGAGCCCGACAGAGCCCGACAGAGCCCGACAGGGCCCGACAGGGCCCGACAGAGCCCGACAGAACCCGACAGGGCCCGACAGGGCCCGACAGAGCCCGACAGGGCCCGACAGGGCCCGACAGAGCCCGACAGGGCCCGACAGAGCCCGACAGGGCCCGACAGGGCCCGACAGGACCCATTAGAGCCCGACAGAGCCCGACAGGGCCCGACAGAGCCCGACAGAGCCCGACAGGGCCCGACAGGGCCCAACAGGGCCCGACAGAGCCCGACAGAGCCCGACAGAGCCCGACAGGGCCCAGTAGAGCCCGACAGAGCCCGACAGAGCCCGACAGGGCCCGACAGAGCCCGACAGGGCCCGACAGGGCCCGACAGGGCCCGACAGGGCCCAGTAGAGCCCGGCAGAGCCCGACAGAGCCCGACAGAGCCCGACAGAGCCCGACAGGGCCCGACAGAGCCCGACAGGGCCCGACAGGGCCCGACAGAGCCCGACAGAGCCCGACAGGGCCCAGTAGAGCCCGACAGAGCCCGACAGAGCCCGACAGAGCCCGACAGGGCCCGACAGGGCCCGACAGGGCCCGACAGAGCCCGACAGAGCCCGACAGAGCCCAGTAGAGCCCGACAGAGCCCGACAGAGCCCGACAGAGCCCGACAGAGCCCGACAGAGCCCGACAGAGCCCGACAGGGCCCGACAGGGCCCGACAGAGCCCGACAGGGCCCAGTAGAGCCCGACAGAGCCCGACAGAGCTCGACAGGGCCCGACAGAGCCCAGTAGATCCCGACAGAGCCCGACAGAGCCCGACAGAGCCCGACAGAGCCGACAGAGCCCGACAGGGCCCAGAAGAGCCCAGTAGAGCCCGACAGAGCCCAGGAGAGCCCGACAGAGCCCGACAGAGCCCGACAGGGCCCGACAGAGCCCGACAGAGCCCGACAGGGCCCGACAGGGCCCGACAGAGCCCGACAGAGCCCGACAGGGCCCGACAGAGCCCAGTAGAGCCCAACAGAGCCCGACAGAGCCCGACAGAGCCCAGTAGAGCCCGACAGAGCCCGACAGAGCCCGACAGAGCCCGACAGAGCCCGACAGGGCCCGACAGGGCCCGACAGAGCCCGACAGGGCCCGACAGAGCCCGACAGAGCCCGACAGAGCCCGACAGGGCCCGACAGGGCCCGACAGGGCCCAGTAGAGCCCGACAGAGCCCGAGAGACCCCAGTAGAGCCCGACAGAGCCCGACAGGGCCCGACAGGGCCCGACAGGGCCCAGTAGAGCCCGACAGAGCCCGACAGAGCCCGACAGAGACCGACAGGGCCCGACAGAGCCCGACAGAGCCCGACAGAGCCCAGTAGAGCCCAGTAGAGCCCGACAGAGCCCGACAGAGCCCGACAGAGCCCAGTTTAGCCCAGTAGAGCCCGACAGAGCCCGACAGAGCCCGACAGAGCCCGACAGAGCCCGACAGGGCCCAGGAGAGCCCGACAGAGCCCGACAGGGCCCGACAGAGCCCGACAGGGCCCGACAGAGCCCGATAGAGTCCGACAGAGCCCGACAGAGCCCGACAGAGCCCGACAGGGCCCAGTAGAGCCCGACAGAGCCCGACAGAGCCCGACAGAGCCCGACAGGGCCCAGGAGAGCCCGACAGAGCCCGACAGGGCCCGACAGAGCCCGACAGAGCCCGACAGGGCCCGACAGGGCCCAGTAGAGCCCGACAGAGCCCGACAGAGCCCGACAGGGCCCGACAGGGCCCGACAGGGCCCGACAGGGCCCAGTAGAGCCCGACAGAGCCCGACAGAGCCCGACAGAGCCCGACAGGACCCGACAGGGCCCGACAGGGCCCGACAGAGCCCGACAGAGCCCGACAAAGCCCGACAGAGCCCGACAGAGCCCGACAGAGCCCGACAGAGCCCGACAGGGCCCAGTAGAGCCCAGTAGAGCCCGACAGAGCCCAGTAGAGCCCGACAGAGCCCGACAGAGCCCGACAGAGCCCGACAGGGCCCGACAGGGCCCGACAGAGCCCGACAGGGCCCGACAGGGCCCGACAGGGCCCAGTAGAGCCCGACAGAGCCCGACAGAGCCCAGTAGAGCCCGACAGAGCCCGACAGGGCCCGACAGGGCCCGACAGGGCCCAGTAGAGCCCGACAGAGCCCGACAGAGCCCGACAGGGCCCGACAGGGCCCAGTAGAGCCCAGTAGAGCCCGACAGAGCCCGACAGGGCCCGACAGGGCCCGACAGAGCCCGACAGAGCCCGACAGGGCCCGACAGAGCCCGACAGGGCCCGACAGAGCCCAGTAGAGCCCGACAGAGCCCGACAGAGCCCGACAGGGCCCGACAGAGCCCAGTAGAGCCCGACAGAGCCCGACAGAGCCCGACAGAGCCCGACAGAACCCGACAGAGCCCGACAGAGCCCAGTAGAGCCCGACAGAGCCCGACAGAGCCCGACAGAGCCCGACAGAGCCCGACAGGGCCCAGTAGAGCCCGACAGAGCCCGACAGGGCCCAGTAGAGCCCGACAGAGCCCGACAGAGCCCGACAGAGCCCGACAGGGCCCGACAGAGCCCGACAGAGCCCGACAGGGCCCAGTAGAGCCCGACAGGGCCCGACAGAGCCCGACAGGGCCCGACAGGGCCCGACAGGGACCGACAGGGCCCAGTAGAGCCCGACAGAGCCCGACAGAGCCCGACAGAACCCGACAGGGCCCAGTAGAGCCCGACAGAGCCCGACAGGGCCCGACAGAGCCCGACAGAGCCCGACAGGGCCCGACAGGGCCCAGTAGAGCCCGACAGAGCCCGACAGAGCCCAGTAGAGCCCAGTAGAGCCCGACAGAGCCCGACAGAGCCCGACAGGGCCCGACAGGGCCCGACAGAGCCCGACAGAGCTCGACAGGGCCCGACAGAGCCCGACAGGGCCCGACAGGGCCCGACAGAGCCCGACAGGGCCCGACAGAGCCCGACAGGGCCCGACAGGGCCCGACAGAGCCCGACAGAGCCCGACAGGGCCCGACAGGGCCCAGTAGAGCCCGACAGAGCCCGACAGGGCCCAGTAGAGCCCGACAGAGCCCGATAGAGCCCGACAGAGCCCGACAGGGCCCGACAGAGCCCGACAGAGCCCGACAGAGCCCGACAGAGCCCGACAGGGCCCAGTAGAGCCCGACAGAGCCCGATAGAGCCCGACAGAGCCCGACAGGGCCCGACAGAGCCCGACAGGGCCCGACAGAGCCCGACAGAGCCCGACAGGGCCCGACAGGGCCCAGTAGAGCCCGACAGAGCCCGACAGAGCCCGACAGAACCCGACAGGGCCCAGAAGAGCCCGACAGAGCCCGACAGGGCCCGACAGAGCCCGACAGGGCCCGACAGGGCCCGACAGGGCCCGACAGGGCCCGACAGGGCCCGACAGAGCCCGACAGAGCCCGACAGGGCCCAGTAGAGCCCGACAGAGCCCGACAGAGCCCGACAGGGCCCGACAGAGCCCGACAGGGCCCGACAGGGCCCAGTAGAGCCCTACAGAGCCCGACAGGGCCCGACAGAGCCCGACAGGGCCCGAGAGGGCCCGACAGGGCCCGACAGGGCCCGACAGGGCCCGACAGGGCCCGACAGGGCCCGACAGAGCCCGACAGGGCCCGACAGGGCCCGACAGAGCCCGACAGGGCCCGACAGAGCCCGACAGGGCCCAGTAGAGCCCGACAGAACCCGACAGAGCCCGACAGAGCCCAGTAGAGCCCGACAGAGCCCGACAGGGCCCGACAGGGCACAGTAGAGCCCGACAGAGCCCGACAGAGCTCAGTAGAGCCCAGTAGAGCCCGACAGAGCCCGACAGAGCCCGACAGAGCCCGACAGAGCCCGACAGGGCCCGACAGGGCCCGACGGGGCCCAGTAGAGCCCGACAGAGCCCGACAGAGCTCAGTAGAGCCCAGTAGAGTCCGACAGGGCCCGACAGGGCCCGACAGGGCCCAGTAGAGCCCGACAGAGCCCGACAGAGCCTGACAGAGCCCGACAGGGCCCGACAGGGCCCGACAGAGCCCGACAGAGCCCGACAGAGCCCGACAGGGCCCAGTAGAGCCCGACAGAGCCCGACGGAGCCCGACAGGGCCCGACAGGGCCCGCCAGAGCCCGACAGGGCCCAGTAGAGCCCGACAGGGCCTGACAGAGCCCGACAGAGCCCGCCAGAGCCCGACAGGGCCCGACAGGGCCCGACAGGGCCCGACAGGGCCCAGTTTAGCCCTGTAGAGCCCGACAGAGCCCGACAGGGCCCGACAGGGCCCGACAGAGCCCGACAGGGCCCAGTAGAGCCCGACAGAGCCCGACAGAGCCCGACAGAGCCCGACAGGGCCCGACAGGGCCCGACAGGGCCCAGTAGAGCCCGACAGAGCCCGACAGAGCCCGACAGAGCCGACAGAGCCCGACAGGGCCCAGAAGAGCCCAGTAGAGCCCGACAGGGCCCGACAGGGCCCAGTAGAGCCCGACAGAGCCCGACAGAGCCCAGTAGAGCCCAGTAGAGCCCGACAGAGCCCGACAGAGCCCGACAGGGCCCGACAGGGCCCGACAGAGCCCGACAGGGCCCGACAGGGCCCAGTAGAGCCCGACAGAGCCCGACAGACCCCAGTAGAGCCCGACAGAGCCCGACAGGGCCCGACAGAGCCCGACAGAGCCCGACAGAGCCCGACAGAGTCCGACAGGGCCCGACAGGGCCCGACAGGGCCCGACAGAGCCCGACAGGGCCCGACAGAGCCCGACAGAGCCCGACAGAGCCCAGTAGAGCCCAGTAGAGCCCGACAGAGCCCGACAGAGCCCGACAGAGCCCAGTTTAGCCCAGTAGAGCCCGACAGAGCCCGACAGAGCCCGACAGAGCCCGACAGGGCCCAGGAGAGCCCGACAGAGCCCGACAGAGCCCGACAGAGCCCGACAGAGCCCGACAGAGCCCGACAGGGCCCAGTAGAGCCCGACAGAGCCCGACAGAGCCCGACAGAGCCCGACAGGTCCCGACAGAGCCCGACAGGGCCCGACAGAGCCCGACAGAGCCCGACAGGGCCCGACAGGGCCCAGTAGAGCCCGACAGAGCCCGACAGAGCCCGACAGAGCCCGACAGAGCCCGACAGGGCCCGACAGAGCCCGACATATCCCGACAGAGCCCGACAGAGCCCAACAGAGCCCAGTAGAGCCCGACAGAGCCCGACAGAGCCCGACAGAGCCCGACAGGGCCCGACAGGGCCCGACAGAGCCCGACAGGGCCCGACAGGGCCCGACAGGGCCCAGTAGAGCCCGACAGAGCCCGACAGAGCCCAGTAGAGCCCGACAGAGCCCGACAGGGCCCGACAGGGCCCGACAGGGCCCAGTAGAGCCCGACAGAGCCCGACAGAGCCCGACAGGGCCCGACAGGGCCCGACAGGGCCCGACAGGGCCCAGTAGAGCCCAGTAGAGCCCGACAGAGCCCGACAGGGCCCGACAGGGCCCGACAGGGCCCGACAGAGCCCGACAGAGCCCGACAGGGCCCGACAGAGCCCGACAGGGCCCGACAGAGCCCAGTAGAGCCCGACAGAGCCCGACAGAGCCCGACAGGGCCCGACAGAGCCCAGTAGAGCCCGACAGAGCCCGACAGAGCCCGACAGAGCCCGACAGAACCCGACAGAGCCCGACAGAGCCCAGTAGAGCCCGACAGAGCCCGACAGAGCCCGACAGAGCCCGACAGAGCCCGACAGGGCCCAGTAGAGCCCGACAGAGCCCGACAGGGCCCAGTAGAGCCCGACAGAGCCCGACAGAGCCCGACAGAGCCCGACAGGGCCCGACAGAGCCCGACAGAGCCCGACAGGGCCCAGTAGAGCCCGACAGGGCCCGACAGAGCCCGACAGGGCCCGACAGGGCCCGACAGGGACCGACAGGGCCCAGTAGAGCCCGACAGAGCCCGACAGAGCCCGACAGAACCCGACAGGGCCCAGTAGAGCCCGACAGAGCCCGAGAGGGCCCGACAGAGCCCGACAGAGCCCGACAGGGCCCGACAGGGCCCAGTAGAGCCCGACAGAGCCCGACAGAGCCCAGTAGAGCCCAGTAGAGCCCGACAGAGCCCGACAGAGCCCGACAGGGCCCGACAGGGCCCGACAGAGCCCGACAGAGCTCGACAGGGCCCGACAGAGCCCGACAGGGCCCGACAGGGCCCGACAGAGCCCGACAGGGCCCGACAGAGCCCGACAGGGCCCGACAGGGCCCGACAGAGCCCGACAGGGCCCAGTAGAGCCCGACAGAGCCCGACAGGGCCCAGTAGAGCCCGACAGAGCCCGATAGAGCCCGACAGAGCCCGACAGGGCCCGACAGAGCCCGACAGAGCCCGACAGAGCCCGACAGAGCCCGACAGGGCCCAGTAGAGCCCGACAGAGCCCGATAGAGCCCGACAGAGCCCGACAGGGCCCGACAGAGCCCGACAGGGCCCGACAGAGCCCGACAGAGCCCGACAGGGCCCGACAGGGCCCAGTAGAGCCCGACAGAGCCCGACAGAGCCCGACAGAACCCGACAGGGCCCAGAAGAGCCCGACAGAGCCCGACAGGGCCCGACAGGGCCCGACAGGGCCCGACAGGGCCCGACAGGGCCCGACAGAGCCTGACAGGGCCCGACAGGGCCCGACAGAGCCCGACAGGGCCCGACAGAGCCCGACAGGGCCCAGTAGAGCCCGACAGAACCCGACAGAGCCCGACAGAGCCCAGTAGAGCCCGACAGAGCCCGACAGGGCCCGACAGGGCACAGTAGAGCCCGACAGAGCCCGACAGAGCTCAGTAGAGCCCAGTAGAGCCCGACAGAGCCCGACAGAGCCCGACAGAGCCCGACAGAGCCCGACAGGGCCCGACAGAGCCCGACAGGGCCCGACAGGGCCCGACGGGGCCCAGTAGAGCCCGACAGAGCCCGACAGAGCTCAGTAGAGCCCAGTAGAGTCCGACAGGGCCCGACAGGGCCCGACAGGGCCCAGTAGAGCCCGACAGAGCCCGACAGAGCCTGACAGAGCCCGACAGGGCCCGACAGGGCCCGACAGAGCCCGACAGAGCCCGACAGAGCCCGACAGGGCCCAGTAGAGCCCGACAGAGCCCGACGGAGCCCGACAGGGCCCGACAGGGCCCGCCAGAGCCCGACAGGGCCCAGTAGAGCCCGACAGGGCCTGACAGAGCCCGACAGAGCCCGCCAGAGCCCGACAGGGCCCGACAGGGCCCGACAGGGCCCGACAGGGCCCAGTTTAGCCCTGTAGAGCCCGACAGAGCCCGACAGGGCCCGAGAGGGCCCGACAGAGCCCGACAGGGCCCAGTAGAGCCCGACAGAGCCCGACAGAGCCCGACAGAGCCCGACAGGGCCCGACAGGGCCCGACAGGGCCCAGTAGAGCCCGACAGAGCCCGACAGAGCCCGACAGAGCCGACAGAGCCCGACAGGGCCCAGAAGAGCCCAGTAGAGCCCGACAGGGCCCGACAGGGCCCAGTAGAGCCCGACAGAGCCCGACAGAGCCCAGTAGAGCCCAGTAGAGCCCGACAGAGCCCGACAGAGCCCGACAGGGCCCGACAGGGCCCGACAGAGCCCGACAGGGCCCGACAGGGCCCAGTAGAGCCCGACAGAGCCCGACAGACCCCAGTAGAGCCCGACAGAGCCCGACAGGGCCCGACAGAGCCCGACAGAGCCCGACAGAGCCCGACAGAGTCCGACAGGGCCCGACAGGGCCCGACAGGGCCCGACAGAGCCCGACAGGGCCCGACAGAGCCCGACAGAGCCCGACAGAGCCCAGTAGAGCCCAGTAGAGCCCGACAGAGCCCGACAGAGCCCGACAGAGCCCAGTTTAGCCCAGTAGAGCCCGACAGAGCCCGACAGAGCCCGACAGAGCCCGACAGAGCCCGACAGAGCCCGACAGGGCCCAGGAGAGCCCGACAGAGCCCGACAGAGCCCGACAGAGCCCGACAGAGCCCGACAGAGCCCGACAGGGCCCAGTAGAGCCCGACAGAGCCCGACAGAGCCCGACAGAGCCCGACAGGTCCCGACAGAGCCCGACAGGGCCCGACAGAGCCCGACAGGGCCCGACAGGGCCCAGTAGAGCCCGACAGAGCCCGACAGAGCCCGACAGAGCCCGACAGAGCCCGACAGGGCCCGACAGAGCCCGACATATCCCGACAGAGCCCGACAGAGCCCAACAGAGCCCAGTAGAGCCCGACAGAGCCCGACAGAGCCCGACAGAGCCCGACAGAGCCCGAGAGGGCCCGACAGGGCCCGACAGAGCCCGACAGGGCCCGACAGGGCCCGACAGGGCCCGACAGAGCCCAGTAGAGCCCGACAGAGCCCGACAGGGCCCAGTAGAGCCCAGTAGAGCCCGACAGAGCCCAGTAGAGCCCGACAGAGCCCGACAGAGCCCGACAGAGCCCGACAGGGCCCGACAGAGCCCGACAGAGCCCGACAGGGCCCGACAGGGCCCGACAGGGCCCAGTAGAGCCCGACAGAGCCCGACAGAGCCCAGTAGAGCCCGACAGAGCCCGACAGAGCCCGACAGGGCCCGACAGGGCCCGACAGAGCCCGACAGAGCCCGACAGGGCCAGACAGAGCCCGACAGAGCCCGACAGGGCCCGACAGAGCCCGACAGGGCCCAGTAGAGCCCGACAGAGCCCGACAGAGCCCGACAGAGCCCAGTAGAGCCCAGTAGAGCCCGACAGAGCCCGACAGGGCCCGACAGGGCCCGACAGGGCCCGACAGGGCCCGACAGGGCCAGACAGAGCCCGACAGAGCCCGACAGGGCCCGACAGAGCCCGACAGGGCCCAGTAGAGCCCGACAGAGCCCGACAGAGACCGACAGAGCCCGACAGAGTCCGACAGAGTCCGACAGGGCCCGACAGGGCCCGACAGGGCCCAGTAGAGCCCGACAGAGCCTGACAGAGCCCGACAGGGCCCGACAGAGCCCGACAGGGCCCGACAGGGCCCGACAGAGCCCGACAGGGCCCAGTAGAGCCCGACAGAGCCCGACGGAGCCCGACAGGGCCCGACAGGGCCCTACAGGGCCCGACAGGGCCCTACAGAGCCCGACAGGGCCCGACAGGGCCCGCCAGAGCCCAGTTTAGCCCAGTAGAGCCCGACAGAGCCCGACAGGGCCCGACAGAGCCCGACAGAGCCCGACAGAGTCCGACAGAGTCCGACAGGGCCCGACAGGGCCCGACAGGGCCCGATAGGGCCCGACAGAGCCCAGTAGAGCCCAGTAGAGCCCGACAGAGCCCGACAGAGACCGACAGGGCCCGACAGGGCCCGACAGGGCCCGACAGAGCCCGACAGAGCCCAGTAGAGCCCAGTAGAGCCCAGTAGAGCCCGACAGAGCCCGACAGAGCCCGACAGAGCCCGACAGAGCCCGACAGAGCCCAGTAGAGCCCGACAGAGCCCGACAGAGCCCGACAGAGCCCGACAGAGCCCAGGAGAGCCCGACAGAGCCCGACAGGGCCCGACAGAGCCCGACAGGGCCCGACAGGGCCCGACAGGGCCCGACAGGGCCCAGTAGAGCCCGACAGAGCCCGACAGAGCCCGACAGAGCCCGACAGGGCCCGACAGAGCCCGACAGAGCCCGACAGGGCCCGACAGAGCCTGACAGGGCCCGACAGGGCCCAGTAGAGCCCGACAGAGCCCGACAGAGCCCGACAGAGCCCGACAGAGCCCGAAAGGGCCCGACAGAGCCCGACAGGGCCCGACAGGGCCCGACAGGGCCCGACAGGGCCCGACAGAGCCCGACAGAGCCCGACACGGCCCGACAGGGCCCAGTAGAGCCCGACAGAGCCCGACAGAGCCCGACAGAGCCCGACAGGGCCCGACAGGGCCCAGTAGAGCCCGACAGAGCCCGACAGAGCCCGACAGGGCCCGACAGGGCCCGACAGGGCCCGACAGAGCCCGACAGGGCCCGACAGAGCCCGACAGAGCCCAGTAGAGCCCGACAGAGCCCGACAGGGCCCGACAGGGCCCGACAGGGCCCGACAGAGCCCGACAGGGCCCGACAGGGCCCGACAGGGCCCAGTAGAGCCCGACAGAGCCCGACAGAGCCCAGTAGAGCCCGACAGAGCCCGACAGAGCCCGACAGGGCCCGACAGGGCCCGACAGAGCCCGACAGAGCCCGACAGGGCCAGACAGAGCCCGACAGAGCCCGACAGGGCCCGACAGAGCCCGACAGGGCCCAGTAGAGCCCGACAGAGCCCGACAGAGCCCGACAGAGCCCAGTAGAGCCCAGTAGAGCCCGACAGAGCCCGACAGGGCCCGACAGGGCCCGACAGGGCCCGACAGGGCCCGACAGAGCCCGACAGGGCCAGACAGAGCCCGACAGAGCCCGACAGGGCCCGACAGAGCCCGACAGGGCCCAGTAGAGCCCGACAGAGCCCGACAGAGACCGACAGAGCCCGACAGAGTCCGACAGAGTCCGACAGGGCCCGACAGGGCCCGACAGGGCCCAGTAGAGCCCGACAGAGCCTGACAGAGCCCGACAGGGCCCGACAGAGCCCGACAGGGCCCGACAGGGCCCGACAGAGCCCGACAGGGCCCAGTAGAGCCCGACAGAGCCCGACGGAGCCCGACAGGGCCCGACAGGGCCCTACAGGGCCCGACAGGGCCCTACAGAGCCCGACAGGGCCCGACAGGGCCCACCAGAGCCCGCCAGAGCCCAGTTTAGCCCAGTAGAGCCCGACAGAGCCCGACAGGGCCCGACAGGGCCCGACAGGGCCCGACAGAGCCCAGTAGAGCCCAGTAGAGCCCGACAGAGCCCGACAGAGACCGACAGGGCCCGACAGGGCCCGACAGGGCCCGACAGAGCCCGACAGAGCCCAGTAGAGCCCAGTAGAGCCCAGTAGAGCCCGACAGAGCCCGACAGAGCCCGACAGAGCCCGACAGAGCCCGACAGAGCCCAGTAGAGCCCGACAGAGCCCGACAGAGCCCGA
This sequence comes from Caloenas nicobarica, assembly GCF_036013445.1. Classification (NCBI taxonomy): domain Eukaryota; kingdom Metazoa; phylum Chordata; class Aves; order Columbiformes; family Columbidae; genus Caloenas; species Caloenas nicobarica. The sequence continues at coordinate 305,138 of NW_027017088.1, forward strand.
CAGAGCCCGACAGAGCCCAGGAGAGCCCGACAGAGCCCGACAGGGCCCGACAGAGCCCGACAGGGCCCGACAGGGCCCGACAGAGCCCGACAGGGCCCGACAGGGCCCGACAGAGCCCGACAGAGCCCGACAGGGCCCAGTAGAGCCCGACAGAGCCCGACAGAGCCCGACAGAGCCCGACAGGGCCCGACAGAGCCCGACAGAGCCCGACAGGGCCCGACAGAGCCTGACAGGGCCCGACAGGGCCCAGTAGAGCCCGACAGAGCCCGACAGAGCCCGACAGAGCCCGACAGAGCCCGAAAGGGCCCGACAGAGCCCGACAGGGCCCGACAGGGCCCGACAGGGCCCGACAGGGCCCGACAGAGCCCGACAGAGCCCGACACGGCCCGACAGGGCCCAGTAGAGCCCGACAGAGCCCGACAGAGCCCGACAGAGCCCGACAGGGCCCGACAGAGCCCGACAGGGCCCGACAGAGCCCGACAGGGCCCGACAGGGCCCGACAGGGCCCGACAGAGCCCGACAGGGCCCGACAGGGCCCGACAGAGCCCAGTAGAGCCCGACAGAGCCCGACAGGGCCCGACAGGGCCCGACAGGGCCCGACAGAGCCCGACAGGGCCCGACAGAGCCCGACAGAGCCCAGTAGAGCCCGACAGAGCCCGACAGGGCCCGACAGGGCCCGACAGGGCCCGACAGGGCACAGTAGAGCCCGACAGAGCCCGACAGAGCTCAGTAGAGCCCAGTAGAGCCCGACAGAGCCCGACAGAGCCCGACAGAGACCGACAGGGCCCGACAGGGCCCGACAGTGCCCGACAGGGCCCGACAGAGCTCGACAGGGCCCGACAGAGCCCAGTAGAGCCCAGTAGAGCCCGACAGAGCCCGACAGAGCCCGACAGAGCCCGACAGAGCCCGACAGAGCCCGACAGGGCCCGACAGGGCCCAGTTTAGCCCAGTAGAGCCCGACAGAGCCCGACAGAGCCCGACAGGGCCCGACAGGGCCCGACAGGGCCCGACAGAGCCCGACAGGGCCCGACAGGGCCCATTAGAGCCCGACAGAGCCCGACAGGGCCCGACAGAGCCCGACAGAGCCCGACAGGGACCGACACGGCCCGACAGAGCCCGACAGGGCCCGACAGAGCCCGACAGAGCCCGACAGGGCCCAGTAGAGCCCGACAGAGCCCGACAGAGCCCGACAGAGCCCGACAGGGCCCGACAGAGCCCGACAGAGCCCGACAGGGCCCGACAGGGCCCGACAGGGCCCAGTAGAGCCCGGCAGAGCCCGACAGAGCCCGGCAGAGCCTGACAGGGCCCAGTAGAGCCCAGTAGAGCCCGACAGAGCCCAGTAGAGCCCGACAGAGCCCGACAGGGCCCGACAGGGCCCGACAGGGCCCGACAGGGCCCGACAGAGCCCGACATATCCCGACAGAGCCCGACAGAGCCCAACAGAGCCCAGTAGAGCCCGACAGAGCCCGACAGAGCCCGACAGAGCCCGACAGGGCCCGACAGGGCCCGACAGGGCCCGACAGAGCCCGACAGGGCCCGACAGGGCCCGACAGGGCCCGACAGAGCCCAGTAGAGCCCGACAGAGCCCGACAGGGCCCAGTAGAGCCCAGTAGAGCCCGACAGAGCCCAGTAGAGCCCGACAGAGCCCGACAGAGCCCGACAGGGCCCGACAGGGCCCGACAGAGCCCGACAGAGCCCGACAGGGCCCGACAGGGCCCGACAGGGCCCAGTAGAGCCCGACAGAGCCCGACAGAGCCCAGTAGAGCCCGACAGAGCCCGACAGAGCCCGACAGGGCCCGACAGGGCCCGACAGAGCCCGACAGAGCCCGACAGGGCCAGACAGAGCCCGACAGAGCCCGACAGGGCCCGACAGAGCCCGACAGGGCCCAGTAGAGCCCGACAGAGCCCGACAGAGCCCGACAGAGCCCAGTAGAGCCCAGTAGAGCCCGACAGAGCCCGACAGGGCCCGACAGGGCCCGACAGGGCCCGACAGAGCCCGACAGAGCCCGACAGGGCCAGACAGATCCCGACAGAGCCCGACAGGGCCCGACAGAGCCCGACAGGGCCCAGTAGAGCCCGACAGAGCCCGACAGAGCCCGACAGAGCCCGACAGAGTCCGACAGAGTCCGACAGGGCCCGACAGGGCCCGACAGGGCCCAGTAGAGCCCGACAGAGCCTGACTGAGCCCGACAGGGCCCGACAGAGCCCGACAGGGCCCGACAGGGCCCGACAGAGCCCGACAGGGCCCAGTAGAGCCCGACAGAGCCCGACGGAGCCCGACAGAGCCCGACAGAGTCCGACAGAGTCCGACAGGGCCCGACACGGCCCGACAGGGCCCAGTAGAGCCCGACAGAGCCCGACAGAGCCCGACAGAGTCCGACAGAGTCCGACAGGGCCCGACAGGGCCCTACAGAGCCCGACAGAGCCCGACAGAGCCCGACAGAGCCCGACAGAGTCCGACAGAGTCCGACAGGGCCCGACAGGGCCCGACAGGGCCCGATAGGGCCCGACAGAGCCCAGTAGAGCCCAGTAGAGCCCGACAGAGCCCGACAGAGACCGACAGGGCCCGACAGGGCCCGACAGGGCCCGACAGGGCCCGACAGAGCCCGACAGAGCCCAGTAGAGCCCAGTAGAGCCCAGTAGAGCCCAGTAGAGCCCGACAGAGCCCGACAGAGCCCGACAGAGCCCGACAGAGCCCGACAGAGCCCAGTAGAGCCCGACAGAGCCCGACAGAGCCCGACAGAGCCCGACAGAGCCCGACAGAGCCCAGGAGAGCCCGACAGAGCCCGACAGGGCCCGACAGAGCCCGACAGGGCCCGACAGAGCCCGACAGAGCCCGACAGGGCCCAGTAGAGCCCAACAGAGCCCGACAGAGCCCGACAGAGCCCGACAGGGCCCGACAGGGCCCGACAGAGCCCGACAGAGCCCGACAGGGCCCGACAGAGCCTGACAGGGCCCGACAGGGCCCAGTAGAGCCCGACAGAGCCCGACAGAGCCCGACAGAGCCCGACAGAGCCCGACAGGGCCCGACAGAGCCCGACAGGGCCCGACAGGGCCCGACAGGGCCCGACAGGGCCCGACAGAGCCCGACAGAGCCCGACACGGCCCGACAGGGCCCAGTAGAGCCCGACAGAGCCCGACAGAGCCCGACAGAGCCCGACAGGGCCCGACAGGGCCCAGTAGAGCCCGACAGAGCCCGACAGAGCCCGACAGGGCCCGACAGGGCCCGACAGGGCCCGACAGAGCCCGACAGGGCCCGACAGAGCCCGACAGAGCCCAGTAGAGCCCGACAGAGCCCGACAGGGCCCGACAGGGCCCGACAGGGCCCGACAGAGCCCGACAGGGCCCGACAGAGCCCGACAGAGCCCAGTAGAGCCCGACAGAGCCCGACAGGGCCCGACAGGGCCCGACAGGGCCCGACAGGGCACAGTAGAGCCCGACAGAGCCCGACAGAGCTCAGTAGAGCCCAGTAGAGCCCGACAGAGCCCGACAGAGCCCGACAGAGAGCGACAGGGCCCGACAGGGCCCGACAGTGCCCGACAGGGCCCGACAGAGCTCGACAGGGCCCGACAGAGCCCAGTAGAGCCCAGTAGAGCCCGACAGAGCCCGACAGAGCCCGACAGAGCCCGACAGAGCCCGACAGAGCCCGACAGGGCCCGACAGGGCCCAGTTTAGCCCAGTAGAGCCCGACAGAGCCCGACAGAGCCCGACAGGGCCCGACAGGGCCCGACAGGGCCCGACAGAGCCCGACAGGGCCCGACAGGGCCCATTAGAGCCCGACAGAGCCCGACAGGGCCCGACAGAGCCCGACAGAGCCCGACAGGGACCGACACGGCCCGACAGAGCCCGACAGGGCCCGACAGAGCCCGACAGAGCCCGACAGGGCCCAGTAGAGCCCGACAGAGCCCGACAGAGCCCGACAGAGCCCGACAGGGCCCGACAGAGCCCGACAGAGCCCGACAGGGCCCGATAGGGCCCGACAGGGCCCAGTAGAGCCCGGCAGAGCCCGACAGAGCCCGGCAGAGCCTGACAGGGCCCAGTAGAGCCCAGTAGAGCCCGACAGAGCCCAGTAGAGCCCGACAGAGCCCGACAGGGCCCGACAGAGCCCGACAGGGCCCGACAGGGCCCGACAGAGCCCAGTAGAGCCCGACAGAGCCCGACAGAGCCCGACAGGGCCCGACAGGGCCCGACAGGGCCCGACAGGGCCTGACAGAGCCCGACAGAGCCCGACAGGGCCCGACAGGGCCCAGTAGAGCCCGACAGAGCCCGACAGAGCCCGACAGGGCCCGACAGGGCACAGTAGAGCCCGACAGAGCCCGACAGAGCTCAGTAGAGCCCAGTAGAGCCCGACAGAGCCCGACAGAGCCCGACAGAGCCCGAGAGAGCCCGACAGGGCCCAACAGGGCCCAACAGGGCCCGAGAGAGCCCGACAGGGCCCGACAGAGCCCGACAGGGCCCGACAGAGCCCGACAGAGCCCGACAGGGCCCAGTAGAGCCCGACAGAGCCCGACGGAGCCCGACAGGGCCCGACAGGGCGCTACAGGGCCCGACAGGTCCCTACAGAGCCCGACAGGGCCCGACAGGGCCCACCAGAGCCCGCCAGAGCCCAGTTTAGCCCAGTAGAGCCCGACAGAGCCCGACAGGGCCCGACAGAGCCCGACAGAGCCCGACAGAGCCCGACAGAGTCCGACAGGGCCCGACAGGGCCCGACAGGGCCCGATAGGGCCCGACAGAGCCCAGTAGAGCCCAGTAGAGCCCGACAGAGCCCGACAGAGCCCGACAGAGACCGACAGGGCCCGACAGGGCCCGACAGAGCCCGACAGAGCCCGACAGAGCCCGACAGAGCCCAGTAGAGCCCGACAGAGCCCGACAGAGCCCGACAGAGCCCGACAGAGCCCGACAGAGCCCAGTAGAGCCCGACAGAGCCCGACAGAGCCCGACAGAGCCCGACAGAGCCCAGGAGAGCCCGACAGAGCCCGACAGGGCCCGACAGAGCCCGACAGGGCCCAGTAGAGCCCGACAGAGCCCGACAGAGCCCGACAGAGCCCGACAGGGCCCGACAGGGCCCGACAGAGCCCGACAGAGCCCGACAGAGCCCGACAGGGCCCGACAGAGCCTGACAGGGCCCGACAGGGCCCAGTAGAGCCCGACAGAGCCCGACAGAGCCCGACAGAGCCCGACAGAGCCCGACAGGGCCCGACAGAGCCCGACAGAGCCCGACAGGGCCCGAAAGAGCCCGACAGAGCCCGACAGAGCCCGACAGGGCCCGACAGGGCCCGACAGGGCCCGACAGGGCCCGACAGGGCCCAGTAGAGCCCGACAGGGCCCGACAGAGCCCGACAGAGCCCAGTAGAGCCCGACAGAGCCCGACAGGGCCCAGTAGAGCCCAGTAGAGCCCGACAGAGCCCAGTAGAGCCCGACAGAGCCCGACAGAGCCCGACAGGGCCCGACAGAGCCCGACGGGGCCCGACAGGGCCCAGTAGAGCCCGAAAGAGCCCGACAGAGCCCAGTAGAGCCCGACAGAGCCCGACAGGGCCCGACAGGGCCCGACAGGGCCCGACAGAGCCCGACAAGGCCAGACAGAGCCCGACAGAGCCCGACAGGGCCCAGTAGAGCCCGACAGAGCCCGACAGAGCCCGACAGAGCCCAGTAGAGCCCAGTAGAGCCCGACAGAGCCCGACAGGGCCCGACAGGGCCCGACAGGGCCCGACAGGGCCAGACAGAGCCCACAGAGCCCGACAGGGCCCGACAGGGCCCAGTACAGCCCGACAGAGCCCGACAGAGCCCGACAGAGCCCGACAGGGCCCGACAGGGCCCGACAGAGCCCGACAGGGCCCGACAGAGCCCAGTAGAGCCCGACAGAGCCCGACAGAGCCCGAGAGAGCCCGACAGAGCCCAGTAGAGCCCGACAGAGCCCGACAGAGCCCGACAGAGCCCGACAGGGCCCAGTAGAGCCCGACAGAGCCCGACAGGGCCCAGTAGAGCCCGACAGAGCCCGACAGAGCCCGACAGGGCCCGACAGGGCCCGACAGAGCCCGACAGGGCCCGACAGGGCCCAGTAGAGCCCGACAGGGCCCGACAGAGCCCGACAGGGCCCGACAGGGCCCGACAGGGACCGACAGGGCCCAGTAGAGCCCGACAGAGCCCGACAGAGCCCGACAGAACCCGACAGGGCCCAGTAGAGCCCGACAGAGCCCGACAGAGCCCGACAGAGCCCGACAGAGCCCGACAGAGCCCGACAGGGCCCGACAGGGCCCGACAGAGCTCGACAGAGCCCGACAGAGCCCGACAGGGCCCAGTAGAGCCCGACAGAGCCCGACAGAGCCCGACAGGGCCCGACAGGGCCCGACAGAGCTCGACAGGGCCCGACAGGGCCCGACAGGGCCCGACAGGGCCCGACAGAGCCCGACAGGGCCCGACAGGGCCCGACAGAGCCCGACAGGGCCCGACAGAGCCCGACAGGGCCCGACAGAGCCCGACAGAGCCCGACAGGGCCTGACAGGGCCCGACAGGGCCCGACAGGGCCCGACAGGGCCCGACAGGGCCCGACAGAGCCCAGTAGAGCCCGACAGAGCCCGACAGAGCCCGACAGAGCCCGACAGGGCCCGACAGAGCCCGACAGAGCCCGACAGAGCCCAGTAGAGCCCGACAGAGCCCGACAGGGCCCGACAGGGCCCGACAGGGCACAGTAGAGCCCGACAGAGCCCGACAGAGCTCAGTAGATCCCAGTAGAGCCCAACAGAGCCCGACAGGGCCCGACAGAGCCCGACAGGGCCTGACAGGGCCCGACAGGGCCCGACAGAGCCCGACAGAGCTCGACAGGGCCCGAAAGAGCCCAGTAGAGCCCAGTAGAGCCCGACAGAGCCCGACAGAGCCCGACAGAGCCCGACAGGGCCCGACAGAGCCCGACAGAACCCGACAGGGCCCGACAGAGCCCGACAGGGCCCGACAGGGCCCGACAGGGCCCGACAGGGCCCAGTTTAGCCCAGTAGAGCCGGACAGAGCCCGACAGAGCCCGACAGGGCCCGACAGGGCCCGACAGAGCCCGACAGAGCCCGACAGGGCCCGACAGGGCCCATTAGAGCCCGACAGAGCCCGACAGGGCCCGACAGAGCCCGACAGAGCCCGACAGGGCCCGACACGGCCCGACAGAGCCCGACAGGGCCCGACAGAGCCCGACAGAGCCCGACAGGGCCCAGTAGAGCCCGACAGAGCCCGACAGAGCCCGACAGGGCCCGACAGGGCCCGACAGAGCCCGACAGAGCCCGACAGGGCCCGACAGGGCCCAGTAGAACCCGGCAGAGCCCGACAGAGTCCGGCAGAGCCCGGCAGAGCCTGACAGGGCCCAGTAGAGCCCAGTAGAGCCCGACAGAGCCCAGTAGAGCCCGACAGAGCCCGACAGAGCCCGACAGAGCCCGACAGGGCCCGACAGAGCCCGACAGAGCCCGACAGGGCCCGACAGAGCCCAGTAGAGCCCGACAGAGCCCGACAGAGCCCGACAGAGCCCGACAGGGCCCGACAGGGCCTGACAGAGCCCGACAGAGCCCAGTAGAGCCCGACAGAGCCCGACAGAGCCCGACAGAGCCCGACAGGGCCCGACAGGGCCCGACAGGGCCCGACAGAGCCCGACAGGGCCCAGTAGAGCCCGACAGAGCCCGACAGGGCCCAGTAGAGCCCGACAGAGCCCGACAGAGCCCGACAGAGCCCGACAGGGCCCGACAGAGCCCGACGGAGCCCGACAGGGCCCGACAGGGCCCAGTAGAGCCCGACAGGGCCCGACAGGGCCCGACAGAGCCCGACAGAGCCCGACAGGGCCCGACAGGGCCCAGAAGAGCCCGACAGAGCCCGACAGGGCCCGACAGAGCCCGACAGAGCCCGACAGAGCCCGACAGGGCCCGACAGGGCCCGACAGGGCCCAGTAGAGCCCGACAGAGCCCGACAGAGCCCGACAGAGCCCGACAGAGCCCGACAGAGCCCAGTAGAGCCCGACAGAGCCCGACAGAGCCCGACAGAGCCCGACAGAGCCCGACAGGGCCCGACAGGGCACAGTAGAGCCCGACAGAGCCCGACAGAGCTCAGTAGAGCCCAGTAGAGCCCGACAGAGCCCGACAGAGCCCGACAGAGCCCGACAGGGCCCGACAGGGCCCGACGGGGCCCAGTAGAGCCCGACAGAGCCCGACAGAGCTCAGTAGAGCCCAGTAGAGTCCGACAGGGCCCGACAGGGCCCGACAGGGCCCAGTAGAGCCCGACAGAGCCCGACAGAGCCCGACAGGGCCCGACAGAGCCCGACAGGGCCCGACAGAGCCCGACAGAGCCCGACAGAGCCCGACAGAGCCCGACAGGGCCCGACAGGGCCCGACGGAGCCCGACAGGGCCCGACAGGGCCCGACAGAGCCCGACAGGGCCCGACAGGGCCCGCCAGAGCCCAGTTTAGCCCAGTAGAGCCCGACAGAGCCCGACAGAGCCCGACAGGGCCCGACAGGGCCCGACAGAGCCCGACAGAGCCCGCCAGAGCCCGACAGGGCCCGACAGGGCCCGACAGAGCCCAGTTTAGCCCTGTAGAGCCCGACAGAGCCCGACAGAGCCCGACAGGGCCCGACAGGGCCCGACAGGGCCCGACAGAGCCCGACAGGGCCCGACAGAGCCCAGTAGAGCCCGACAGAGCCCGACAGAGCCCGACAGAGCCCGACAGGGCCCGACACGGCCCGACAGAGCCCGACAGGGCCCGACAGAGCCCGACAGAGCCCGACAGGGCCCAGTAGAGCCCGACAGAGCCCGACAGAGCCCGACAGGGCCCGACAGGGCCCGACAGAGCCCGACAGAGCCCGACAGGGCCCGACAGGGCCCAGTAGAACCCGGCAGAGCCCGACAGAGTCCGGCAGAGCCCGGCAGAGCCTGACAGGGCCCAGTAGAGCCCAGTAGAGCCCGACAGAGCCCAGTAGAGCCCGACAGAGCCCGACAGAGCCCGACAGAGCCCGACAGGGCCCGACAGAGCCCGACAGAGCCCGACAGGGCCCGACAGAGCCCAGTAGAGCCCGACAGAGCCCGACAGAGCCCGACAGAGCCCGACAGGGCCCGACAGGGCCTGACAGAGCCCGACAGAGCCCAGTAGAGCCCGACAGAGCCCGACAGAGCCCGACAGAGCCCGACAGGGCCCGACAGGGCCCGACAGGGCCCGACAGAGCCCGACAGGGCCCAGTAGAGCCCGACAGAGCCCGACAGGGCCCAGTAGAGCCCGACAGAGCCCGACAGAGCCCGACAGAGCCCGACAGGGCCCGACAGAGCCCGACGGAGCCCGACAGGGCCCGACAGGGCCCAGTAGAGCCCGACAGGGCCCGACAGGGCCCGACAGAGCCCGACAGAGCCCGACAGGGCCCGACAGGGCCCAGAAGAGCCCGACAGAGCCCGACAGGGCCCGACAGAGCCCGACAGAGCCCGACAGAGCCCGACAGGGCCCGACAGGGCCCGACAGGGCCCAGTAGAGCCCGACAGAGCCCGACAGAGCCCGACAGAGCCCGACAGAGCCCGACAGAGCCCAGTAGAGCCCGACAGAGCCCGACAGAGCCCGACAGAGCCCGACAGAGCCCGACAGGGCCCGACAGGGCACAGTAGAGCCCGACAGAGCCCGACAGAGCTCAGTAGAGCCCAGTAGAGCCCGACAGAGCCCGACAGAGCCCGACAGAGCCCGACAGGGCCCGACAGGGCCCGACGGGGCCCAGTAGAGCCCGACAGAGCCCGACAGAGCTCAGTAGAGCCCAGTAGAGTCCGACAGGGCCCGACAGGGCCCGACAGGGCCCAGTAGAGCCCGACAGAGCCCGACAGAGCCCGACAGGGCCCGACAGAGCCCGACAGGGCCCGACAGAGCCCGACAGAGCCCGACAGAGCCCGACAGAGCCCGACAGGGCCCGACAGGGCCCGACGGAGCCCGACAGGGCCCGACAGGGCCCGACAGAGCCCGACAGGGCCCGACAGGGCCCGCCAGAGCCCAGTTTAGCCCAGTAGAGCCCGACAGAGCCCGACAGAGCCCGACAGGGCCCGACAGGGCCCGACAGAGCCCGACAGAGCCCGCCAGAGCCCGACAGGGCCCGACAGGGCCCGACAGAGCCCAGTTTAGCCCTGTAGAGCCCGACAGAGCCCGACAGAGCCCGACAGGGCCCGACAGGGCCCGACAGGGCCCGACAGAGCCCGACAGGGCCCGACAGAGCCCAGTAGAGCCCGACAGAGCCCGACAGAGCCCGACAGAGCCCGACAGAGCCGACAGAGCCCGACAGGGCCCAGAAGAGCCCAGTAGAGCCCGAAAGAGCCCGACAGAGCCCGACAGAGCCCGACAGGGCCCGACAGAGCCCGACAGAGCCCGACAGAGCCCGACAGGGCCCGACAGGGCCCTACAGGGCCCAGTAGAACCCGACAGAGCCCGACAGAGCCCAGTAGAGCCCAGTAGAGTACGACAGAGCCCGACAGAGCCCAGTAGAGCCCGACAGGGCCCGACAGGGCCCAGTAGAGCCCGACAGAGCCCGACAGAGCCCGACAGAGCCCGACAGGGCCCGACAGGGCCCGACAGGGCCCGACAGGGCCCGACAGAGCCCGACAGGGCCCGACAGAGCCCGACAGAGCCCAGTAGAGCCCGACAGAGCCCGACAGGGCCCGACAGAGCCCGACAGGGCCCGACAGAGCCCGACAGGGCCCGACAGAGCTCGACAGGGCCCGACAGAGCCCGACAGAGCCCAGTAGAGCCCGACAGAGCCCGAGAGAGCCCGACAGAGCCCGACAGTGCACAGTAGAGCCCGACAGAGCCCGACAGAGCCCAGTAGAGCCCGACAGAGCCCGACAGAGCCCGACAGAGCCCGACAGGGCACAGTAGAGCCCGACAGAGCCCGACAGGGCCCGACAGAGCCCGACAGAGCCCGACAGAGCCCGACAGAGCCCAGTAGAGCCCGACAGAGCCCGACAGGGCCCGACAGGGCCCGACAGGCACAGTAGAGCCCGACAGAGCCCGACAGAGCCCGACAGAGCCCGACAGAGCCCGACAGGGCCCGACAGGGCCCGACAGGGCCCGACAGGGCCCGACAGGGCTCGACAGGGCCCGACAGAGCCCAGTAGAGCCCAGTAGAGCCCGACAGAGCCCGACAGAGCCAGACAGAGCCCGACAGGGCCCGACACGGCCCGACAGAGCCCGACAGGGCCCGACAGGGCCCATTAGAGCCCGACAGAGCCCGACAGGGCCCGACAGAGCCCGACAGAGCCCGACAGGGCCCGACACGGCCCGACAGAGCCCGACAGGGCCCGACAGAGCCCGACAGAGCCCGACAGGGCCCAGTAGAGCCCGACAGAGCCCGACAGAGCCCGACAGAGCCCGACAGGCCCGACAGAGCCCGACAGAGCCCGACAGGGCCCGACAGGGCCCGACAGGGCCCCAGTAGAGCCCGGCAGAGCCCGACAGAGCCCGGCAGAGCCTGACAGGGCCCAGTAGAGCCCGACAGAGCCCGACAGAGCCCGACAGGGCCCGACAGGGCCCGACAGGGCCCGACAGGGCCTGACAGGGCCCGACCAGAGCCGACAGGGCCCGACAGGGCCCAGTAGAGCCCGACAGAGCCCGACAGAGCCCGACAGAGCCCGACAGAGCCCGACAGGGCCCAACAGGGCCCAACAGGGCCCGACAGGGCCCGACAGGGCCCGACGGGGCCCAGTAGAGCCCGACAGAGCCCGACAGAGCTCAGTAGAGCCCAGTAGAGTCCGACAGGGCCCGACAGGGCCCGACAGGGCCCAGTAGAGCCCGACAGAGCCTGAAAGAGCCCGACAGGGCCCGACAGAGCCCGACAGGGCCCGAAAGAGCCCGACAGAGCCCGACAGGGCCCAGTAGAGCCCGACAGAGCCCGACGGAGCCCGACAGGGCCCGACAGGGCCCTACAGGGCCCGACAGGGCCCGACAGAGCCCGACAGGGCCCGACAGGGCCCACCAGAGCCCGCCAGAGCCCAGTTTAGCCCAGTAGAGCCCGACAGAGCCCGACAGGGCCCGACAGAGCCCGACAGAGCCCGACAGAGCCCGACAGAGTCCGACAGGGCCCGACAGGGCCCGACAGGGCCCGATAGGGCCCGACAGAGCCCAGTAGAGCCCAGTAGAGCCCGACAGAGCCCGACAGAGACCGACAGGGCCCGACAGAGCCCGACAGGGCCCGACAGAGCCCGACGGAGCCCGACAGGGCCCGACAGGGCCCAGTAGAGCCCGACAGAGCCCGACAGGGCCCGACAGAGCCCGACAGAGCCCGACAGGGCCCGACAGTGCCCAGAAGAGCCCGACAGAGCCCGACAGGGCCCGACAGAGCCCGACAGAGCCCGACAGAGCCCGACAGGGCCCGACAGGGCCCAGTAGAGCCCGACAGAGCCCGACAGAGCCCGACAGAGCCCGACAGAGCCCAGTAGAGCCCGACAGAGCCCGACAGAGCCCGACAGAGCCCGACAGAGCCCGACAGAGCCCGACAGGGCCCGACAGGGCACAGTAGAGCCCGACAGAGCCCGACAGAGCTCAGTAGAGCCCAGTAGAGCCCGACAGAGCCCGACAGAGCCCGACAGAGCCCGACAGGGCCCGAGAGGGCCCGAGAGGGCCCGACGGGGCCCAGTAGAGCCCGACAGAGCCCGACAGAGCTCAGTAGAGCCCAGTAGAGTCCGACAGGGCCCGACAGGGCCCGACAGGGCCCAGTAGAGCCCGACAGAGCCCGACAGAGCCCGACAGGGCCCGACAGAGCCCGACAGGGCCCGACAGAGCCCGACAGAGCCCGACAGAGCCCGACAGAGCCCGACAGGGCCCGACGGAGCCCGACAGGGCCCGACAGGGCCCGACAGAGCCCGACAGGGCCCGACAGGGCCCGCCAGAGCCCAGTTTAGCCCAGTAGAGCCCGACAGAGCCCGACAGAGCCCGACAGGGCCCGACAGGGCCCGACAGAGCCCGACAGAGCCCGCCAGAGCCCGACAGGGCCCGACAGGCCCGACAGAGCCCAGTTTAGCCCTGTAGAGCCCGACAGAGCCCGACAGAGCCCGACAGGGCCCGACAGGGCCCGACAGGGCCCGACAGAGCCCGACAGGGCCCGACAGAGCCCAGTAGAGCCCGACAGAGCCCGACAGAGCCCGACAGAGCCCGACAGAGCCGACAGAGCCCGACAGGGCCCAGAAGAGCCCAGTAGAGCCCGACAGAGCCCGACAGAGCCCGACAGAGCCCGACAGGGCCCGACAGAGCCCGACAGAGCCCGACAGAGCCCGACAGGGCCCGACAGGGCCCGACAGGGCCCAGTAGAGCCCGACAGAGCCCGACAGAGCCCAGTAGAGCCCAGTAGAGTACGACAGAGCCCGACAGAGCCCAGTAGAGCCCGACAGGGCCCGACAGGGCCCAGTAGAGCCCGACAGAGCCCGACAGAGCCCGACAGAGCCCGACAGGGCCCGACAGGGCCCGACAGGGCCCGACAGAGCCCGACAGGGCCCGACAGGGCCCGACAGGGCCCAGTAGAGCCCGACAGAGCCCGACAGGGCCCGACAGAGCCCGACAGGGCCCGACAGAGCCCGACAGGGCCCGACAGAGCCCGACAGAGCCCGACAGAGCCCGACAGAGCCCAGTAGAGCCCGACAGAGCCCGACAGGGCCCGACAGGGCCCGACAGGGCCCGACAGGGCACAGTAGAGCCCGACAGAGCCCGACAGAGCTCAGTAGAGCCCAGTAGAGCCCGACAGAGCCCGACAGAGCCCGACAGAGCCCGACAGAGCCCGACAGAGCCCGACAGAGCCCGACAGGGCCCGACAGGGCCCGACAGGGCCCGACAGGGCTCGACAGGGCCCGACAGAGCCCAGTAGAGCCCAGTAGAGCCCGACAGAGCCCGACAGAGCCCGACAGAGCCCGACAGGGCCCGACACGGCCCGACAGAGCCCGACAGGGCCGACAGGGCCCATTAGAGCCCGACAGAGCCCGACAGGGCCCGACAGAGCCCGACAGAGCCCGACAGGGCCCGACACGGCCCGACAGAGCCGACAGGGCCCGACAGAGCCCGACAGAGCCCGACAGGGCCCAGTAGAGCCCGACAGAGCCCGACAGAGCCCGACAGAGCCCGACAGGGCCCGACAGAGCCCGACAGAGCCCGACAGGGCCCGACAGGGCCCGACAGGGCCCAGTAGAGCCCGGCAGAGCCCGACAGAGCCCGGCAGAGCCTGACAGGGCCCAGTAGAGCCCAGTAGAGCCCGACAGAGCCCAGTAGAGCCCGACAGAGCCCGACAGGGCCCGACAGAGCCCGACAGGGCCCGACAGGGCCCGACAGAGCCCAGTAGAGCCCGACAGAGCCCGACAGAGCCCGACAGGGCCCGACAGGGCCCGACAGGGCCCGACAGGGCCTGACAGGGCCCGACAGAGCCCGACAGGGCCCGACAGGGCCCAGTAGAGCCCGACAGAGCCCGACAGAGCCCGACAGAGCCCGACAGAGCCCGACAGAGCCCGACAGGGCCCAACAGGGCCCGACAGGGCCCGACAGGGCCCGACAGGGCCCGACGGGGCCCAGTAGAGCCCGACAGAGCCCGACAGAGCTCAGTAGAGCCCAGTAGAGTCCGACAGGGCCCGACAGGGCCCGACAGGGCCCAGTAGAGCCCGACAGAGCCTGACAGAGCCCGACAGGGCCCGACAGAGCCCGACAGGGCCCGAAAGAGCCCGACAGAGCCGACAGGGCCCAGTAGAGCCCGACAGAGCCCGACGGAGCCCGACAGGGCCCGACAGGGCCCAACAGGGCCCGACAGGGCCCGACAGAGCCCGACAGGGCCCGACAGGGCCCACCAGAGCCCGCCAGAGCCCAGTTTAGCCCAGTAGAGCCCGACAGAGCCCGACAGGGCCCGACAGAGCCCGACAGAGCCCGACAGAGCCCGACAGAGTCCGACAGGGCCCGACAGGGCCCGACAGGGCCCGATAGGGCCCGACAGAGCCCAGTAGAGCCCAGTAGAGCCCGACAGAGCCCGACAGAGACCGACAGGGCCCGACAGGGCCCGACAGGGCCCGACAGAGCCCAGTAGAGCCCAGTAGAGCCCGACAGAGCCCGACAGAGCCCGACAGAGCCCGACAGAGCCCAGTAGAGCCCGACAGAGCCCGACAGAGCCCGACAGGGCCCGACAGGGCCCGACAGGGCCCGACAGAGCCCGACAGGGCCCGACAGGGCCCGACAGGGCCCAGTAGAGCCCGACAGAGCCCGACAGGGCCCAGTAGAGCCCAGTAGAGCCCGACAGAGCCCAGTAGAGCCCGACAGAGCCCGACAGAGCCCGACAGGGCCCGACAGGGCCCGACAGGGCCCGACAGAGCCCGACAGAGCCCGACAGGGCCCGACAGGGCCCAGTAGAGCCCGACAGAGCCCGACAGAGCCCGACAGAGCCCGACAGGGCCCGACAGGGCCCAGTAGAGCCCGACAGAGCCCGACAGAGCCCGACAGAGCCCGACAGAGCCCGACAGAGCCCGACAGGGCCCAGTAGAGCCCGACAGAGCCCGACAGGGCCCAGTAGAGCCCGACAGAGCCCGACAGAGCCCGACAGGGCCCGACAGGGCCCGACAGAGCCCGACAGAGCCCGACAGGGCCCGACAGGGCCCAGTAGAGCCCGACAGGGCCCGACAGGGCCCAGTAGAGCCCGACAGGGCCCGACAGAGCCCGACAGGGCCCGACAGGGCCCGACAGGGACCGACAGGGCCCAGTAGAGCCCGACAGAGCCCGACAGAGCCCGACAGAACCCGACAGGGCCCAGTAGAGCCCGACAGAGCCCGACAGAGCCCGACAGAGCCCGACAGGGCCCGACAGAGCTCGACAGAGCCCGACAGAGCCCGACAGGGCCCGACAGGGCCCAGTAGAGCCCGACAGAGCCCGACAGAGCCCGACAGGGCCCGACAGGGCCCGACAGAGCTCGACAGGGCCCGACAGGGCCCGACAGGGCCCGACAGAGCCCGACAGGGCCCGACAGGGCCCGACAGAGCCCGACAGGGCCCGACAGAGCCCGACAGAGCCCGACAGAGCCCGACAGGGCCTGACAGGGCCCGACAGGGCCCGACAGAGCCCGACAGGGCCCGACAGAGCCCAGTAGAGCCCGACAGAGCCCGACAGAGCCCGACAGAGCCCGACAGGGCCCGACAGGGCCCGACAGGGCACAGTAGAGCCCGACAGAGCCCGACAGAGCTCAGTAGATCCCAGTAGAGCCCGACAGAGCCCGACAGGGCCCGACAGAGCCCGACAGGGCCCGACAGGGCCCGACAGGGCCCGACAGAGCCCGACAGAGCTCGACAGGGCCCAGTAGAGCCCAGTAGAGCCCGACAGAGCCCGACAGAGCCCGACAGAGCCCGACAGGGCCCGACAGAGCCCGACAGAACCCGACAGGGCCCGACAGAGCCCGACAGGGCCCGACAGGGCCCAGTTTAGCCCAGTAGAGCCGGACAGAGCCCGACAGAGCCCGACAGGGCCCGACAGGGCCCGACAGAGCCCGACAGAGCCCGACAGGGCCCGACAGGGCCCATTAGAGCCCGACAGAGCCCGACAGGGCCCGACAGAGCCCGACAGAGCCCGACAGGGCCCGACACGGCCCGACAGAGCCCGACAGGGCCCGACAGAGCCCGACAGAGCCCGACAGGGCCCAGTAGAGCCCGACAGAGCCCGACAGAGCCCGACAGGGCCCGACAGGGCCCGACAGAGCCCGACAGAGCCCGACAGGGCCCGACAGGGCCCAGTAGAGCCCGGCAGAGCCCGACAGAGCCCGGCAGAGCCCGGCAGAGCCTGACAGGGCCCAGTAGAGCCCAGTAGAGCCCGACAGAGCCCAGTAGAGCCCGACAGAGCCCGACAGAGCCCGACAGAGCCCGACAGGGCCCGACAGAGCCCGACAGAGCCCGACAGGGCCCGACAGAGCCCAGTAGAGCCCGACAGAGCCCGACAGAGCCCGACAGAGCCCGACAGGGCCCGACAGGGCCCGACAGGGCCGGACAGAGCCCGACAGGGCCCAGTAGAGCCCGTCAGAGCCCGACAGGGCCCAGTAGAGCCCGACAGAGCCCGACAGAGCCCGACAGAGCCCGACAGGGCCCGACAGAGCCCGACGGAGCCCGACAGGGCCCGACAGGGCCCAGTAGAGCCCGACAGAGCCCGACAGGGCCCGACAGAGCCCGACAGAGCCCGACAGGGCCCGACAGGGCCCAGAAGAGCCCGACAGAGCCCGACAGGGCCCGACAGAGCCCGACAGAGCCCGACAGAGCCCGACAGGGCCCGACAGGGCCCAGTAGAGCCCGACAGAGCCCGACAGAGCCCGACAGAGCCCGACAGAGCCCGACAGAGCCCGACAGGGCCCAGTAGAGCCCGACAGAGCCCGACAGAGCCCGACAGAGCCCAGTAGAGCCCGACAGAGCCCGACAGGGCCCGACAGGGCACAGTAGAGCCCGACAGAGCCCGACAGAGCTCAGTAGAGCCCAGTAGAGCCCGACAGAGCCCGACAGAGCCCGACAGAGCCCGACAGAGCCCGACAGGGCCCGACAGGGCCCGACAGGGCCCGACAGGGCCTGACAGGGCCCGACAGAGCCCGACAGGGCCCGACAGGGCCCAGTAGAGCCCGACAGAGCCCGACAGAGCCCGACAGAGCCCGACAGAGCCCGACAGAGCCCGACAGGGCCCAACAGGGCCCGACAGGGCCCGACAGGGCCCGACAGGGCCCGACGGGGCCCAGTAGAGCCCGACAGAGCCCGACAGAGCTCAGTAGAGCCCAGTAGAGTCCGACAGGGCCCGACAGGGCCCGACAGGGCCCAGTAGAGCCCGACAGAGCCTGACAGAGCCCGACAGGGCCCGACAGAGCCCGACAGGGCCCGAAAGAGCCCGACAGAGCCCGACAGGGCCCAGTAGAGCCCGACAGAGCCCGAACGGAGCCCGACAGGGCCCGACAGGGCCCAACAGGGCCCGACAGGGCCCGACAGAGCCCGACAGGGCCCGACAGGGCCCACCAGAGCCCGCCAGAGCCCAGTTTAGCCCAGTAGAGCCCGACAGAGCCCGACAGGGCCCGACAGAGCCCGACAGAGCCCGACAGAGCCCGACAGAGTCCGACAGGGCCCGACAGGGCCCGACAGGGCCCGATAGGGCCCGACAGAGCCCAGTAGAGCCCAGTAGAGCCCGACAGAGCCCGACAGAGACCGACAGGGCCCGACAGGGCCCGACAGGTCCGACAGAGCCCAGTAGAGCCCAGTAGAGCCCGACAGAGCCCGACAGAGCCCGACAGAGCCCGACAGAGCCCAGTAGAGCCCGACAGAGCCCGACAGAGCCCGACAGGGCCCGACAGGGCCCGACAGGGCCCGACAGGGCCCGACAGAGCCCGACAGGGCCCGACAGGGCCCGACAGGGCCCAGTAGAGCCCGACAGAGCCCGACAGGGCCCAGTAGAGCCCAGTAGAGCCCGACAGAGCCCAGTAGAGCCCGACAGAGCCCGACAGAGCCCGACAGGGCCCGACAGGGCCCGACAGGGCCCGACAGAGCCCGACAGAGCCCGACAGGGCCCGACAGGGCCCAGTAGAGCCCGACAGAGCCCGACAGAGCCCGACAGAGCCCGACAGGGCCCGACAGGGCCCGACAGAGCCCGACAGGGCCCGACAGGGCCCAGTAGAGCCCGACAGAGCCCGACAGAGCCCGACAGAGCCCAGTAGAGCCCGACAGAGCCCGACAGAGCCCGACAGAGCCCGACAGGGCCCAGTAGAGCCCGACAGAGCCCGACAGGGCCCAGTAGAGCCCGACAGAGCCCGACAGGGCCCGACAGGGCCCGACAGAGCCCGACAGAGCCCGACAGGGCCCGACAGGGCCCAGTAGAGCCCGACAGGGCCCGACAGAGCCCGACAGGGCCCGACAGGGCCCGACAGGGACCGACAGGGCCCAGTAGAGCCCGACAGAGCCCGACAGAGCCCGACAGAACCCGACAGGGCCCAGTAGAGCCCGACAGAGCCCGACAGAGCCCGACAGAGCCCGACAGGGCCCGACAGAGCTCGACAGAGCCCGACAGAGCCCGACAGGGCCCGACAGGGCCCAGTAGAGCCCGACAGAGCCCGACAGAGCCCGACAGGGCCCGACAGGGCCCGACAAGGCTCGACAGGGCCCGACAGGGCCCGACAGGGCCCGACAGAGCCCCGACAGGGCCCGACAGGGGCCCGACAGAGCCCGACAGGGCCCCGACAGAG